>NC_141544.1:907774-1277774 GCF_021556685.1 Rattus norvegicus
CCCATGGTAATGGGCTCTCAGCTCTCGTCCCCTCCAGTTTGTGATGTCAAGCTGAAGAACTGCATGTAACAGAAGCTGGGAAGCTGAGTCCCGGACAGCAGTTTGACTCCACAGTCTCACAGCTTGCAGAAGTATTTCGACCCCAAAGCCTATGTTCAGCCATCCTTTCAGGGGTAAAGGTGGTGTGGTTGGTGACGTGCTCCCCAGAGAGCCTCTAAGGTTACAAAAGAGGCTCAACTCAAGAGACTTTGAGGCTGTCTCTCATTTACACACCTGAACCAGCCCTGGCCCTAATTCCAGCCAAAACTTTTCATAAACAGTACAGCAAAAGGCACTGAGTCACGCTGACCTTTATTCATAGCCTCACGTCCTTGCTCAACCGATGAGAACACACCTCCAGAGTCCTGGAGGAAGCAGCATTGTGCCTGTGGTTTGAACAAGACAGGATAGAGGAACTGGAGAGTTAAGGGTGACGCTAAAATGGAGAGAAGCTATCTTCTGGGGTCTAGCCTTTGTCTCCTGATGGCTGAGCATCAGAGTCATCAACACAACCGACCCAGCCAAGGCTGCCAGCAGAGATATTGCACGTTTTCCTAAAGATATCTCAGTCGAGGCTCAGAAACACATGGGACTGAAGAGATAGCCCATCAGTTAAGAGCATGTTCCAAACTCACAAGAAACCCAAATTCTGTTCTTAGGATCCATTTAAGCAGCTTACAGCTGCGTGTAAATCAGCTCGCGGGAACCTGACGTCCTCTTCAGTATATTTTAGCTAATTTTTAAACTTCACTTTATCCTTCAACCTTGCTGTAAATTATATCTTTTGAACAATGCTGTTTGAAATGCCACAGAATTGTGTATAAAGCTCTCTAAATGCCCATGTTCAAATCAGAAACAGTGACAGTCACCTTCTCTGTGTAATAAACTCACTGATTTCCCCCTGTGGTGTAGTAGTAGGGGATAGAGATTTAGCTGAATGGAGGTCCCTGAGTGGGACAGGAACTTCTAAGGCTCTTACTCAGTATCCAGTGTCCCCACCAATGCTGACAAAGGACAGAGTCCTCCCCACGGGTCCTACAGACTCCAGATGCTGTTGCAATAATTGAACCTCTAGATTTCCCTATCTGTGAGGTAAAGGTATCCATTCACCTGGAATTCATCCAGAACCTTCAAGAGTCAGAAATATCCTGCAGAACAAAGCAGCTTCTCTGGCCTTCTCCAAGGTCCTGAGAACATCCACGAAGTCCAGTTCACTGAGAAGATGAGGGCAGCCTGCCATTGCCACAACCTCCCTGGGAGCAGAGAGGGTGGGCAGAGGAGGCAAACACTCTCTTTTTCTCGTTCCTCATGGTTCCCATTCCTTACATATTAAACATGCAACTTGTAGATTCATCTCACAAAACACCACGGGCTGGGAGATGGCTCATGACCTTAAAGATTCAAGGATCAGAATTTAAATTCTTAGCCCTGGGCACTCTGTCTGGAGCTACAGTCATTTTGATGTGGGCTCTGCCAACAGGAAGACATCCAGCTGCCCTGTACAGGGAAATACTGCAGCCCCACCCCCTTTCAAACTTACATTTACTCACTAATCAATATTCATGGGGCTCAGTGCAGACGCCACTGGCTTGAAGAAGAGCATGAGAACATCGAGTATGTGCTAATTCAGCCTGTTCACACGATGTTTCCATGATGTCAGAGCCACGGTCTCCAGGATACCACCTGGACCCATTCTCTCTCTGATTTAACACCTTAATTGGAAAGGTGATAATGAGAAGATACTGGAGATAGTCCAGGGTAGACCAAGTCCTGCCACGTCCCCAGTAGGGAAGTGGTCCCACAGCCAAAAACCCTTTTCACCCCTTCATCCACTTAAGCCTGTGATTCATTAATGATATTAATAGAAACCAACCAGGCATGGCCATGCCTACGATGTGATGTCCAGCAACAGATGTCTCCTACAGAAGTTGTATTAGAATAACCATAACCCAAAAATGCAGCCCACTCATCAGTGCCAGATCACCTTCACTAACAAGGCTGGTGGTGATAATGGAAAAGGCAGCTGGAACCTAGGCTGGTCCTGACTGTAATTGATCTGTTTCTTCCAGAGGGGAAACTGAGGAATGTGACTAGTTTCAGATGAGCATCTCTCAGCTATGATATTGATGCCTTTGTTAGTCAGTGTCTGGGATAGCCCAGAGGCCATGGGGAATCTGGCTTGGGACAGAAGAGATGCTTTTCATCCTAATTCACCATTGTTCCCCCAAGTGATGACAACATGGTTTGCCTGTTCACTTGATAGTGTCCTGTCCAGACTGCTGGCTAACAGAAGAGCAGCACCTCTTCCTCTGCATCCAGGAAGGTTCTATATTCAACCCCCTTCTTTGCCCAGACATCCTTCTCTCATTTCCTATGAGCACAATGAATCTTTAAAGAATTTTAGGGCCCCCAAAATGAGGGAAACCATGTGGTATTTGTCCATTTTGCTTGGGATGGGCCCTCAAAATGTAAGACCTTCTCTATTTAAAAGTTCATATACCAAACAGTCCCACACAGCCATACCTCTACCCAGAAGCTCAGGAAAATACTCAAATTTCAGAGAATCTTGAAATCCAGCTACGCACCATTTTTCCTGCTATGACCCAACACATGAACACACACACATACACACACACAAACACACACACACGTAGATTCCAGTAGTATCTAATTCAACCAAAAGTTAACAAAAAAAGATAAGGACAGACACTTCAATTTCTTGAAAGAAAAAAATTCCACCAGGGTCAATTCTCTATCCTGAAAATCTATATGCTACATACAAGGGCACCTAAATTTATAAAGTGAACCACACTAAAGCTCAGGCTAACGAAATAGTAGTGGGAGACTTCAACAACCCACAGTCAGCAATGGCCAGATCACTGAATGTGAAACCCGAGACACAGGGAAATTAAGATTTTGAACCAAATGGGTTTTAGAAATATCTATAGAATATTTCATCCTTGAACAAACGAATACACCTTATTCTCAGGAACTCATGGAACATTCTCCAAAACTGATCATAATGTTGGTCATAAAAGAGGCATCACCAGATACAAAAGAGTGAAATAATCCCATGCATTTTCTCACACTACCATGACCTAAGGCTGGACTTCAATAACAACAATAATGTCGAAAGTCCAAATACACATGGACGTTGAACAATATTTTACTCAGTGATAACATGGCAAAGGAAGAACAAAAAAATAGAATTTTTTTGAATTTATGAAAAGTAAGGCACAACACACTCAAACTTATGGGACACAATGATAGTATAGCTAAGAGGAAAACTCAAAGTCTTGAGAGTATCCAAAGTGAAACTGGAGAGAGCATACATTAGCAGCTTGACAACAAATGTAAAAGCTCAAAAACAAAAAGAAGCAGATACACCAAAGAGGAGAGAAGGCAGGAAATAATCAAACTCAGGTCTGAAATCAACTAAGGAGAAACAAAAAGAACTCTACAAAGAATCAATAAAACCAGGAGCTGGATCCAAGGGAAAATCAACATAATAGATAAACTTGAGCTAGGATGACAAAAGGTCACAGAGAATGTATCCAAATAACAAAATCAGAAATGAGAGGGAAACAAAACAACATAATCTGCAGAAATTCAAAACATCATCATACCGTATTACTGAAATTTACATTCAAGAAAAGTGGAAAATCTGGATAAAATGATCAATTTCCTATACAGGGAGCAGTTACCAAAATTAAGTCAGGGTCAGATAAAATATCTAAACTCTACCATGAATCCTAAAAAAATTAGAAACAATTATAAAAGGCTCCCAATTGGGAAAAGATCCCAGGACCAAATGATTTTAGTGGAATATTCTATCAGCACTTCCTAGAACCAAATACTACTATTGTCCAAAATATTCCACAAAATACAAACAGAGGAACACTACCCAATTCCATCGATGAAGCCACAGTTATGCTTATACCTAAAACACACAAAGACCCAATAAAGAATGGGAACTTCAGACGAATTTCCCTTATGAATATTGACAAAAAATAGTCAATCAAATCATTGGAAACCAAATCCATGAACACATCAAAATGATCATCCATCACTATCAAGGAGACTTCATAACAGGAATGCAAGGATGTTTCAATATGGAATTCCATCAACATAATCCAGTAGATAATCAAACTGAAAGAAAATATTACATTTTCATCCCATTAGATGCTGCGAAAACATTTGAGAAAAGAAAACACCCCTTCATGATAGGAATTAAAGGCCCATACTCAACAACAGTAACGTAAATGTACAGCAAACCAGTAGCCAAAAATCAAACTAAATGAAGAAAAACTTGAAGCACTCCCTCTAAAATCAGGGACTAGACAAGGCTATTCATTCTCTCCCTACTTATTCAATATAGTACTCAATGTGCTAGCCTGACCAATTTGATAACAAAAAGAGGACAAAGGGATACAAATATTAAAGGAAGAGGCCAATATATCACTATTTGCAGGTGATATGATAGTATACTTACGTGACTCCATAATTTCCACCAGAGAACTCCCGCAGTCATAAACAATTCAGCAAAGTCCTGAATATAGAATTAACTCAAACATATCAGTAACCTTCCACGAATACACAGACCACGAAAGAAATTAGGGAAAGGACACTCTTCACAGTAATCACAAATAACAAAAAATACCTACATATAACTCAAACCAGGCAAGTGAAAGTGCCGCATGAAAAGAACTTAATTTCTCTAAAAGAAGAAAATCTCAGAAGATGGAAAGACTTTTCATGTTCATGGATTGGCATTATTGATATAGTGAAAATGACACTTTGCCAAAAGCAATATACAGATTCAATGCAATCCACAAGAAAATTTCAACAAAATTCTTCATACAGTTAGAAAGAGATATATGCAAGTTCATTTAGAATAAGAAAAAAACAGGAAGTGGAAACTATTCTCAAAATAAAAGAAATTCTGTGGAAATCAACATCCCTAACCTCAAGTTGAATACCCAGCAATAGTGATAAAAATTATATGGTATTGGTACAGAGACAGGAAGTTGAACAGCTGTGTTTGTTCATCTAGATGTCAGCATGTAAATTAATGGAAATCATCCATTCTTGTCACGCTGTACAAAGCTGAAGTCCAAGTGGATTAAGGGCATCCAGAAAAAAGAGATAAACACAAACCAATAGAAGAAAAGTGAGGAAAAGCTTGAACACATGATAACAATGGAAAATTTCTCGAACAGAACACCAAACCAGTTGCTTTTCCTTTACAATGAAGATTTGACTGGTTGGAACTTGTAAAAATGCAAAGTGTCTGTAAGTCAAGGAACACTGTCTTTTTGACAAAATGGCAACTAATATCTTGAAAAAAGATCTTTGCCATCCAAATATGAAAGAGAACTAATATTCAATATGTACAAAGAACTCAAGAAGTTATACTACAGAAAGTAATAACACTATTATAAATGGGGTACAGATCTAAACAAATAATTTTCAGCAGAAGAATTTTGAATGGCTGAGAAGTATATGAAGAAATGTTCAACGCCATTACTCATCAGGGTAATGCAAATCAAAAGATGCACCAGGCAGAATGGCTAAGATCAAAAATTCAGTTAACAGCAGATTCTGGTCAAAATGTGGAGAAAGAGGAAGACTCCTCCATTATTGGTGGGATTGAAATGAGGTACAATATTCCGTAAATTACTCTGGGCTTTCATCAGAAAATTGGACAAGTATATGCTGAGGACTTAAGTATCCCATTCCTGGACATATTCCCAAATGATGCCCCAACATAGAACCAGGACACACGTTGTACTATGTTTACAGCAGCTGTATTCATGATAGCCAGAAGCTAGGAAGAACCCAAATGATTTGACCACATGAATGGGTACAGAAAATGTGGTTCATCTACATAATGGAGAGCCCCTCAGTAATCAAATACCATGACATCATGAAATTCATAAGCAAATGAATGAAACTATAAAATACCATCTTGAATGAGGCAAACAAATCTCTCACACACACACACACACACACACACACACACAAAGAAACAAAAATAAAACACACATACATGCACAACCCCCCCCCACACACAAACACACACACTACCCCAAAACCTTGAATTACCCAACATACAATTCACATACTGGTTTAAGTTCAAGAAGGATGAACCAAGTGAGGATGGTCTGTATTAAAAGGGGAAACAAAAATATTCATAGGACATGATATGGAGATTAAGTTTAGAGCAGAGATTGATTGAATAGCCATTCTGAGCCTGCACCACCTGGGGATGCAGCCCACATACATACAGCCCCCAAACCTAAACAATATTGCTGATGCCAACAAGTGCATGCTCACAGGAGCCTGATATTTCTGTCCCCTGAGAGGCTCTTCCAGATCATGACAAATACCGAGGCTGATGCTTACAGCCAACCATTGAACTGAGAACAGGGTCCCATTTGGAGAAGACAGAGAAAAGATTAAAGGAGCTGAAGAACCTTGCAACCCAGTAGGGACAACAGGGGTCACAAACCAGATCTCTGTGGGACTAAAGCACTTCCTTAAGACTGCACATGGACAGACTGGTGGCTCTAGCTGCATATGTAGCAAAGCATGACCATGTTCTATACCAATGGGAGAAGCCCTTGGTCATGGCAAGGCTGGACCTTCCAGAAAATAGAATGTCATGCTGGGAGGCAGCAAGGGGATGTTTTTGCGGAGGGGGAAACACCTTTGAAGAAGACAGGGCAGCAGAAGAGGATAGGGATAGGGGGCTTAAGGATTGAGGCCTCACACATACAGCTTTTTTATTTTTCTATGCCTTTAACAGCTCAATGGCAAGGCCACTTCCTAACCTCCGAGTGGCTAAACTATCCCCCACTGATATTCCCACGTTATTATTTGCTAAAATCTATATCCCATCTTTCTTGTCCTGGACACCATGGGCAGCTCTCCTGGGTCTGCTTATTCTCATGGTATTCTATGTCAGCTGCTTTTCTGTCCTGAAAGTCTGTCCTGGAGAATCTCCATGCCTTCTTCCTCTCGTGACCTTTGTCCAAGCGTCCTGAAACTCCTGCTCTGTCTGCCCTGCCTAGACACTGGGTATCAATATCTCTATTTTCCAATCAGAACCAACTGAGGCAGGGACCCTGATTCATAAGTTCAGGACACTATGAGAAGCATGAGAATAAAAGCAACTACAATAACTATTTGTATGTGATTTTCTGGGAACAATATTCCCCAAACCACAAAGAGATACCTGTTAAAGTACTAGAATCATAGAAAATATCAAGTAGGCACATAATAATAATAGTAATAATAATAAATATTAATATTGATATAATATAATATTATAATAAAAGAAATAATAACAATAAATATAATAATTATAATAGTAAATAATATTAAAAATAAAATAATAATCATCATCATAATCGTCATCATCATCATCAAAGCCTAACTGAACAGAGAAATAGAAATACAAAAATGGTGAAGGAAAAAGAATAAGTCACACATAAAGCTGTTCACATGAGACTAACACCTGAATTTTCAATGGTTATTCTAATATATAAATGGGCTTGGATCACTTTTCAACACGTTTTCAAAGAATACAGATACTAGCCTAGAATTTATTACCGAGCAAATGTATCATTCACATCAACACAAGAGGAGAAACTTTACACAGCATAATCACCAGGAAGCCATGTCTCTTCAGCAATCTTACTCTAAAAGTGGGAAAACGCATTTTGAAAATAAGGGATATTCTCAAGAGGACAGAAATGGTAAAAAACCCTGTAGTAATTCATCAGAAGAGGGAAAAAGTATGTGGCAACAACAAAATAAAAAAGACCCATAAATACTCCTCATTAATAACGCTAAGCATAGGGGTTGGGGCTTAAGCTCAGTGGTAGAGCATATGTCTAGCAAGTACAAGGCCCCCCCCAAGATTCGGTCCCCAGCTCCAAAAAAAAAAAAAAAAAAAAAAAAAAAACGCTAAGCATTAAGTATCCCACACCAATAATATACCGGCTATTAGTTTGTTTAAGAAAACAGGTTTATTTCTCCTGCATCCAAAAAGGACATTTGTTTTAGATACAATTGCATACTCGTGTTTAGAATGCAATTGCCCATATTTCTTTTTTTCTTTTTTTCTTTTTCTTTTTCTTTTTTTTTTTTTTTTTTTTTTGGTAAGTATATTTAGTGTTCATTAGTTTTTTATAAAAATCTTGAAGATTTTCTGTTTAATTGTAAGTATAGAATTTTCATTTAAATGTATTTCTTTTTTTTTCTTTTTTTGGGGGGGTGTTCCCCTCCCCACCCTTCCCCCATTACCAGCCTCCCCCTAACAATCACGTTCACTAGGGGTTCAGTCTTAGCAGGACCAAGGGCTTCCCCTTCCACTGGTGATCTTACTAGGATATTCATTGCTACCTATGAGGTCAGAGTCCAGGGTCAGTCCATGTATAGTCTTTACGTAGTGGCTTAGTCCCTGAAGCTCTGGTTGGTTGGCATTGTTGTACATATGGGGTCTCGAGCCCCTTCAAGCTCTTGCAGTCCTTTTTCTGATTCCTTCAACGGGGGTCCTTTTCTCAGTTGAGTGGTTTGCTGCTGCCATTTGCCTCTGTATTTCCTGTATTCTGGCTGTGTCTCTCAAGAGATCTACATCCAGTTCCTGTCAGTCTACATTTCTTTGCTTCACCCGTCTTCTCTAATTGGGTCGCTGTATATGGGGCAACATGTGGGGCAGGCTCTGAATGGGTTTTTCTTCTGCCTCGGTATTATTCTTGGCCTCCCAATTTCCTGCCAAGAGTATTCTTGTTCCCTTTTTAAAGAATGAGTGAGTCATTCATATTTTGATCATCAGTCTTGAGTTTCATGTTTTCTATGCATCTAGGGTAATTTGGGCTAATAGTAACTTATCAATGAGAGCATACCATGTGTGTTTTTCTATGGTTGTGTTACCTCACTCAGGATGATATTTTCCAGTTCCCTCCATTTGTCTATGAATTACATAAAGTCAATGTTTTTGATAGCCGAGTAGTATTCCTTTGTGAAGATTTGCCACATATCATAAGGCAATATTTTAAATGCTAGAAAGTATACTTTTCGGAGAACATTATTTTGTAAATTTAATTCATCAGTTTTCATTAGTTTTATCTGAATGAATATTATTTGCTAATATGTTTATATTTTAGGAATCTGTGTGTGTGTGTGTGTGTGCGTGTGTGTGTGTGTGTGTGTGTGTGTGTGTGTGTGTGTGTGTTTGATAATTCAACTCTAATATGACCAGGAAATTGCTTTAGTGATAATGATAATTTATGGGCACTGAGAATTTTTTTATATAATATATACCTATATATATATGAAAATATGATCTGTATATTTTTTTCAAAGCACTGTTTAGATATGTATACTAGATTAAGCCTTCTAATTGCAGTTTTAGATTTTTCCAACACTAATTTTATCTTCTTAGTTGTCTAGATAGAAATACATGGAATCATGAATCATCTCAACTTCAAATGTAGGTACACTCAATGTTATATCTTCCTTTTAAACATGATTGTTCATCTTTGGAGCATAAACTAATATGTATATATTTAATATGCTCTATTTATATTAGAAAAGTGTGCTACATTGTATATATGTATTCGTTGATAACTTCCTTCTCTAACCAAATTTTAAGAATAAATTACTTATGTACATTATTATAAAATCTAAGATCATTGAGTTTTTTACCAAAATCAAATACCATAATGCATAAATATAAGAAGCATTTCCTGACTGTGGCTATTAACAAAAAATATTTGATATACAACCTCTATAAACTTATTTTGATATTAACCATTAAAGTTTCTTCAAGTAGTTGTTCAACTTTTAATAAAGGGAAGTCACCAATTCTGTCAATAATTTTTTCATTCTATATTCCTTTAAATTGTAAAATACATTTTATTTAAATAAGTCATAACCTAAAGGGAAATATTATTTAGACAGCAAAAGAGACCAAAGGAAATTAGTACCAAACTCTAATATTTTTGTCAATATCAGAAATAGCAAATGATAATTACTTTATTATTAATTTAATGAGACAAGATATCTTCTTTATTTAATAATTTTTCCTGAATATTTTATGTATTTACATTTCAAATGTTATTTCCTTTCCTTTTCTTCCATAACATCCCTGACCGTCTTCTGTGAGGATGTTCCAATTCCCACCAATCAACTTCAACCTCAATGCTGTGGCATTACCCTACATCGGGGATACAAGCCTTCACAGGATTAAGGGCTTTTCCTTCCAATGATATTAGACAGAGCAATCCTCTGCCACATATGTGGCTGGAGTCATGGGTCCCTCAAACTGTACTCACTAGTGGGTGTTTTAATCCCTCGAATTTCTGGTGGGTCTGGTTGGTTGATATTGTTGTTCTTCCTGGGGTTTTGCAAACCCCTTCAGCTCATTAAGTATACTCTCTAACAACTTCATTGAACCCCCTTGTTCAATCCAATGTTTAGCTACAATCATCCTCACCAGTGTCAGCAGGGTTCTGTCAGAGTCTCTCAGGAGACATCCATATCTGACTCCTGTCAACAAGGACTTGGTGGCATCAGCAATAGGGATAGGTTTGTGTGACTGCATATGGGACAGATCCACACATGGGGCAGTCTCTGGTTGACCCTTTCTTCAGTCCCTGCTTAACTCTTTATCCTTGAATTTCCTCCCATGAATATTTTTTATCCCTTCTAAGAAGGAATGTCACATCTGCATTTTGGTCTTCTTCCTGCTTGGGCTTCACATGACCTGTGAATTCTTTCTTATGTATTCCACACGTTTGGGCTGATACACACTTCCAATAAATGTATTCCATTTGTGTTCCTTTGTAACTGGGTTACCTAACACAGAATGTCAATTTCTAGTCTATCCTAAGAATTTTATGCAACATTGTTTTCGGTAGGTTAGAAGAACACATGTGTATAAATGTACTATATTTCATTTATCCATTACTATGTTGAGGGACATCTGGTTTCTTTTCAGCTTCTGGCTATTATAAAAAAGAAAGGTTGCTCTCAACCTGTAGCATTATGTGTCCTTCTTATATGTTGGAGCATCTTTTGGGTATATATCAAAGAAATGGGATTGTGGTATCCTCAGGTAGTACTATATCCAACCTTGCGAGAAAAATCCAGACTTATTTCGAGATGGTTATACCAGCTTGCAATCTGACCAACAATGGAGGAGAGTTCCTCTTTCTCCACCTTCTTGTCAGAATCTGTTGTGAATTTCTTATCTTAGCCATTCTGAGTGGTCTGCTGTGTAACCTCAGAATTGGTTGATTTGCATTTACCTGATGGCTAAGGATGTTGATATTCCTCGGTAGAGAATTCTTTGTTTATTGCTATTCACCATTTTTGAAAGGACTATTTGATATTCTTGAGTCTAACTCCTTGAGTCTTTGTAGAGATTGATTTTAGCCCTCTATCAGACAGAAGATTGGTAAAGATCTTATCTTAACAAATTGATTTTAACTTTTTCCAAATTCCAGTGCCATATGCCTTACAAAAGTTTTATGAAGTCCCATTTGTCAATTCTCGATCTTGGAGCAAAGCCATTGGTGTTCTGTTCAGTAAATTTCCCCACTTTTTCTTCTATTAGTTTAAGATTATATGTTTCTTGTGGAGATACTTGATCTACTTTGACTTCAGCTTTGTACAGGGTGATAAGAATTGATTGATTTCCATTCTTCTACATGCTAACCTCCAGTTTAATGAGAACCGTTTGTGGAAAATTTTATCTTTCCATTGGTTGGTTTCGGTTCATTGTCAAATATCAAGTGGCCAAAGGTGTATGCCTTCATTTCTGTGCCTTCAATTATATTACATTGATCTACCTGACTGTCCCTTTATCATTCCCATTCAATTTGCATTATTATTGTTCTGTAATACAGCTTGAAGTCATCAATAGTGATTGCCCCAGAAGTTCTTATATTGTTGATGAACTTTTTCTCTATCATGGGGTTCTTGTTATTCCAACTGTATTTTCAATTTGCTCTTTCTAACTCTGTGAAGAAATGAGTTGAAATTTTGATGGTGATTGCCTTGAATCTCTTGGTTGCCTTTGGCAAGATGGCAATCTTTACAATATTAACCCTGCACAGGCATGAGCATGGGAAATTATTCTATCTTCGGAGATCTTCTACAATATTTTTCTTCAGAGACTTGAAGTTCCTGTCATACAGAACTTTCACTTGCTTGTTTAGAGTCAACCTGAAATATTTTTTTATTAATTGTGACTATTTTGAAGGCTGTCATTTCCTTAATTTCTCCTCAAACTGTTTATCCTTGAATTAGAATGCTCTGAATTGTTTGATTTAAGTTTACATCCAGCCACTTTGCTGAAGTTGTTTATCAGCTGAAGGAGTACCCTGGCGGAATTTATGGGGTCACTAAAATATACAATTACATCATCTAAAATCATGATATTTTAAATTCTTGCTTTCTAAATTTTTCCATTTTCCCTCGAGTTTTTGTCTGATTTTGGTGGATAAGACTTCCAGTACTATATTGATGTGGTAAGTAGAGATTAGTCAAACTTTTCTAGTTCTTGATTTTTGTGGTATTGCTTCAAGTTTCTCACCAGTAAGTTTGATGTTGGCAACTTTTTTTTTTGTAATATTGCTTTTACTGTATTTAAGTATGGGATTTTTATTCCTAATATTTTCCAAGACTTCTAACATGAAGAAATACTTACTTTTTAAATTTTTTATTTACATCTAAAAAGATGATCATTTACCCCCCCTCCCGGGAGTTTATTTACATAATTGATTTTTCTGTGTGCTGACATCTAGTTGAACCATAATTTTTAGCACCATTGTCAAAGACAAAGTGACCATGGGTGTGTGCATTAATTTCTTGATCTGCATGTTAGGATATCTGGAGAAATTTTCAATTACCATGGATTGAGGAAACAAGGCATTCCATCTTTCCACAAATCCTACCCTATAAATGACAGTAGATGGAAACTTCCAACAGAAGGAGGGAAACTACACCTTAGCAAAAAGTAGGGAATTATTCTTTCAACAAACCCAAAAGATGATAGCCACACAATTGTAATTACATTTCTTTAGTTTTTTTTTAAGTTTTTTTTCACTTGGATATTTCTTATATACATTTCGAGTGTTATTCCCTTTCCCGGTTTCCGGGCAAACATTACCCTCCCCCTTCCCTTCTTTATGGGTGTTCCCCTCCCCATCCTCCCCACCTTGTCGCCCTCCCCCCAGCAATCACGTTCACTGGGGTTCAGTCTTAGCAGGACCCAGGGCTTCCCTTCCACTTGTGCTCTTACTAGGATATTCATTGCTACCTATGAGGTCAGAGTCCAGGTTCAGTCCATGTATAGTCTTTAGGTAGTGGCTTAGTCCCTGTGAGCTCTGGTTGCTTGGCATTGTTGTTCATAAGGGGTCTCGAGCCCCTTCAAGCTCTTCCACTTCTTTCTCTGATTCCTTCAACGGGGGTCCAATTCTCAATTCAGTGGTTTGCGGCTGGCATTCGCCTCTGTATTTGCTGTATTCTGGCTGTGTCTCTCAGGAGAGATCTACATCCGGATCCTTTAGGCCTGCACTTCTTTGCTTCATCCATCTTGTCTAATTGGATGGGTGTATATGCATGGGCCACATGGGGGGCAGGCTCTGAATGTGTATTCCTTCTGTGTCTGTTTTAATCTTTGCCTCTCTAATCCCTGCCAAGGGTATTCTTGTTCCCCTTTTAAAGAAGGAGTGAAGCATTCACATTTTGATCATCCATCTTGAGTTTCATTTGTTTTAGGCATCTAGGGTAATTCAAGCATTTGGGCTAATAGCCACTTATCAATGAGGGCATACCATGCGTGTTTTTCTGTGATTTGGTTACCTCACTCAGGATATTATTTTCAAGTTCCGACCATTTGCCTACGAATTTCATAAACTCGTTGTTTTTGATAGCTGAGTAATATTCCATTGTGTAGATGTACCAAATTTTCTGTATCCATTCCTCTGTTGAAGGGCATTTGGGTTCTTTCCAGATTCTGGCTATTATAAAAAAGGCTGCCATGAACATAGTGGAGCACGTGTCTTTTTTTATATTTTGGGGCATCTTTTGGGTGTATACCCAAGCGAGGTTTAGCTGGATCCTCAGGCAGTTCAATGTCAAATTTTCTGAGGAACCTCCAGACTGATTTCCAGAATGGTTGTACCAATCTACAATCCCACCAACAAAGGAGGAGTGTTCCTCTTTCTCCGCAACCTCACCAGCATCTGTTGTCACCTGAGTTTTTGATCTTAGCCATTCTCACTGCTGTGAGGTGAAATCTCAGTGTTATTTTGATTTGCATTTACCTTATGACTAAAGATGCTGAACATTTCTTTAGATGTTTCTCAGCCATTCAGCATTCCTCAGCTGTGAATTGTTTGTTTAGCTCTGAACCCCAATTTTTAATAGGGTTATTTGTTTCCCTGCGGTCTAACTTCTTGAGTTCTTTGTATATTTTTGATATAAGGCCTCTATCTGTTGTAGGATTGGTAAAGATCTTTTCCCAATCTGTTGGTTGCCGTTTTGTCCTAACCACAGTGTCCTTTGCCTTACAGAAGCTTTGCAGTTTTATGAGATCTCATTTGTCGATTCTTGATCTTCGAACATAAGCCATTGGTGTTTTGTTCAGGAAATTTTTTCCAGTGCCCATGTGTTCTAGATGCTTCCCTAGTTTTTCTTCTATTGGTTTGAGTGTATCTGGTTTGATGTGGAGTTCCTTGATCCACTCGGACTTAAGCTTTGTACAGGGTGATAAGCATGGAACAATCTGCATTCTTCTACATGTTGACCTCCAGTTGAACCAGCACCATTTCCTGAAAATGCTGTCTTTTTTCCATGTGATGGTTTTGGCTCCTTTGTCAAAAATCAAGTGCCCATAGGTGTGTAGGTTCATTTCTGGGTCTTCAATTCTGTTCCATTGGTCTATCTGTCTGTCTCTGTACCAAACCATGCAATTTTTATCACTATTGCTCTGTAATACTGCTTGAGTTCAGGGATAGTGATTCCCCCTGAAGTCCTTTCGTTGTTGAGGATAGGTTTAGCTATCCTGGGTTTTTTGTTATTCCAGATGAATTTGCAAATTGTTCTCTCTAACTCTTTGAAGAATTGGATTGGTATTTTGATGGGGATTGCATTAAATCTGTAGATTGCTTTTGGTAAAATGGCCATTTTTACTATATTATTCCTGACAATCTATGATCATGGAGATCTTTCCATCTTCATAGGACTTCTTCAATTTCTTTCTTCAGAGTCTTGAAGTTCTTATTGTACAGATCTTTTACTTGCTTGGTTATTGTCACACCGAGGTACTTTATATTATTTGGGTCTATTATTAAGGGAGTTGTTTCCCTAATCTCTTTCCCAGCTTGGGTCTCTTTTGTGTAGAGGAAGGCTACTGATTTATTTGAGTTAATTTTATACCCAGACACTTTGCTGAAGTTGTTTATCAGCTTTAGTAGTTCTCTGGTGGAACTTTTGGGATCATTTAAATATACAATCATATCATCTGCAAATTGTGATATTTTGACTTCTTCTTTTCCAATCTGTATCCCCTTGACCTCCTTCTGTTGTCTGATTGCTCTGGCTAGAACTTCAAAAACTATATTGAATAAGTAGGGAGAGAGTGGACAGCCTTGTCTAGTCCCTGATTTTAGTGGGATTGCTTCAAGTTTCTCTCCATTTAGTTTAATGTTAGCAACTGGTTTGCTGTATATGGCTTTTACTATTTAGGTATGGGCCTCGAATTCCTATTCTTTCCAAGACTTTTATCATGAAGGGGTGTTGAATTTTGTCAAATGCTTTCTCAGCCTCTAATGAAATGATCATGTGGTTTTGATCTTTTAGTTTGTTTATATAATGGATCACGTTGATGGTTTTCTGTATACTAAACCATCCCTGCATGCCTGGGATGAAGCCTACTTGATCATGGTGGATGATTGTTTTGATGTGCTCTTGGATTCGGTTTGCCAGAATTTTATTGAGTATTTTTGCGTCGATATTCATAAGGGAAATTGGTCTGAAGTTCTCTTTCTTTGTTGGTTCTTTGTGTGGTTGAGGTATAAGAGTAATTGTGGATTCATAGAAGGAATTCGGTAGTACTCCATCTGTTTCAATTTTGTGGAAGAGTTTGGATAATATTGGTACGAGGTCTTCTATGAAGTTCTCATAGAATTCTGCACTAAACACATCTGGACCTGGGCTCTTTTTGGTTGGGAGACCTTTAATGACTGTTTCTATTTCCTTAGGAGTTATGGGGTTGTTTAACTGGTTTATCTGTTCCTGATTTAACTACGGTACCTGGTATCTGTTTATGAAATGGTCCATTTCCTGCAGATATTCTAGTTTTGCTGAATATAGGCTTTTATAGTAAGATCTGATGATTTTTTCAATTTCCTCTGAATCTGTAGTTATGTCTCCCTTTTCATTTCTATTTTGTTAATTTGGATACACTCTCTGTGTCCTCTCGTTAGTCTGTCTAAGGGTTTATCAATCCTGTTGATTTTCTCAAAGAACCAACTTTTGGTTCTGTTGATTCTTTCTATGGTCCTTTTTGTTTCTACTTGGTTGATTTCACCTCTGAGATTGATTATTTCCTGCCTTCTATTCCTCCTGCATGTATTTGCTTCTTTTTGTTCTAGAGATTTTAGGTGTGCTATCAAGCTGCTGCCATATGCTCTTTCCTGTTTCTTTCTGCAGGCACACAGCGCTATGAGTTTTCCTCTTACCACAGCTTTCATTGTGTCCCATAAGTTTGGGTATGTTGTACCTTCATTTTCATTGAATTCTAAAGAGTCTTTAATTTTTTCTTTATTTCTTCCTTGACCAGGTTATCATTGAGTAGAGCATTGTTTAATTTCCACGTATATGTGGGCATTCTTCCCTTATTGTTATTGAAGAGCAATTTTAGGCCGTGGTGGTCGGATAGAACGCATGGGATTATTTCTATCTTTTTGTACCTGTTGAGGCCCGTTTTATGACCAATTATGTGGTCAATTTTTTAGAAAGTACCATGAGGAGCTGAGAAGAAGGTATATCCTTCTGCTTTAGGGTAGAATGTTCTATAAATATCAGTTAAGTCCATTTGGCTCATGACTTCTCTTAGTCTGTCTATGTCTCTGTTTAATTTCTATTTCCATGATCTGTCCATTGATGAGAGTGAGGTGTTGAAGTCCCCTACTATTATTGTGTGAGGTGAAATGTGTGTTTTGAGCTTTAGTAAGGTTTCTTTTACGTATGTAGGTGCCCTTGTATTTGAGGCATAGATATGTAGGATTGAGAGTTCATCTTGGTGGATTTTTCCTTTGATGAATATGAAGTGTCCTTCCTTATATTTTTGATGAATTTTAGTTGAAAATTGATTTTATTTGATATTAGAATGGCTGCTCCTGCTTGCTACTTCTGACCATTTGCTTGGAAAGTTGTTTTCCAGCCTTTCACTCTTAGGTAGTGTCTGTCTTTGTCTCTGAGGTGTGTTTCCTGTAGGCAGCAGAATGCAGGGTCCTCGTTGTGTATCCAGTTTGTTAATCAATGTCTTTTTATTGGGGAGTTGAGGCCATTGAGGTTGAGAGATATTAAGGAATAGTGATTATTGCTGCCTGTTATATTCATAGTTGGATGTGAGGTTATGTTTGTGTGCTTTTCTTCTCTTTGTTTTGTTGCCAAGACGATTAGTTTCTTGTTACTTCTAGGGTATAGCTTGCCTCCTTATTTTCAGCTTTACCATTTATTACCTTTGTAGTGCTGGATTTGTTGAAAGATATTGTGTAAATTTGGTTTTGTCATGGATTATCTTGGTTTCTCCATCTATGTTAATTGAGAGATTTGCAGGAAACAGTAACCTGGGCTGGCATTTGTGTTCTCTTAGGGTCTGTATGACATCAGTCCAGGATCTTCTGGCATTCATAGTTTCTGGCGAGAAGTCTGGTGTGATTCTGATAGGTCTGCCTTTATATGTTACTTGACATTTTTCCCTTACTGCTTTTAATATTCTTTCTTTATTTTGTGCGTTTGGTGTTTTGACTATTATGTGACAGGAGGTGTTTCTTTTCTGGTCCAATCTATTTGGAGTTCTGTAGGCTTCTTGTATGCCTATGGGTATCTCTTTTTTTAGGTTAGGGAAGTTTTCTTCTATGATTTTGTTGAAGATATTTACTGGTCCTTTGAGCTGGGAGTCTTCACTCTCTTCTATACCTATTATCCTTAAGTTTGATCATCTCATTGAGTCCTGGATTTCCTGTATGTTTTGGACCAGTAGCTTTTTCTATTTTTACATTATCATTGACTGTTGAGTCAATGATTTCTATGGAAACTTCTGCTCCTGAGATTCTCTCTTCCATTTCTTGTTTACTGTTGGTGAAGCTCGTATCTATAGCTCCTTGTCTCTTCTTTTGGTTTTCTATATCCAGGGTTGTTTCCATGTGTTCTTTCTTGATTGCTTCTATTTCCATTTTTAATTCCTTCAACTGTTTGATTGTGTTTTCCTGGAATTCTTTCAGGGATTTTTGTGACTCCTCTCTATGGGCTTCTACTTGTTTATTTATGATTTCCTGGAATTCTTTCAGAGATTTTTGTGATTCCTCTCTGTAGGCTTCTACTTGTTCTCTAAGGAATTTCTTCACGTCTTCCTTGAAGTCCTCTAGCATCCTGATCAAATATGATTTTGAAACTAGATCTTGCTTTTCTGGTGTGTTTGGATATACCGTGTTTGCTTTGGTGGGAGAATTGGGCTCCGATGATGCCATGTAGTCTTGGTTTCTGTTGCTTGGGTTCCTGCGCTTGCCTCTCGCCATCAGATTATCTCTAGTGTTACTTTGTTATGCTATTCCTGACAGTGGCTAGACTGTCTTATAAGCCTGTGTGTCAGGAGTGCTGTAGACCTGTTTTCCTGTTTTCTTTCAGCCAGTTATGGGGACAGAGTGTTCTGCTTTCGGGTGTTTAGTTTTTTCTATCTACAGGCCTTCAGCTGTTCCTGTGGACTGTGTCTGGTGTTCACCAGGCAGGTCACTTGCAGCAGAAAAGTTGGTCTTACCTGTGGTCCCGAGGCTCAAGTTTCCTCGTGGGGTGCTGCCTACGAGCTCTCAGCGGCGGCAGCAACCAGGAAGATCTGCGCTGCCATTTCCAGGAGCCTCCATTCACCAGGGTTCCAGATGGCATTTGGTGATTTCCTCTGGTGTCAGAGATGTGTGCAAAGTGCAGTTTCCTTTTGTTTCCCAGGCCTGTCTGCCTCTCTGTAGGTCTATCTCTCCCTCCCACGGGATTTGGGTGCAGAAAACTGTTTATCTGGTCTGTGCCTTCAGGTTCCGGTTATGTCTCAGGCGCAGGGGTCCTGCTGCTCCTGGGCCCTTCCCCACGGGAACCCAGAGGACGTATACAGTTTCCTCTTTGGCCAGGGATGTGGGAAATGGTGGGCAGTGTTGGTGGTCTCTTCGGCTCTGCAGCCACAGGAGTGCCCACCTTACCAGGTAGTGAGGTCTCTCTCCCAAGGGGTTTAGGGGCAGAGAACTGTTGCGGGCCAGGATCCGCGGGTTTGGGATTCCCGGTAAACACTGTAAGTGCCTGGTCATAGAGGAACTTGGCCTCTGTGTGTCCTGAGTTCCCCAGGCAGGTCTATTGCAGCAGAAAAGTTGGTTTTACCTGTGGTCCCGAGGCTCAAGTTTGCTGGTGGGGTGCTGCCTATGAGCTCTCAGCAGTGGGAGTAACCAGGAAGATCTGCGCCGCTTTTTCCGGGAGCCTCCGTGCACCAGGGTTCCAGATGGCGTTTCTGTAATTACATTTCTAACAACAAAAATAACAGGAGTCAACAGTCCATTTCATTTAATATCTCTTATCATCAATGGACACAATTCCCCAAATAAAAAGACATAAACTAAGAGACTGAAAACATAAAGAGGATCCAAGATTTTGCTGCATACTGTAAATACACCTTAGAGACAAAGACAGAGTATCTCAGGGTAAAGGATGGAGAAAAATTCTAAACAAATGTTCCCAAGAAACAAGGAGTAGCCCCTTTCTAATATTGAACAACATTGACTTCAACAAAAAGTTATCAAAAATGATAGGGAATGGAACCATACTTGTCAAAGAAAAATAATACTAAGATGAACGTTCAATTCTGAACAACTATGTTTAAATGCAAGGACACCTAAATTCACAAAAGAAACATAACTATAGCTCAAAGAAAGTATTGCACCACACACAATAATTTGTTGGAGACTTCAATTCTGCACTCTCATCAACGGACAATTTATGGAAACTGAAACTAAACAGATATGGTTAAAATAACAGAAGTTATCTTAATAACTTAAAAAATCCAAATGGATTTAACAGATATTTAGGTAACATTTCATCCTAAATCAGAAGAATATACCTTTTCCTATGCACCTCATTGTAACTTCTCCCAATTTGACCATATACTAATTCACATAACATGCCTCAATTGATACCAGAATATTGAAATAATCCTATGTATCCTATCAGATCACCATAGACTAGGGCTGCTCTTCTATATTTTATTATTTTTTGAATTTGTTTAAATTATCGATGATTTATTTATGTGGTATTTTTAAAACATCATCTTTCTTGATATTTTGTCACTATTCAGTAAAGACTGTGTTAAACCTACTGGTAGTTCGTCCATTTTTGCCTTTATAGTAGAGAGAGTGATTTCTCCATTCCAATCGTGGTTTATATACTACATTATGAGTTAACTCTTTGTGCGTACACTGCATTTAATATTTTCCTCTTTGTTTGAATATATTTGTATTATCTAACCTTAAAATTTTGTAATTTTTTAATGAAATTTTTAATTTCATAATTTCTGACTATAACTTTTGATCTCATTTTGCTTATATTTTTTCTCCATTTTAAATGCATTTTTTCTTTGTGAATACTTTTCCCCTTTTATGTATGTTTGTGCCTTTATGGGTATTTGTTATTGTTTATCAATGGAAAATGCAATTTATTCACAGCAGCACCCATATAGGAAGGAGAATAAAAGAGTTATTTAGCTATTCCAATAGGATGGATTACTTATTAAAAATAAGACTCTCTGAAACAAAAAACAGTAATGAATTTCACACTAGCCTTCCCCAATGACTCAGCATGCAATAATTCCAGGTAGTGTGCTGTACTCATGTGGTGGTGTGAAATAATTTATGGAAGAATAAAACCACATACCACAGAAAATTTAAAGAATCCCTTTCCCCCTACACACAGATGCATAATGGGATTATAGGGTGGTCAGTACAATTAATTGAAGGGGTAGTAAACAATTATGTTACTACAAGAAAGTGATGGCAAGGAAGAATTTCAAACCGTGGTCAAATATATAATTCTGAACATTTGTTGCCAAAATTGTGGGTTTTTCCCCAGGACAATAATAGCTGGACTGAATCCACCTTTTATATATAAAAAGTGGGGAACCATGGCCCTAATGGGTATGATGAAGACAAAAAACAAGAACAATAACAAAAGTGTATATTAATAGAGAAAACCATTAACACAAACTACCACAAACAACTTTACATTCTAACCAGAAAAGGCACCAAAACTAAAGTCACATTTCAGCACCCTATGTGAAGACAAAAGTGAGTGGGACATGGTCTTTCTTCCTTTCATGTTCTTCAAGTACTTTACAGAAAATGGAATCTCCGACTGCTTTTCCATGATTTATTAAAGGTTTTTATAGCCCTCATGTATTAAAATACCATTTGAAAGTATTGATAGCTCCTTTCTAGGTTTTTTCCAAGTTCACAAACATCTTGGACTAAAGTTCCAAAATGTAACTAGGTCCAACCCTGAGCTGTAAAACTATGACAAGGCAATAATAACAGATATTTTCAAGGCCCAAGCACTATAGTACTATACCATTGAGTTCAGTGATCCAAATTAATTCAAATAGCTCAAGAGAGTAGGAAGATACATCTAAAAAAGGGTTAGAAGAGTGTAGAAGAATCAAGTCCTTCCTCGTATATGCCAGCATTTACAGTTCTGCAGTCAGTCCTAAGAGGCAGTATTCAAGTAGCAATGGGAAGAAAGAACTCAGGGCAAGACAGGGAGATAAACTAGCATGGTGGGTTTATGTAAGAGAAATACTTAGAAATGAAAATGTCTTGTAAAATTAAAAAGAGTTTTTTTTTCATTATTTTCTCATTCAATCAAAACAGACAGCCATGAATAATTCTCCTCTAAGGCTTTCATAAAACAGGTTAAACAAAAATTAATATAATCATTTAATTGTTTGAAAATGAAAGAAAAGAAAAATAACTTTCATATGTTTCAGAGCAGGATCACAGGGAAATGAGATGAATCTTGTCAAGATGAAACCTAGAGTGACAAGCAGGATCCAGAATTAAGAACTGCATGAGAAAGGCAGTGGAGTAGTGACAGGAACATGGTCAGTCCTGACAGATAAGGCTGGGCCCTTTAAAGGGGCACAGAATGAGGTAAGAACATATTTCAAATAAAGCAGCACCTTTCCTTTCTTTCACCTCAAGTATCCCATCCCCCAAAAAAACCCATTTTGATAATAATACAGAAGTGTTATGGTATGTCACTCACTTCCCATTTGCTTTTAACCCTCTCTCCGAATTCAGGAAATATGAACATTTCAAATTTCCAAGAAGAAAAATTCATCACCAGGTATATGGATGTCCTGAGGACCAAGTGACAAATTGAAATATGTGAGGGCTGAGAAGGTGGAGACTGTCTCATTCCACAGAGCAGAAATTGTGACTGCCCAAGTTAAGAAAAGATAAGGCAACCCTAACAGGTAAACTAGTTCTCATAACATTAAACTTATTTACATTATTCTTAACTATACTTAGTTCAAATCACTTTCCAGCTCAATCTTCATTTTGAAAGATGCTGATCTTTCCTGCAGTGTGTCTGTACCATCTTCTCTTCCTAGTATTGACTTTCATTATGGGGATAATAGATGATTGTGGCTGCATAGGTGATGTTTTTATTTCTATATATCACTCTCTTTACATACTATATGTGTAGTAACATTTAAGGAGTTTCATTTGGAGAAGGTATGAATGATTGATCTAATATATATGGCTTAAAACTCTATTGAGATTATTTAGAAAATATCAGGTATCCATTCTCTGTAAATAATTGCTTTTCTCATATAATAAAGAAACAATAAAATTTTATTCTAGTCAAAATAATTCTCTATAATTTTTATAACCATAGATGCAGAAGAACATTAAGATAATGTGGAATATAAATCAGTTGAAGTGCATGTTCATTAATTTTAGACTAACCAGAATCATTGAGATGTTTCTGGAACATATATAGGAACAAAAAACAAAGCATTGAATAAATAGTGGCAGAAGAACAGCGTCATTTTGTTAAATGTTGCTTACCTTCAGATCCACTGTTTTCTTTTATTTAGTAAAAATTCAATTTAAATACTCTTCGTCAGTGTTTTTCATCCTGTCATTGGCTCTATTTTCAAAGCTCCATACCATAACTAGCATGATTATTAAATTTAAAACCAAGAATTTTGCGTGTGTCAACCACTTTCTCCATTTCCTTATTTGTGGTTTATTCTGTTCCCAATGGCCATGTTGTGTTGAAGTCAGGAAGAATTTCTGGCTCATTTGATGAAAATTTTCTGAAATCATATATGATTCATAGTTGTAAAATGATGTGCATATGTTTAATAGTACTGGATATTATAGTTAAAATCATCTGGGTAAGGAATTTTTGCATGAATATCATAACACGCTAAAATACTAAAGAGAAAATGTAGAAGAGCTAGATATTTATTAAATATTTTTACTCTTCTAGGGTTTGAAACTTTACAAAATATGAGCAAATCACTTCTTTCTGTGAAATTCACATTCATGAGCTATTATATTCTAATCAAACTGCTCTGTCAGCTCCCATAAAGTTGGATTAAATGCTAATTGCAATCCAAAATGTTTGGAGTGGGTAAATCGGCAAATTATTTGTCCGTATGTACTAAACAAGCATATAATGTGAGCATAGGTTTGCTCTTAATGAAATAAGACTACCAGATATAATATGAAAAAGTACATCTATTAAAGTATTTTTTTATATAACAGCTATTAATTCATGGTCTGAGTAATGGCTTATATCACCAAACGTTGAACAGTAAATAGGAATTTCAAGTGAGTTAGAGGTTCTCTCAAGCAACTTCAAGTAAATCGATCTAAAATATATTCCTTTAAAGTTCTCCTAAATACAGTTATCATGAAATATTCCACATCACAGTAAATAACTCCAACATATTTTCATTTGCTCAAAACAAGACATTGTCTTTCTTTCTTCCGGCCCTTCCCATAATCAGTCTACTACCAAACACATAAATTTCCAACATTCCTGTCTGATATGAATCTTTTTCTGTATCACTGACACTACTTCCAGATTGATTTCAAAAACATCCTGCAAATCATTCTGTGTATCATTTCATAACACATAAGTAACCAGAGTCCCTTAGTATGTACATAGAGAGTTAAACAAATATATTTCAAACTATTCAATGATTTCTAAGACATTTTCCATAAATAAAAATTTACATCTCTCATATTGTTTCTGTAAGCTGATATGTGATATGTAAGCTTCAGCTTTATTTGTTCCTCTCTTCTATCACTTAATCTATACAAACTACTTTTACATATACTTTTACATTAGGTCAAGCTCTTTTCGTTTTATTGACCTTATATTTATAGTAATATTGCCCAAAATATAGTTCAATTTTTTCATCTAATTTAACTTAGCTGTCACTTCCTTAGGACAATCTCCATGACCTTATTGCTAGGATAGTTTCTACAATTATTTGCATACAATTAATTCCAATACACTGATTTATGCACTCATTTTTCTTTTTTCTTATATCGTAATGCAATTTTTATAAGTGAAAGCTCATAATACGTTTTATTCATTCCTAATCTATACCACTATTATGGAGCCTGATACATTAATGGAGACTTATTATTTATTACATGATTCATTAAGTTGTAAAAATAAACTTTATACTCTTCGTGGTTTTAATGAATATGCATTCCATGCATTGGTTAAACCGTCATGAAGTATTTTTGTGAGTTCTTCAATATATTACAATTTAATGACCTAGATGACATTGCCTAATATTTTCATTTGTCAACGGTAGTCTATTTCATATTCAACAGCAATGCTTTGTTGACTGAGCAATTATCTCACCTAGGAATACATTTGATATGAAAGAAAAAGGTACCTAATTTTAACTGATAGCACCCATGGAAAAATGCCAGGTGCCAATCATTTGTGGTCCCATCTCTGAAAATAAAAAGAGATGATCATTCCTAGGGGCTTACTGGCCACAGAGTCAAATTTCATTTGTGAGCTCTTTCAGTGAAAGATTAAAAACCAAGAGGACCCAAAGCTGTGTTCACAAAGCTGAACCTGTACCTCATCTTTCTCTCCCCATATCCCACCAGGAATTGGCTGGACTTCCAGGAGTGCTGACACACTCAAGATCACAGGAGAGACTACCACTTTTCAGGGGGAACTGCTGGGAGCCCTCAGAACACAGGAACAGACTGGCAGTCTGTTACAGGATACTTCTGGTTTCTATCTATAATTTGTCACTGAAACTGACCCACAGCTCTTGTTACACAAGATCCTTCAGGAGAGAGCTAGTGTCCCAGGAGTCCAGACACATAGGTTACAGGAGGATCAATCCATTATCAGAGACAGTAAAAACACCCTAGAGATAACAAGATAGTGAGAGGGAAGTATAATATCCAAAGCAATTAAAACCAAGGTTACATGACATCATCAGAACCCAGTTCTCAAACCAACACAAGGCTAGGATACTCTCAACACAACAGAAAAGGAAAAGAAATGTTTGTACTTCAAATCACTTAACATGATGAAGTTAAAGGAATTTAAAAAGGACATATATAATTTCATCGAAGAAATACAGGACAACAGATGTAAAGAGATAGAAGCCCCTATATAGGGAACACAAAAATCCCTTAAAGAATTACAGGAGACCATAGCAAATGGATGAAACTAGAAAATATCATCCTGAGTGAAGTAACACAAGCACAAATAAACACACATAGAATGCAGTCACTTGTAAGTGGAAATTAGCCCAAGAGCTCAGAATATCCACAATAAACTCATATACACTCTGAAGCTTAACAAGAAAGGACAAAGAGGGACGGCTTTAATCCCAATTAGGAGGGGGAAGAAAATTATCATGGGAGGCAGATGGAGGAAGGACCCTGTGTGGGAGAAGGGAGTTAAATGGAAAAACAGGAGATTAGTATAAGATGTGGGAAGAGACAGGAGAGAAGCACAGAGGACCAGGAGAATGAGTGTAGAAAGAAGGAACATTGGAGGATGGGGGTAACCTCTAGAATGTCCCAGATACTAAGGATCCAACAGGTTCTCTGGACCCAACACTGATGACAATTGCTAACATCAACACCAACAGTGAAATTGAACCTGACGTCACCACCTGCAGTAGATAGACATGACCACGGTGTAAGGATGGGACCACTCACCCATCTCTTATTAAATCAGAGTTATCTGTGTCTAGTTGAAAAGCAGGGGTAAAAATGGAGCAGAGGCTGTACGAAAGGACATACAGAGATTTGCAGACATCAAAATGGACACTGTTGCTGATGCTGAGTTGTGCTTGCAAACAGGAGTCTGGTATGGCTGTCCTCTGAGAGGCTCTGCCAGCACCTGACTGACACAGATGCAGATATTCACAGCCAACCATTGAAATGAGGCTACAGATCCAAATGGAAAATGTAGGGGAAGGGCTGAGGGAGCTGAAGGAGATTGTAATTAACAACAATATCAATTAACCAGACCCCCTCATGGCTCCCATGGACCTAACCACCACCCAGAATTTATACATGGTCTGGTACGCTACATATGTAGCAGAGGACTGGCTCATCTCACATCAGTGGAAAGGGAAGCACTTGGTCCTTTGGATGCTTGATGTCCCAGAAAAGAGTGATTCTAGAGGGGTGAGGAAAGAATGAATGGGTCTTACGGAGTCACCCTCTTAGAGACAAAGAGGAGGAATATGTGGAAGTGGGGTTTATGGAAAGGGGGTAATACTTGAAATATAAACAAATACAAAGGTTAATAATACTACTAATAAAGGAGTGGTATTTTCCAAACATTAATTTACTGCACAGGTTATGTGGAACATTTATTGTTGCCTAGATGCATATCACTTCATACAGCACCTAATATCTTGTTTCTCTGAGGAGTGTAGCCTTAGTTCTTCCTCTTCAAACAAAGAAGGCATAACACTTAACTCCTTTTTCCAAGCAAAGGTGATTGTAGTTATGTCCGTAAACCGCAGGAGGCATTTGTACAATCTAATTGAGGGTCAGCAAAAGAATTATTTACAAGCGAAGCTTGAAAGGCAAACAGTGTGTTTTCAATCAACTTACCAGTATTGAAATCATCCCAGGACTTTTCTGGCCAGGCAACTGCATACATGTGTATTCATCAAGACAGGGACAGGAGCAGGACACAGAACTGAACAAGAGAAATCAATGCTTGTGAGCCACCATGTTGGTGCCAGGGTCTGAACTCAGGTCCTCTGCAAGAGCAGTAATGGTTCTCAACTACCATGCCACCTCTCCAGTAACATACAATCATTGATTATACAACCCCCAAACACACCACCACTTGATGTGTGTAAACACGCATACTAGACTTGCGGTGTGATTTATTTGTGCGATTGTTCAGTCATTGTGATACAAACGCTCTTGTGTTCATAAATTTTGGCAAAGCCGTTTTCACTTGGAGGTTCTCTTCATTCTCAGCTTTGGTGTTTACATACATCATCAAGAGAGGAACCGCCCTGTCAGCCTCCCCCCGCCTCCCCCCCATTTGCAGCTATGCCTGCCTTTCTTCACTAAGTTAAACACCACCTCAGACTCTACTCTTACATTTTGTTCAGTGTAGTAGACTCTCCAAAACCAGAAAATGGAATCCCAGATGCAGAGGGAAGAAGTTTTGCTGTTTGTTACTTCGTTTGCTTTTAGTTGCATTTTCCCACTTCCACTGGTTTGAACTTGTGTCCCATTCAGTGGCAGGTACTTAATTCAGCCAGCATTTTGAGGAGGGCTGTGGGTGGAGTGTGATAAAAGGAAAATTACTGGAGAGAACTCACTGGGATTTTGACGATTAATACAAAGTGTTTATTGACTTGATTTTTCAGTTACACAGAACCCTGGACGGCACTGAGTCTAACTAAAACTTCACATCTGACAATTTGCTCCAAGGAACTAAAAAACCTTAAAGACAAAATTGATCCAACAAAATAAGCCCTAAGTTGTAATGATTGACCCTCTATAAAGAGAAACATTAAACTTTTTTTTTAAAAAAAAGGTGATTTTGATGTTTTTGTTTAACAATTTCATATACATACATACTGAGTTTTAGTCATTTCCTTTCTGTATTTCCCTTCCCAATTCCCCTCCCTCATCCCCCTCCCTCATTCTCCCAACCCATCCTTCAGTTCTCCCTTGCTTCCTCCCTCATCCTCCTCCATCATCCCCTCAGTCAACCCCTTCTCTCATGCCATTCCTTCTCCAATTGGCACCGATATTCTGAATAAGTCCCCCTTCCTATTTCATGTCTCCTTTCTGCGTGTAATCCCTACGTTTAATTAATTACATGAGTACAGAGGAATTCGACAGAACAACTTATCTGTGGGTACAGGAATGAAGAAGGGAGTGGAGCAGAAATTTCTGGTTTCTTTGGAGACTCAACTGTGTCATGGATGATGTTCTGTAAACTGTCTTAGGGGAGGATGTTTTGCTGAGAACAAACACATGGTGTTTCTGGTAGCTGCCTGGAAAAGGGCATGTGATGTTTAGAAAGGGTACGAGTATAACCCTGGACAACAGTGGGCAACACCACGGCATTGGCTGGCCTTGCCACTCTTCGCTGATGCTCAATGGACTTTGATGACACTGGTCTTCATTGACCATGATGTGGCATTGGTTCACCTTTCCTTCCTCACTGACTACTGTTTGTCATGACGTTGTAGAGAGAAAAGCACCAGAGAACTTCTTGTGGTGACATTGCGGTGGCTTCTTGCTGCCTCCTGGAACCCAGGCCAATTGGAAGAGCTCAGCAATTTCTTCTGGGTTGAACTGTCCGTGGTGATTCGTGAATGGTGTTTGCAAGTAGATCGACCTACCTCTGCTGATTCATGTCAAATGAACTGATATCCTGATGATGAAGATTGAAATTGCCCCAGAGAACTATTTCGAAGCAGGTCCACATCGTCCTTTGTTTGCCCTATTATCCTTTCCTTTCCACTACCTCTGGTGGGTGGTGGGCTAGAGGAAGGATAAAGGGTTTAAATACTCTTACTCAAGTATGTCTTGAAAAATCTAAGCCTGTAGGATAGAACCCCTCCTCCAATAAATGTTGGTTGCCAAGGGAGTGGAAGGTCTTCATGGCATCTCCCATCTGTAATGAAGTGTTGAGGGGCCCAGTCTTGTGCCCGTAACCATAGCCGCCATCAGTTTAAGAGTTCAATGACTAGGTTCAATCTAAAAGATATCCTTTTGTTGTCCAATTCCCTATCTTCTGGTTTTTATATTCTTTCCACCCACTCTTTCATGATGTTCTCTGAGCTGTGGAGGAGAAGACATAGCTGTCCTATTTCCACCTGAACAGTCCAAAACCACTGATTCCCAGCACTTTGTCCAGCTTTACGTCTCTGCTCATGGTAGTCAGAAGCTTCTTCTCTGATGAGAGCTGAGTGCAACGCTGATCTATAGATACAAATATGGATGTTTGGAAGGAAGTTCGACAATGTATTTAGCATTAGGTTATTTCAAAGGGGCTATATCACCCTAACCATAGGTTGTTGACCAGGTTACAGAACCTGGTATGTATTCCCTTGTGTGGAATATGCCTTGTATGCGATTGGAAAGCCACTGGTTATTCCCATGACTGTGATACCACTAACATATTAGGGACACATCTTACCTGACATTTTAGCTTGAATTGTTCACCCCCGAGTAAGGTTGTAGATGATTTTCTCCCCTGGAAGCCTGCATAGCACTTTCTTGAACCATGAAGGCTAGCCATTATAGAGGATGCTTCCACCTCAACTTCATATTGACCCTTCTGTGACCTGTGACCAAAAGGATTCAGTGTCCTCAGCAATAGGGTCTTACCATCAAGTTCTGGAGGACTACGAAGAACAATGTCAACAACGTGTAAAGTTGTGAGGACTTTTGGGATCTCGGTGGTCAGCAACGTTCAGGATGACATCCCACATCTGGCACTGTGATTTTTGCTTAATTTTGGTTTTCTGTTGCTATAATGAATACACTCACCAATGCCAACTTGGGAAGGGAAATCTTCATTTCATCTTATCTGTTCCAGCCCATCATCAAGGAAAACCAAGACAGGATTGTGAAACAAGAACTACAGAGACTGCTCACTGACTTGCTTCTAAGCTCACATTCAACTACCTTTACAGAATCCAGACCCACCCGCATAGGGCGGTGCTGCCCACAGTAGATCAGGCTCTCCAACATCAGTGAACAGTCAAGGAAATGCCACCTGGACGTAGTCAAGGCCAATCTGATGGAGGAGGCTCCTCGCGGGAGATTCTTTCCTCCAAGACAAGCCATCACAAGAAATCAATGAAAATAAAAAAGAAAAGAAATCTATAGCTTCAGGGGGAGCATGGCTTATTCATGGAGGGTGCCTCCATTTGAACTCAACAGTTGATCTTGAAGATATATTCTGTAACATGTTTTATAACCCCTCTCACCAAACCCCGTTCTAACCTAATCACCTAAGGGGAGATGGAGTGGAAAGTAAGTTTTAAAAAAATAATTGGAGCAGAAGGAAATGCTTCTTGGATATAAAACAAAAAAGAAGCATTTCTGCATTCTTGATGCTTTCCTCGCATCATCTGTAGAAAGAATATGAAAACCGTTACGTTCCAGGGACCATAATTTCGAATGTTACAAATAATATAAATAATACTGCTTATCATTCATAAAACACATTGGCATTAATCGTTTTGATGTGTTTTTCTAACTCACTCCTAGTGTAGATCTGATGAACTGGAATTGTTCGCCTGCTCATTTATACATGAGGGAAGTGAGGTTTAAACGTCGAGCCAATTTCCCAATACTCTAAGCTAATAAATGGCAGAGTAAGACAGCCGCACTTTCTCTGGCTTCATGGCATGGCCTCGTGAGAAATGCAAGTCAGGGTACCTTGGCAGGGAATTCCAAGGATCAGTACATGGCAGCTGAAAGTTGTCTTGGATGCAAGACTGGGAGTGAGGCTCAAGTCAGCTGAGCCCCAGCTCAGGATTCCTGAAACAGAACACCAGAATATGTTAGAGAGTGAGGAGACTAAACTAAACATCTGGGATTCCTCAGGAGATTGTACAGATCCAGGGCTGAGGGTTCATAAGTATGTTGGTCTTTGTGCGGGTGGAAAGGAACACTAATTTAGATCCCCATCTCCTACTATGTGCTACTACAGTGGAGGCAATGCCTTAAGTCCAAGGTTTTTTGTTTTGTTTCAGTGTGTGTGTGTGTGTGTGTGTGTGTGTGTGTGTGTGTGTGTGTGTACATAAGTGCATGTGCAGTGTATAATGTAGGGACTAATCCATTTCTCTTCTACCTTATTCATTGAAGCAGCATTTCTCAGTCAAACCCAGAGTTCACCAATATGACTAGTCCGGACAGCTATCTTGACCTGGGGATCTGCCCTATCTCTACCTCCCTGGACTGGGATTCTATGTGGGCCACAAAGCCTACCCATCATTTAGCTGAGACCTGTGAGCCATCTACTCACCTGCTAAGGTTCAAGTCCCGCTGTTGGACCCATCTCCTTTACTTTTGTTTTCTTATTCTTTTTTTTTTTTCCGTCTTGGTCATAATATCAGAACCAGGTTAAGGTATGACTGGCTCACTCAAACAATCACTCAAATCCCTCCACACAAATGTGTTCTAATAAGGAGGAGGACCCTGCTGACTCTCTGTTCTGTAAAGTCTGACCTTAACAGATGAGTTAAAGGATGGGATTATTCTAGTGGATGATTGTGGATGCTGTTGTTGATGTTGAGGGAGGCTGGCAAATGAGGGACCACAGCTGAGTCACTCATAATAACAGATACAAAGCTGAGTGTGGTAGTACATACCTTTGTTCTCAATACTCGCGAAGATCACAAGTTCAAATCCAGCCTGGGCTACACAGTAAGTCCAAAGACATCCTGGGCTACATCGTAAATCAAGGCCAGCCTGGGCTACAGAGTAAGTCCATGGCCAGCCTGGGCTACATAGTAAGTCCAAGGCCAATTTGGGCTCCATAGAAAGTCCAAGGTCAGCTTGGCCTACATACATGACTCTTCTCCAAACAACAACAGGTTTTTTTTTTCCTTTTTGGTTTTTGTCTCTCCCATTTCCTCTACACTGATACCAGTGCTGTAGTTTGGGGGTGCGGGCGAGAAGTTTCATCATGTCTGATGGTCCAGGATCTCCCAAGCAGCACGGCAAACCAAACAGTGCAGCAAACAAGTCTGTTCCGATTGCTGAAGAAAAATATGACACATGGGAAGTGCTGTCTGAGGAAATGGCTCTAAGATGGGCAACGCCTCGGGAGACTGGGCTTGTATCTTGTGCTAGTTTCCTCGTGATAAAAACAATGATGTTCTCAACCAGAGTCTGTGTTGGGAATACAATGCTGTGCTTCCATTTAAACAGTACACAATCTCCATATGGAAATCCTAGAAATCTTGTCTGATATTAAACAGATTATAGGAGAGATAAGTTGAGTATAAACACTGTCATTAAAAATGTTTAAACGATGATTTTTTTTTTAATTTTTGTCTGTGGTACCAGGTTCAGTGTTCTGCATAAACTCTAAAACACGGCAATTTCTTTTCTTTTTTTTTTTAAATCGCCAAACAGAATGGATTTTATATTTTTCTATCTAGGTCTAATCGAGATGTAAAAATGAAATTCTATGCTTTAAAAAAAAAACTAATTGTGTTTCATTGGCTTTTTTTTTTGTTGTTAATTTCTTATTTTTAGTGTTTTGTGTTTTGGGGTTCATTTTAACAATTATTTTTTCATTGAATTAATTATTTTCTTATTTTCCAGTGTAGATAAAAATTTAGGTTGCTGGTCTTTGTTTCTAATCTAAGAATTAGTTTTGTAAATAAAGTTTCCTCTTAGCACCGTCATAGTTATGTCTCACACATTTTGATAGTATGTTTCCTATCTTCTCCTCTTTTTCTTACTGTTGCATAGTTTCATTATTTCTTGACATCTGTATTATTTGTGAATGTGTAATTTAATGTTTCTGGACTGGGAGACTCCTGTTGTCTCTCATTGAAGACTTCTATTTTAGATTTGTTGTATTAGCAGAACGCATCCCGAGGGGCTGGAGATGCAGCTCAGTGGACAGAGTGCTCACTTGGCTCTCACACAGTTCTGGGCTCCACCTACAGTACCTCATCAGCCTGGTGTGGAGGTACATGCCCATAGTCCCATTACCAGGAGGATAACCAGGAGTTCAACATCATCCTCGGGTGCATAGTGTGTTTGAGGCCAGCCTGGGCTACATGAAACCTGTATAAACTAATATGTCCCACAAGACATCCTTTCTTAGGCATTTGCCACACTTTGTTCTGTGGTTTCTGAGTGTCTGAAAAGTCCAGGGTACTTGAAGGAAAAGAACATCCTGGTGCTACTAGGGACTGTCAGTCAGAGACATTGGCTGGTGAGGCCATCTCATCCGAGCTGGTTTTCCGCCTGCTTCTGTTGCTGATGGGCTGATGTGTGTCCACAGCTTTACTCATGATCGTCCTGCTTCCTTTTAGCTGTACCCATTCTTGCTTCCTGCTGAGGCTGTGATGCAGTTAGTGACACAAAGAATTGGGGTCTCCTTCCAGCCCACTGTTTCTCTCAACAATAAGTTCTTTCTCTGTAGAAATAGTTTCTCTGTTGCCTACATTATCAGAAATAAATAGAACACTCTTTTCTGTTTTATTTTGACACTGGGTTTCATTATGTAGGTAGGACTGGCCTGAAACTCACTGTAAACCAGGTAGGCCTTGAACTCAGAGAGATCAGCTTGCTTCTGAGTGCTGGGATTAAAGGGACATACTTGGCTCCTTTTTTTAAGTTTTTTTTTTAATTTATCTCTATGGGGTGTGTGTGTGTGTGTGTGTGTGTGTGTGTGTGTGTGTTTGTTTGTGTTTGTGTGTGTGCATGTGTGTGTGTGTTTATGTGAGTGGCTGTGTTTGTTTGTGTTTGTGTGTGTGTATATGTGTGTGTATGTGAGTGTGTGTGTGTGTGTTTGTGTGTATATGTGTGTGTATGTGAGTGTGTGTGTGTGTGTTTATGTGTTTGTGTGTGTTTTGACCAAAAAGTCCATCAGATCCTCTGAACCCTGATCCTCTGCAAGAGCATCCATTATTTCTAAGCAGTGAGCCGTCTCCCCAGCCACTTCTGCCTGCTCTAAAGTCCACTTCATTGTTCATCTTGCCCAGACATGCCTTTAATTTCTACTCTTAGTGTTTGTTTTAATTCAGTGAGTTCCTATTCGATTTTCTCTTGTTTCTTCTATTACGTCACCAAGATGATGTGTATCCTTTTCTTTTGGAAGTTTCTCATTGACGACGTTTGAATCCTGGCTTTAAAATCCTTGCTGATGATTCTGACAAGGGTTTTCTCTTGGTGCCACCACCAGGCAACTGGTTTTTCTCCTCTGCTTTTCATTTAGGGGGATGGTCATGCTGTGGCGTGATTTCAATTTTGACATCGTTTGTCTAAGGTGTCAGCAGTCCTGACACTGTGGGTGCAGTGGCTGTTTATCCTTCATAACCTTATGGTGGTGTTTTGGTTTTTCTGGATTTGCCTGATTGAATAAAAGGGATTATACCTCCAGTCCATACCGACCGGCATATTTTAGAGGGGTCAGGAAGAGTGGTTCTCAACCATCCTAACCTAACATTTTAATACAGTTCCACCAAGTGTAAAATTATTTCATTGCTACTTCATAACTTTAATTCTGCTATAGTGATGAATTGTAATGTAAATGTCTGATGTACAGGATATATGATATGTGACTCCTGTGCAAGGGCCATTTGAGCTCCCAAAGGGGTCTCAATCCAAGGGTTAAGGACCACTGATCTGGACTTAGTGGGAGGCCCGTACCGACGTAGATGTGTTACCCAGTGTTGCCGGGGAGAAGTCTCCATCTCTGGAAGGCAAAGGATCTTCCACGATCAGGCTTTTTCCTGGGTTCCTCTGGAATAGTGGACACACAATTGATGGTTACTGATGTATCTACTGACTCCAGGCAGTTTTCTTTACATCCTCGAAGATGAGGATTCTAAGAAGGGTTCTGCTTGCCAAAAGCAGTGGCTGAAGATATCCCTAGCAATCTTTCCCTTCCCTAATGGCTCCTTGTACCCACAAGGCCAACAGTAGATGTCTGACACCCTTCCAAGCTGCACCTTTCCAATCGACACTATTCCACTGTGCTGTTTCTTTCATGAAGAGCACACACGCTAACCCTGAACCCATCTTGTCTTCAGTCAGCACTAACAACCTATTACTCTCTGCCAGCTTCGCTTTCCCATATGACCCGGTTGCTCACAATTCTGATGCATGTTCACGCTTGTATGGACAAACAGAATGTCACCGTTTGGATCGTCTATAATGACGCAGATTCTGTATGATTCTGATTCAGAAGCCTGTAAATCCAAGAAGAAGAGACCATCGGCAGAGGAAGGAGTTCTTGAGGGATGTTGTCACCACAGAAGTGATCCAATTTGCTTGGAAGACAAGAGAGGGAGCCAAAATCCCTTTCATAATTTAACCTTTTTTCCACAATAGCATCATTAATGGATCTTTATTTGTAGGTTGCATCCCTCTTGACCTAATCAATGCTTCACAAATACATTCCCACTGGGGATTAATCTTCAAAAATTACTTTTGGGTAAACACATTCAAGCAAGAGATGAGGGTGAATATTTGGAGATCTATAGTGGGGTGGGCATTATTCTTCCCACATCGTGTACCCTTAAGATCTCTAAATACCTCCTTACCCACGGTAGCCTCACTGAATGACGTGAATTCCGGGTGATTAATGAGGTACAGACACTAAAGCTCATTGCCATATCCTGTCACCAGTATCAAGCTCGAAACAGTAAGAGCCACCTGTGGGAAGGAAAATACGAATAAACTTTACGGTATCTCTAAACTATAAACCCCCAATTTAATCAAAACATTGTTTTAGACTCAGTTCTCTTATATTGAAGTGTTTTAAATGTACAAGTCAGTGGGCTTGCTTGTGACTCCTTGTACAGGTTTATACTGTACATTAGCCATCTTCATCCTCACAACTCATCTCCATTTCCACCTGCACACACACACACACACACACACACACACACACACACACACACACCCTGCTGCTCCCCTTCCTCTTCCTAAATGCCCCCTTTCAGTTTATATCCCTTATTAAAATCTAAATTTCCCAGTCGTCTTTTTGAGTCTGGCTTGTTTCACTTAACATATTGTATTGTACAGTTCCATCTTTTTTTTCTGAGAACAAAACCTTTGCTCTTACATATAGAAGAAAATCACATCAATGTATATCAAATTTTTAAGCCATTCATCCAGTGATCAACAGCTAAGGTTATTCCAATGGCTTGTCTATTGCACACAGTGTGGCAATCAGAATGGATGTGAAGGGGTCCTGGTTCGTTTTTATAGTCAGTTTGACTCAATCTGGAAGAAGGAGAATCAGCTGAAGAATTGCATCCATCAGATTGGGCTTTGGCCACATCTATGGAATGTTTTCTTTCTTTCTTCTTTTTTTTTTTTTTTTTTTGATGGTTGATGTGGAAGGGTCTAGCCCACTTTTGGCAGTGTCATCCCCTATGAAGGTGGCCCTGGGTTGTAGGAGAAGGAGAGAAAGCTGAGTAGGTCATGGATAGCAATCCAGTACCCAGCATTTCTAAGTTTTCTCTGCTTCCTTTCCTGCCTCTAGAGTCCTGCCTGAGTTCCTGCCCCAACGTCACTCAGTAACAGACAGGAACCTAGAAGATAGAGTGAGACAAACTCTTTCCTCCTCAAGTTGACGGCTGTGATGAGATTGTTCTTCTTGTTGCCGACTTGTTCTTCACTTTTTTGGAAGTTGTCTCTGTTTATTGTTCTTAGAAAGATGATATTACATGTTTTATCATGGGCTCTCTGTCTCTCTCTGTGTCTCTCTCTTCTCTGTCTCTGTCTCTCTGTATTTGTGTGTTTTTGTTTGTATATGTGTATTTGTGTGTGTTTGTGTGTGCATGTATGTGTGTATGTGTGTGTATGTATGGGTGTGTTTCTTTGTGCATGTATGAGTGTTTCTGTGTGTATATATGTGTGTGTTTGTGTGTTTGTGTGTGTGTGTGTGTGTGTGTGTGTGTGTGTGTGTGTGCTTTCCAGGCTTAAAAAAATTCCCCAAGGCTGTAAATCTCAGCAGGTGCCTAGAGAAGGAAGATGAAGGGGAGAAAAGGGGGAAAAATCATGTCCTTTAAGTTAACCCCACATTGAGGTCAGCCACATAGTGGACCAACAGTCACATAATGGCAGAGGAGTCATGAGAGCAGAGAGAGAGTAAAACTCAAAGTGTGAAGGAAAATGTGGTTAAAACTAAGATAGAAGGGAGAAAAAGAAGACGGTGCACTTAGAAGAGTGGACAGATTTTAAAAAGCTGCCATAAGTTGTTAATCTCTAAGTACATTTAAAAAAATTATAATGTTAAAGAGAAAGGGAATTACTGGGGAGAAGGAAGGGAGGGTCAGAGTGTGGTGGGGACAAGGGAGGGGTCTGAAAAGAATCCTTTTGAAGATACGAAGAACTATGTGACACAAACAATTAAAGTGCCCTGTATTTTACAGGTAAATTCCATTCTTACCTGCATCCAGTATTCTGTCTACCCATTTTTCAAAAACAAAATTACCTCATCTATTTCATCCTGATTTGCTGCATTTGATCTAATAAATTCCTTGTAATCAGAAGTGCTGGTAAATTTTAAAGACTTTTAAAATATGACTGGTCGATATCGAGTTTGTCATCAGTTTAGCCCGACTTTGGAAGCAGTTCCAGGAGATAATTTTTCCACCCTCTTTGCAAAGAATCCATAATTCATGATTGCCATTGACTTCAATACAAGGTATTTAATCCTGGCAAATTCCAGCTCTGTTTGAATAAAAATGGTCCTCCTCTAATTGTGGGTTTTGATAAAGATAATTTTGGGGTGCTATCCAGTGGGCTGCCTCGGACAGGGAGGCTACCAATATTTCTGATACAGAGAATGGCTTAAAGATAACCAAAGGAAAGATAGGAGCTGGGAAAATAACCACCAAGGATGTTGATGACTCAGAAACCAAAGACTTTTTCAGAAAAAAAATGCGTGAAAAGAGCTACTTGGGCAGACTGTGACTCGAGTCATCAGAATATTTGGGTGGGGACTTTATTTTGGGTCTCCAGGAGGCTACATGAGAAGCTAAAACCTAGATGCTGGACGTTTCTAAGCGCAACTAGGGAAGGAACAGGCCTGAGAGGGCTTCTATGACGTAAGCAGAGCCTGGATGATGTCACACAGAGAAGGGCAGAGGTTGCGCTTCTCATCCACTTGGGGGCGCTAGACTCCCCTGAAGGTGGGTTCACCATCTTCTCAGCGGGGTGTGAAAGCCAGTTCAGCTCCTGAACCCCACAATTATTCAGCAGCCTTTTGGTGCCTGACCGGTTTCCGAAGACAGAATCTGGACGACTAGGACATTTTCTTTCGGTAAATACGTTTATGAAGATAACGGGGACCCTTGTAGCCCAGAAAGCTAAAAGTTTTCCCTCGCACAGCGAGTAACCGTCTGTTCTGATGTCTTCCACGTTTGAGAGCTCGGCAGATGGTCTAGGCTATTCAGTCTCCGGAGTTTATTATACTTTGCTAACAATATCTAATTCATAATCCTACTAAAATGCCAAAGCTCCTCTCTGTGCCTGTGCATTTTAGGAGATAATATGTCTTGGTTTTTTGTTTTTTTGTTTTTGTTTTTGTTGTTGTTTGTTTTTGGTTTTTTTTTTTTTCAGAGCTGAGGGCCTTTTGTGTGCTAGGCAACTGCTCTACCACTGAGTTAAATCCCAACCCCAGGAGATATTATTCCTAAATGGCTGCTGTTGCCTACACAAAAGACTCTTGTTGTGGTCGAAGATGCAATAGCGTCGCGGAATAAACCTGGGGCTGGGTCAGGATGCACAGTACAGAAAGCCAGTGGACTGGTGTGCTGTGTCTCTGGGCAGACACTTGTGGACGTTGCCACATAGCTCATAGTTAGAGGGTAGAAAAGGGGTGTGGCCATCCTTCTGGCTCCTTTGCTATCCTTTCTCTGTTCTGCTTGCTTAAAGTGGGGACAGGGATACTTAATCCCACACTGATCTAGCCATTCAAGGAGAGGTTCCTCAGCAGAGGCAACGTGCCACGGGCTGAAGAAATGTGTCTGAATATGTTATTCTGAGCTGTAGAGAACCATTTTTTCATTTCCCTTTGCACTTTAGATTTTGATTTTTGAGGCAGGGTTTTTCTGTGGGTAGCATTGGCTACCCTGGAACTAACTCTGTAGACCAGGCTGTCCTTGATCTCACAGAGGTCTGCCTCCCTCTGCCTCTTGAGTGCTGGAATTAAAGGTGTGCTCCACCATTGCCCAGCCCTCCCACGAACTTCTGATTACGACAGAATTAGATTGAGATGCTCAAACCTGTTTACCATCACATTCCTCACCTGCTCCAAAGTTCTCTTAGACAAGAGCCTTGGTCCAGTGCCCTCCTCACCCAACCCCATTGTCTTGCAGGCACTCACATGACAGAGGAAACAGCATTGTGTCTGGTTTAAGCAAGCGAGCTCTTCAAACCCAGGCCATGACCAAGTATGAAGCCTGAACACAGAACGATAGCCACAAGACGGTGGACCAGGAGTGTCGTGGTCTACCACACGATGTCTACAGCCAAGAAGAAGAGCATGTCTCTGAGGAGGATGAGCACACTATCCTTCCAGAAGCGGAGGAGGAGGAGGCCATCTCCCCAGGCCCTGGGGGACATTGTGGGCTGCAGAATTTCTCACGGATGGAAGGAAGGTGATGAGCCCATCACCCAATGGAAGGCCATCGTTCTAGATCAACTGCCAACAAATCCCTCTCTCTATCTGGTCAAGTATGATGGAATTGAATGTGTCTACGGACTGGCACTTCACAGCGTTGAGAGGATTTTAAAGCTTAAGGTCTTGCCTCACAAAGTAGTGTTTCCTCAAGTGAAAGATGCCCATCTCGCAAGTGCCATGGTTGGCTGAGTTGTGGAGCATAAATTTGAGGGCAAACATGGCTCTAAGGACAACTGGAGGGGGGTGGTCCTAGCCCAGGTGCCGATCCTGAAGGACTGGTTTTACATCACCTACGAGAAAGATCCAGTCCTATACATCTACCAGCTCCTGGATGATTACACAGAAGGTAACCTCCGTATCATTCCAGAGACTCCTCCAGCAGAGGTGAAGTCAGACGTTGACAGCAACATCTTAACAGATCAATGTGTGCAGTTCACCAGAAGCGCTGGATCCAAAAAGATCGGCAAAGTCATTTACCAAGTTCTGGCCAAGTCTTCCGTGTACTTCTTCAAGTTTGATGGCAACGTCCACATCTACTTCTATGATCTGGTGGAAAAGATCCGTGAAGGTGAAATTCACAAAGTGAGGGGGACATAGATGGGAAATTAATAGGATTGGGGGGAAAATGGTTGTTTTTCTGTGTTTCAGATACCCACATGCCTTTGACAACCCCAGTATCTTTTCCAGTGGAATTTGTTTTTCCTCTAAAAATTAAAATGTGTGATGTGACGTGTTGTGTGTAAACACTTTGGTGGAGGAGACAGGCTGTGGTGGATGGAACATGGAGAGGATGATCTGTGGAGACGGCAGAGGGGTAAAGCCAAGTGTGTGGTCACACATGCAAACACCAGGGCTTGGTATGGGAACAGGAGGATGACCGGGGCTTCCTGACTGTGAGCCTCACCTCAGGTTCAGCAGGGGACCCCGTCACAAGGGAATACTATAGGTAGTGAAGGAGCAGAACATGCTCTACCCTCCCCAGCCTCTGAACTTACATCTCTCTATCCACACACACGCACACACACACATATAAATATGACTAGAGTATACGAGAGGCTTGCATCGGTTATATGCAAATGCAGTGTCGCTTTATCCAAGGAACCTGAGGAGTTTTAGATCATTGGGAGTCCTGGGGCCAACTTTCAGAGGACACGATATATCTCCTTATTGTGCAAACGAATCCTTTGTTGAGTGTGTGTCAGTGACTCCACACAGTTCTCCTCCTCTAGATTCCTTTGTATCACAGAGAATGATCTGGAAATACTGAAACAAATATAAACTAAAGGCTTTGTTGGGGTTTCTAGGCTTGCGTTAAAATCATATTTATCACGTTTTATTAAATGGAAGGGAAATCTTCAGCTCCCAGCAACAATAGAATCAATCATGTTGGCTTCTGTTTTATCCCATTATGAATAGCAATTACTTGCACATCAATAGCTCACCATGGTTTGTACTAAATCAGGATAAAGGGATATGTTTCCGTACAGATAAGTAAAGCCAATGTGGATAATCAAGGAGAAGCGGGGGAGGTATGATGCCTTTGGCTTATGGGAGAGTTATGGTTTGCTTGGATACTTGTTATGAAAATAACCCTAACCTCTACAAATGAAATGTAACGATAAAATATACTACCAAACAGGATGGACAATCATTATTTGATTTCTTTAAAAGAAAAAAAATATACTTTAGGATTTTGAATAAGTGTGACCCTCAGAATTTCAAATATTTGAATGTGTTTGGTTTCCCCTTGGTGGGATGTTTAGAAAGGATTGGGAGTTGTGTTTTAGTTAAAAGAGATATGTCAATGGGAGGTGGGGGCCTTGAGATTTCAAAAGGCCACCAGGCTTCTCTCCCTCTCCCTCCCTCCCTCTCCCTCTCCCTCTCCCTCCCTCCCCGTCTCCCTCTCTCTCTCTCTCTCTCTCCCTCTCTCCCTCTCCCTCTCTCTGTCTGTCTGTCTCTCTCTCCCTCTCTCCCTCCCTCCCTCTCCCTCTCTCTCACTCTACCTCTCCCTCTCCCTCTCTCTGTTTGTTGTCTCTCTCCCTCTCCCTCTCCCTCACCCTCCCTCTCTCTCCCTCTCTCTCTCCCTCTCCCTCCCTCCCTCTCTCTCTCCCTCCCTCTCCCTCTCCCTCTCTCTGTTTGTTTGTCACTCTCCCTCTCTCTCTCTCTCCCTCTCCCTCCCACCCTCTCTCTCTCTTCCTCCCTCTCCCTCTCTCTCCCTCCCTCTCTCTCCCTCTCTCTCATTCTCCCTCTCCCTCTCTCTCCCTTTCTCTCTCTCTCCCTCCTTCCCTCCCTCTCCCTCTCCCTCTCCTTCTTCCTGTCTCTGTCTCTGTCTCTGTCTCTCTCTCTCTCCCTCTCTCTCTCCCTCCCTCTCTCTCTCTCACCCTCCTCTTCTCCCTCTCCCTCTCCCTCTCCCTCTTCTTCTTCCTGTCTCTGTCTCTGTCTCTGTCTCTCTCTCTCCCTCTCTCTCTCCCTCCCTCTCTCTCTCTCTCACCCTCCTCTTCTCCCTCTCCCTTTCCCTCCCCCTCTCCCTCTCCCTCTCTCTCTCTCTCTCTCTCTCTCTCTCTCTCTCTCTCTCTCTGCTCTCTCTCCCTCTCTCTCTCTCTCATCTGGGGAACAGGATGTGAGCTCTCAGGATCTACTCCAGCCATGACTGCCTGCCTGCCAGCCTGCTGTCATGGTGTCTACCCCGATGGTCCATGGACTCACCCTCTGAAACTGTAAAACGGCAATTATATGTTTCCTGTCATAAATTGGTTTGGTAACGGTGTCTCTACACAGCAATAGAACAGTAACTAAGGCACACATATTCCTGTTTATTTTTCTAATACATCTGTATTCATTTAATTAAAGTTACCTGTTTTCAATTGAACAGTTTTATGAATATGTTTCAAGTTTAAAGACAAATAGTGCCAAATAGGAGTGCACTGCTAGGGGGTGTGGCCTTGTTGGAGTGGATGTGGCCTTGTTGGAGTAAGTGTGTCACTGTGGGCATGGGCTTTAAGACCGTCACCCTAGCTGCCCGGAAGCCAGTCTTCTAGCAGCCTTCAGAGGAAGATGTAGAACGCTCAGCTCCTCCTGCACATGCCTGTCTAGATGCTGCCATGCTCCTGCCTTGATGATAATAGACTGAACATATGAACCTACAAGCCAGCCCTAACTAAATGTCCTTGTCAGACTTGCATTGGTCATGGTTTCTTTTCATAGCACTAAAACCCTAAGACATACATACATATATACATACATATATACATACATATATACATACATATATACATATATATATATATATTTACACACACACACACACACACACACACACACACACACCATTACAGGGAATTTAGATCTAGCCAGGGCCCCTGCAGTTTCGTTGGTCCATCTGATACACGTGTTAATGGAACATGTCTCTCTCTGTTTCTTGTTCTAGGAAGTATGTGGACAACATCTGCAGACTCGCTTCATTTTGCTTTATTCTCCTCTTCAGCCTTAGAAATCGCAGCTTACAGAGGGGGGAAGATGGGAACTTGGTTCGATAGCTCTTTTTGTCTGTGGGTAGCTTACATCTCAAGTCACAAAGGGAAAATAAATATAACAAGAGATAATAATAAACATCCAAACCGTGATGGGAAGTTCATATCCGTTCCCCTTAATGAATGTCAACTTTGGAAATTGGAATCCAAAATGAGATGAGACTTTTGAAAAATCCTAATTCTCAGGCAGGCTTTGGTATTTCTCTTTCCCTGAAGAGGAAAACCACTAGAAAAAGACAGATGGTAGGTTGCTTTTGTCCAAAAACCTAATCAGAAGCATTTGATAATGAGCATAGAGGGGGCTCACCCCATGTTTACCAAAGAATAAAGTAATATGGGGGCGGGGGAGACATCTAGAGAACAGTTGGTGCCTTATTGGTATTAAAAAAAAATCCAGAAGTCAAGAAATAATATTTGACAAGAGAAAAAACTAGGTTTCCATTAGGCAGACTGTTTTTAAAATTGCCTTCCTTTTAGTCATGGAAAGAGGGGGGTGGAGCAGGTCAGTCTGTAGATAACTAAAGTCATTCCCATCAAAAAATTAAGAACAATGTGGATTTTTAATGTACTTTAATAAAATTAGAAATTTTAGCTTTCAAAGGGGAAAAATTGTGTTCCAGAGAGAGAGAGAGACAAAGGAGTGTCCAAACTCATACTTGGTTCTTTCAATAAATCTACCGGTAACTCGTGTGTTTGTTGATATTAGGATGAAAACGCAGGTTGGATATCTCGACTTAAGAGTGTAACGTGTGGGGCTGGGGATTTAGCTCAGTGGTTAGAGCGCTTGTCTAGGAAGCCCAAGGCCCTGGGTTTGGTCCCCAGCTCTGAAAAAAAGAACCAAAAAAAAAAAAAGAGTTTAATGTGTATGAATAGCTGCCAGTGGAAAGACTTGTCCTCGGATCTCTCAAAAGGCATGAAAAAGCCTCCGTGGAGTTACTGGATTTTGTTTCAAAGACTTTAGCTCCTTGTCTGCAGGGATGCAGGGCCTCAAAGGAAGGGCCTGAGACCTCCTAAGAGGTAGCGTCCAACACCTGAGGCCATGCGCACAGAGGGAAGTAGCCCTTCTCAGAAAATGGAGCTACGAGAGCTTACAAATGAAGGTGACACATCGATCAAATCGCTGTAATAGAACGATGGCAGCCAGTTCACAGAGCGAGGCAGCTGTCAGCGACTTGGCGTAGAACTAAGAGGATTTGAAAAGATAATAACACACAGAGTTCACAGAAGCCACTATAGACTCATGGGGTCTGCGAATTTAATCCATGTGCTTTGGGCAGAGAAAACAATCCAAACCAGAGATCCCTCTTGCTCAGCCCGAGGGAACGCTGTGCTTTGCCCCAGATGTCCCATGTCAAGGACTCAACCTAAATGCCAGAAGCCTGTGAGAAACCGGAACTACATCATTTCAGTGCTGACACCGGAAATGGTTCAAGTCTGCACCTTCATTGGAAGGAGAAGAAATAAGTCACACAGCAACGGAAGTAATCCTCGTCAGGGTCTGTGTGAGGTCGGAAGTGTACGGCGCCATGATCAATCAGTAAGTACTGCCTACACGTGTCGGGTGTACCCACACAAATGAGGAAATGGTTTTTAAATTTAAACACAATTTCTAATAACTATTAACTTTTAAGTGTCCAGTTTTAGCACTAGCTTCCTGATTCACAAGCTTCACTGAACCTGGTGAAACATTTCCTACTCTCCTAGGAATCCTAGACGTGAGAGGGCACCAAGGCAGCCTGCGCAGCCCACGTCAGTCTCCATACAAAGTGCACTTTGCAGGCTGACACCCACACGGCTGGTCTGCAGTTCACCAATCCTGGTCATGAAGGCATCGAAAAACAGGAGACGCCCTCCCTGGGAGAGACACAGTCTCTGTTTCCTGCCTTCTGGAGGCTCCACGGTCATTCCACCCTTAACTCTGCACCATCCTGTTGACAAGTGTCTGGGCTTTATCTTTGACTTAGGAGTATATTTTAGTCCTTTAGACCTCTCTCTCTCTCTCTCTCTCTCTCTCTCTCTCTATCTCTATCTCTATCTCTATCTATCTATCTATCTCTCTGTGTGTGTGTGTGTTTGTGTGTGTGTGTGTGTCTGTGTGTATGTCTCTGTGTCTGTCTCTCTTTCTGTCTGTCTCTATCTCTCTCCCCCTCCCCTTGCCCCCCTCCCCTTCTCTGTCTCTCTCTCTGTCTCTCTCTCTCTCTGTTTCTGTGTGTGTGTTTGTGTGTGTGTGTGTGTGTTTGTGTGTGTGTGTGTGTGTAAATGTTATAAAGGTTAATAGAAAGAAAAAGTTTCACGTTCCAGTTAAAATTTAAAATAAAGATTCTTTTTTTAAAGCTTTATTTATTTATTCCATGTATGTGAGAACACTGTCACTGTCTTCATACACACCAAAAAAGGGCATCAGATCCCATTACAGATGGTTGTGAGCCACCATGTAGTTGCTGGCAATTGAACTCAGGCCCTTTGGAAGAGCAGTCAGTGCTCTTAACCCCTAAGCCATCTCTCCAGCCCTAAAATAAAGTTTCTTAAGAGAGCAGTTTAGAGTGGGAAGCAATAAAGATGCCCCATTTATTCATGAGCATTCAGTCTCTTTTTAACTCCTTGGACTTGGGAAACATCTTGGACAAGGAGTTGTGAAGAGTGTAAGACACAGAGTGTTGGAAGCAGGGCTGTGGCTTGCTGCCTTCAGGACATTACATGGCTGCTGCATCATGAGCTCACAGCAGCTGTGGTCACCTGCATAGATCTATAGCACCAGCTAGACAGAATCCCTTACTGAGGAGCTTTTCCGGTGCTGATGGCTGCTGGGGTAAAAGAATCAATTGACTGCCTTATGATTCAAGGAGCAAATTATATGTACTTAATGTAAAGCGATTTCACACTCTTTCAGTCTCTTTCTATCTCTTGTCCCTCTGTCTCTCGTTCTCTCTGCTTCTATGTCTCTCTCTCTCTCTCTTTCTCTCTCACTCTCTCTCTCTCACACACACACACACACACATGCAGATGTACACTTATATTATTTTTATGTCAAGGTGTTAAAATTCATGACACAATCAATATGAAGGAATAGAGGTTTGTTTAGGGCACACAGTCACAGTCATTGGGTTCAGACTGTCGGGGCAATGACCACATGGCCACAGTGTATTGATCTGTGTCACTGAGACCCTGCATGAGCCCTGCTTATATTTGGGTGGATCAGGCGGCCAAGAGTTCGGTCTGAACCAGCCAGCTCCCTCCTTCCTGCCCCAGTGACCTACTTCTGCTAGGGCACAGTCTGAAAGATTCCTCCACCTTCCTAGACAGTGCCATCAGCTTGAGACAAAGTGTTCCCACAGCTGAGACAGTGGGGAAATTTCACACTCAAGCCTTAACAACAATGAGCCAGGCAAGTGCGAAATATTTTGTGAAAACAGTTTAATTTCAGTTCTGTAAACAGGACAGGGAGGAACCCTTTGATGTGGATTGATTTAGTCTTTAGCTTACAGAGTCCACCCCAAAAAGATACATAGTGTAGAAAATGCACAGTTTTCTATGTAGCAAGCATGGCACTGAAAACAACACATGAATGAAAATAAAATGCAAAGAACTGGGATATATAGTAACAATTCCAATCGTCAGTGTGAAAGGCTCTTTTATTTATATATGTGAGCTGTTGTTATTAGTTCCCTAATGGGTTGATTTTATATGGAAGGAAAGTCGCAAGCTCTGACTATCCCGTCGATCACGGTGTCATTCATCACAGTATTATGGGGCTCCGATCTAGTTATTAACCATCAGGGTTTGAAAACAAAATCCATCGGCTCAATACATGAGGCTTTAGGGGAGAAAGTGAGGTTACAAATATGTCATGCCTATTAGTGTCTTCTCTGCCAGTCTGTTGTATTCATGCCTTGTTGTCGACTATTGTCGTTGGTGGTGATTGTTGTTGTTTTTAAATAGGAAATGTTGAATGCAAGGGCAAGTAGCAGGGATCCGATAGAGCTTTGCATCCTCACTTTCTCCTTCCCATCTCGCGCTAAGTCTCCCAATCCTCAGCTATCATTCAAATACACTGAAAAAACTCAAATATCAGGAAACAAGGTGAAATCAAGACACTGAAACAACTCAAATATACTGAAACAAGGTGAAGTCAAGACACTGAAACAACTCAAATATACCGAAACAAGGTGAAATCAAGACACTGAAACAACTCAAATATACCGAAACAAGGTGAAATCAAGACACTGAAACAACTCAAATATACCGAAACAAGGTGAAAACAAGACACTGAAACAACTCAAATATACCAAAACAAGATGAAAACAAGACACTGAAACAACTCAAATATACCGAAACAAGGTGAAATCAAGACACTGAAACAACTCAAATATACCGAAACAAGGTGAAATCAAGACACTGAAACAACTCAAATATACCAAAACAGGGTGAAGTCAAGACACTGAAACAACTCAAATATACAGAAACAAGGAAACGTCAAGATGCACTTGCCATCTCTAATTTGTGTTTGCATGTTGACCGTAATCGTCTGATAAGCCTTAAAAACCACACGATGGGTCTGAGGAGGATGGGTGGGTGAAACCGCTTGCTGCCTAAGCAGACCTGAACTCAGATCCCAGTCATCATGAAACAGGCAGGGGAAACCTGTAATCCCGGGGACAGGAAGGGGGAACAGAATCACTAAGGTCTGCTGGCTTCCAGCCCTGATGAAAATATGAGAGTTTGGGATCAGGCAAAGACACCACCTGTCTTAGTTAGGGCTCCATTGCTGTGAGGAGACACCATGACCAAGGCAACTCTTAATAAAGGAAACATTTAATTGGGGCTGGCTTACAGTTCCAGAGGTTCAGTCAATTATTATCATGGTGGGAAGCATGGCAGAGTCCAGGTAGACATGGTGCTGGAGAGTGTTCTATATCTAAATCTGATGGCAGCCCAGAAAGAGACTTGCAGCCACAGGCAGCCAGGAAGAGCATCTCTCTTCCTCACTGGGCAGAGCTTGAACACTAGGAGCCCTCAGAGCTGGCCTAAACAGTGACACACTTTCTCCAACAAGGCCACACCTCCTACTAGTGGCACTTCCCATGGGTCAAGCGTATTCAAACCACCACAGTGCATCAAAAGAAAATGGAGGAGAGACATAGAGAAAGATACTGCATGGTATCCTCTTGTAGCAGGGTGCTGCAAACCCACCCCCCCCACACACAAACACTTGCACATGTGCACACATGAGCAGATTTATATATATATATATATATATATATATGTATATATATATATATATATTTATTTATTTACTTTGTTATAATTTTTTCCTCAAGAACTTGGTACATACACATAATGTGTTGGAGCAAATCCATCCCCATCCCCTCCCCTCAAATCCTTCCTCTTTCCTCCCTCCTAATTCCATCTCCATTTTAATAGAAACTGCTGAGTCCATTTAGTCCTGAATAGGTGTGTGGGGGTGGGTACAAACATCCAGGGGAGCATGGACAACCATCAAGTGCCAAATCCATGAAGAAAACTGGGCCCTCTGCCCTATAGTCATCAGTTGCCAGTAGTTCCTCAGTTGGGGGAGGGGAGCTTCCAGAGTCTACACCCGTCTATTCTGGGATTTATCTGTGCAGATTTTGTAGATGGGAACCTAGACACTGTGAAACACATGAACACACACACACACACACACACACACACACACACACACACACCCCAAAATTAAAAACCAGAGAATGGTTTTTACAAGGTTACACAATGTCCTAAATTAAGTTCCTTGGTGGCGAAATATTTGAATTCCACACCAGATCTTAATACTATCTATATAAAATTAAATTATTCAAATGAATATTTTAAAGTTCAGCGGATCTTTATCTGTTAAATAGCACAGGCTGAACGAAATCAGTTGGTGCCAAACCTCCCTACAGCTGCACAAGAAAAATTGGAAATCAGTGTTCAAAAGTGTGAATCCACAAGGGTGAGGGGATCATCAGAGATCGAGGACCTACAGGATACGGTATGGAGGCTCAGTACACCAGACAGGTGGATCATAAGAAAAGAGTCTGGAAAACTGGCCATTCGTACCTTTACAACCTTCAAAGTCTAGGGGAAACCCAGGGATAGGTACACCCCGAAGTGGGAATAAAAAAACTTTAATACATTTACAGGACATTTAGCTTCTAAATACAGTGTGGATTGGAATCTACAGTGTGAAAGGCACAGGAGTAGTAGTGTCCAGCTTTCCCCTTGCTGTGACAAAATTGTGTCATTTAGGGGCTGGAGAGATGGCTCAGCTACTCAGAACCCTTAGCATCCTCACAACTGACTCTGGCTATGGAGATCTGCCTCCCTCTTCTGGCCTTTGCAGGTTCTGCAGCCACATGACATACACAAAAAGACCCATGAACAAAAGTAAAAATGAGAACTTAAAATGAGTCATTTAGTTGATGTTAATGCACCGAGGTTTATAGAGAGAATCTCTTCTAAGCATCACCTGTCAATAAAAAAGTCTATGACCTATGAGCTGAGGCAGGAAATAGAAGGCGGGACACTGGCAGGAAGAGAGGATTCTGGGACATAGTGTATAGAAGGAGACCCAGGGAGGGACGCTGCAGCAGATGCTAAAGTAGATGTTGAGGAAGATGCTAAGAAAGGGGAAGAAAGCGCAGTAAATAACCATGTAGAAGACACAGAATAGTTTGAATGGGTTAAATAAGTTAGTCCGGGAATGAGCCAAAGTTTGTGACTTAGGAATTTGTTAATAAATAATTAGTTTCAGAGTTGTCATTGTGGGAGCGGGAGTTGGAAACGAAAAAAAAAAGTACTTTTTTTTCCAAAAGTTAATTTCTCCTAATTATTTTCATATGATTATGTAAGATGCTAATATATGGAAATCATGTGTAGGTTATATGGAAAACTTCAACTAACCTAGAGATTTCTAAATAAATGTGTTTTTTAATGCAAAGTCGGAGGTGATATTTCTTCCACTTCCATTTATCAAGTCTCTGTCCATTTTAAAGTATATGTGTTTATTTTATCTACAGTAGAAAATGTCCTTGTGATGTAATGAAACATTAGTCAGCCCTACTAAGATGCTTTCTGGAAGTCAGTTAACCTCAGGTACTGAGAGCTCTGATGACTTAAGATGGGGCCCAAAGCACTTGGAGGATCACAAACTGATGAGCATGGGCTTGTGGTCACATTCACCCCCCAAAGTGACCACACACACACACACACACACACACACACACAGCCGACATCACTGACTAACTATACCTCAGCTAGAGCTGTGGCTTTGAGATCCTGGAGGAGGTGGCACTGGGTTTATATGGCCTTACACTTTGGAACAAGCAGACAACCACACTCACAACTCTCCCTCTGGTCCCCCTCTTCCTTCACAGCGAGTTCCAACACCATTTGTTATTTCTGATTTTAACCATCCAGTCTGGGCATCCCTCTTCCAGAACTTAAAATTTTTGCTCAGTGTGTGTGTGTGTGTGTTTGTGTGTGCGCGTGTGTGGTGTGTAAGAGAGACTCTGTGTGTGTGTGACAGAGAGACAGAGAGAGAAAGAGAGAGAGAGAGAGAGAGAGAGAGAGAGAGAGAGAGAGAGATAGAGTAGAGAAATAATTAGTCACCCAGTTAACACATGTGCATTCACACACATGTGGAAGGACAAGGTACATTCACGTAATATCCTGCAGGTCTTGTCTGACTTGTTCACTGTGGAGGCAACTCTCACTCACAGGCAAAGCTCCTTTTGGTGTGGGTCATCTTTCCAGACAGCGTGCTCTGGGCATCCTGCCTCTGCCTTCCAAGGTGGAATTATAGGATGGTCTCCACATCCAAGTGGCATCTATGTAAGTTTCTGGGGAGCGAGTGATTAACGGCTAGACCCTCTCCTTATCCTTCAAGAACTTTCTGTCCCAACTCCCCTTTACCTTTCTTTTTGAGATTTATCCAGTATGCTTGACAAATGGAGACTGGATTTGAAGTATGAGTTGTAGTATTCTGATCACATTACACATTGAACAGATATTTTAAGATCAAGCTCATTCTCTCTCTCTCTCTCTGTCTCTCTCTGTCTCTGTCTCTCTCTGTCTCTGTCTCTGTCTCTCTCTCTCTCTCTCTCTCTCTCTCTCTCTCTCTCTCTCTCTCTCTCTCTCTCTCTCTCTTTCTCTCTCAGATCCACAGCCTTAACATACTCCACATACACAAATGCCCAGTGACAATCAGTTCACTGTTCCCAGGCTTTGATGTTGTTCATCCGGTAACCGAGTGATGGTGTACATTCTGTCCAATCTACTTCTCAAAAGGAAAAATGAGCACACCAGTCAGCCGGTTAAAACCCTCAAATGGCTCCATGCTACTCAGGGTAAGTTGGAAAGCCCCTCTGTTGAAGTCCCTCTGTTGATAGACAGATGCTGTTCCAGAAAGAACAAAAGCTATGATACACCATCCCGAGCCTGGGAAATCATAAGTTTAGCTTCCTGTGTTTGTAAACTGAACAGAAAATGGGGTTTACAAGACAAGGAGAATGTAAAATTTCGTGTTGCTAGAATACTCAGTCACATAGGTTAGAGATCGGCTGAACTTAGGGTTCAACAGGGGTGTGGTTAGGGGATTCATGTGTGTTTATGAGTTGAGTGCCTGTTCCCAAGTGCGAGGGCATATACGTGTGTATATACGTACAGAGATGAGTAGAATGTGCATTCTCTTCCTCACTACTCTCCGTCTCTCAGTGAACCACAGCCCACCATTTTGACTTGTGTATCTGGCCAGGATGTTCGTGGCAATCCACCTGCCTCCACCCTACAATGTTTCAGACATGATTAGCCATGCCTGGAATTTTACAAAGGTGTAGAGAGAATTTGAACTCTTTGGGCTTGGAGAGCAAAGGCTCTTGCCCACTGAGCAATCTTCCCAGTCCCCATCAGGATATGGTCTATCGCAACCTTCATGCCCTGCCTTCTGCTGTGTGTGTTTCTCACTGTCTGAAGGGATATTCTCTCACAGAAACGGTTCCAACCCCACATGCCTCTGTGCTTACATCCAGAACAGAGTGTCTCTATTATCAGGAGAACTAATTCAGAGGTGGACATGTTCTGATTGCAGCCCGTGAGGTACAGAGAGAACTGCCTGCATCTTCAAGACTTGGGCTTTCTTACCTTGTGAACTGAAAGCTGGTGTCCCTCCCTGGAGGATGGAGAAAAGGAGAGAAGGATGCAAAGGTGTAGGGGAGAGGTTGAAGTCACATTAAAATTTCCAACTTAGCATCAAACCTGAAGAGTAGACAGGGAGAAAATGACAGTGTTACTGCTGTCACCCCCCCCCCCCCCACACACACACACACAGAGACACACACAAATCTGCTGTGCTCAGGTGTCATACCCCACTAAATAAAATGCTCTATTAGGCTTATCTGTCCCTCTCACTAGTAGCCTGTAATTAAATAACCGCCTTTTGAAATCCTGCTAGTCTGTAAGAAAGCTATTTGAGCATTTCCTTAGCTGATGAATTACATGGACCAGTGGTCCTTGATAAACAGGCCTGTTCTAAAGCGATGCATGAGAAAAAGAAAACACGTCTAAAACAATTGATGGGGGATTAGATCCCACGTCTTGGCCTCATTGAGTAGACTCTGTCCCCAGCAGGGAGCAGAGCCCAACTAGGACCAGCTGCAAGACTGGTCTTCCAGAGGGTTGAAGATCCAGGAGGGCCACTTCAGGGACTCTGTCAGACCTCGCTTTTCCCAGAACAAATGCTGTTGCTGCCCATGCTGAGACACTGAAGCGAAAGAGTGAGGACAAAACAGCTCCCTTTGGGACCATCTCTCCTGAGGAAGTTCCCCATCAGAGCCAGAGGTTTTTCACTGCTGCTTCAGTGCCTGATCATGGCTGTGATGGCTGTCTGTGGTGCTGACCTTTTCCTCATAAAGTTCTTTCTAGAGAGTAATTTGTCTCCTCATCCTCCCCATGGAACCCGCCATGTCATTGACATCACAGATGTCAGCGTATCTTTCTAAAGAGAACACAACTCAATCCAATTCTACCCTCTGGCATCCAAAACGCTTGTCATTTTCATAGCCAAGTTCTTCAGAGTGCAGACTCACTCCTGAATCAAAAATCTCATCTAAATCAGTTCCTGGTGAGACTCGGATATGATTCACCATGGCGCACATCTCTGCATGGTTTATGAATCTACAGAGTCAAGAAAGCAAGATGCATGCTGCAGCTAGCGTAAACTGGTTAACTATAACCTCTGATCACCTCAGCATCACTTGAAGAGAGAGAAAGACAGACAGACAGACAGACACACACACACACACGTGAGGGGGGCTTAGCAAATGTCTTATTGTGTTATTGTGTTGGTCTGTGGACAGGCCTATGACGAATTGCCTTGATTGTTGACTGACTTAGGAGGGCCAAGCCCACCGTGGGCAGCACCATTCCCTAGGCAGTTCATTCTGAGATGTATAAGAAAGCGAGTTGAGCTGAAGCAAGCCCTCAAGCAGAGTCCATTGGTGGCATCATCCTCAAGACCTTGTTGTGGTTCCTACTCTGACTCCCCTCCATGACCTGAAAGTTGAATTTAAAACATTTTCCTCCCCTACACTACTTTCCATCCAAGTGTTTTATCACAGCCACAGAAAAGAAACTGGAATAGACTCCATGGGGCAGCAGGGAGGACTGAGGCCTCACAGATTCCCAGGAGCCTGTGCTTGCAGCTTCTGTCTCTTCTATCACTGTAAGCCACAGTGACCTGGGCAGGCTCAAGAGAAGGAAGGACAGTCTGCATTACCTAGGAGATGACACAGTCACTTCTGTCCTTATTCCACGGACAAGAAAGAGTGCTGATGACCCAGCGGTTACAACGTTTAGCAGTGGGAACAGAAAGGGAGGAGGAACTTAACGCTTCCCACAGGGTCAACAAGAGGACCAGAGGCAGAGGTGAAGCTGGACTCTGTAGTACATTTCCTGTATGTGCTCCCTTCCCCCACCTAGTAACCCAACAGAAGGTTCTAAGTCAAGAAAGAAAGAAGATAGTCACAAGATGAAAGAAACCAAAGAATCTGTAAATGATTCCAGCCAGGTCTACCTTATCATGGCTATTCAGGAGCAGACGAGTGGCTCAGACAACTCTATCAGTGGAAAACCCACACCAGCATGGGTGACACTCAAAATAGCTACATCCTGTATCTTTCAGCCCAACTAGCAGGCAGCTCCCACCCAAGAAGCCCCCTACATCATGGCTACCCCCGAATCCCGGGGCAATTGTTCTCATCTTATTGCTTTTTGGAACAGGACCTGAGTGTCATAACCTTCTAGAATCCTAAGCCTTAAAGGTTTCTTAAGCTTCTTGAATCTTCTGACTTTCCTTCTTCCCTCCAGAAGGGAATGCTTCAATTCCAATGGATTCCCAACACAACCCAGGAATAAATAAATGTCCAGAGGTCCAGAAACAACATTCATTTGTCAATGTAACTAAATCCAGAGCAAAGAACGTTCTTGCTAGTGCTGTCCTTTGGATACCAAATGTCTCCCAAGGTCCCGTGCTAAGGGAGGGAGTGCTGTAGAGAATGGCTGTTGTTTCCCCAGCAGCACATCCTAAGACCTAAGTTGTGCAGTGTGAAACAGCCAGGATCCCTGCCCAACTCCCCGGCCTCAAAGAAGAAGATACAAGAAACCCAGAGAGGAAAATAGCTAAACTTGCAACAACCTCGCCCGCCGCTTACAAAGTTGTGATTTAGTTGAACAGAAGATGTCCCGCGCGACCTCTCGCCAGCAAGAATACGCGGGAAAACACGAATCTTTCTGGAGTCAAAGAGTTTATTCTTTATTAATAATAGAGAGGGCGCCTGGGACGCCAGCATGGTACGGTTTATATACACCCTAGCGCGGCACATCCACACCTGATTGGTTACTTACCCATGATCTCATTAGGAACTCCCTGGAGTAGGCAAAGACCTGGCACTAAGGCACTCTTGCACATGCACACACAGTTAACTTCCTTAAAGGAAGTCGGGTGGTGCGGCGGAGCCAGAACCATCTTGTAATGGCGAAACTATCTCGGCCTTCCACGTGGGGCGCAGTGGAAGCCAGCGCCATCTTGTGGTGGCGAATGTTATTGCAGCTCTCTACAAGAAGAAACTACATCTTTCAGCTCCACCCCTTTCCAGAGGTTACTTTAGCATTAGCTCAAAATTTCAAACCAGAAGTAAAGGGCCCAGAGTGATGCTACCAAAAACTGAGTTGAGCAAACAACACTGTGCAATGAGGATGCACAGGAAACACAAGGGAGCCCTCAGAAGGCTGGGCTCAGTTCTACCCCTCAGGCTGTCGCCCCCTCCCATCTCCACAGAGTGGACCTACCTTTGCAGGCAGAAATCCACAAGTTCTGCCCCTCTAAGCAGCTCTGGCAAGCTCCCAGGGGAGTTAAGAAGGACGTCCTACTCCATCAGCCGTGTCTCCTCTGTGTTGGCATGAATGAGACATGAAGCTGGGGGAAGTGGAGAGAAGAGGGGCTCGCCTGGCAGAGAACAGCTCTCACAGCTCTGCACATAGAGACCCATCCTGAATTCTCAGATGGTGATAAACAGAAGGGGAGGAAGGAGACCGGCACTGACCAGTCCTGGGGCTGAGCGGATTTACCTGGCGTCTAGCACTAAGAGAGGAATAGTCCCACACATGCAGTGCCACTGTCCCAGGAGAAGCTCCAGCAGTGGCTCCAGCAGTGGACATCCCTCTAAAAGTTGGCTGCTCATCCTATCAAGAATAGCACTTGCTTAGGAAAAGGGTCCTGACTACAAATGGTCCCTGGGATATACAACCACTCAACCCAGAGAGCTGAGAGCTATGACAGGATCTACAGAGGTTATATCAGGACAAGCATCTCCCTGTCTGTGTGCCCATTTCATCCCCACTGGGCTTGGGCCACATTGAGAGCAGCAAGGGATTCAGTGTGATGCACTAAAGTGGCTACAACACATGCCCATACGTGGGGGATATCACAACAGATGCTCATTCTCTCAGCATTCTTGGAGGTGAGTGTCTAGAACCTAAGTGTCAGTAGGGTTTTGCATGCGCATGCAATTGTACACACACACACACACACACACACACACAGAGAGAGAGAGAGAGAGAGAGAGAGAGAGAGAGAGAGAGAGAGAGAGAGAGAGCGCTCCCTGCCCCTCCCCTTGTTTCTGCAGGATGCAACCATCCTTTGGCTTATGGACACATGGTCCATCCCTGCCTCTTTTGTCACATAGTGTCGTCCTCTGCTTCCCATTCTTCTCATGGGCTCAGAAGTCAACAGCAATGGAGCGGGAGCCAACTCCAGTCCATATGGGATCAGCTCACTCGGCCACAGTGGGTAAGGCCCTGCCTGCCAATCAATGATGCACACAGACATTTGCATGTAAAGATGTCAACTCATAATTCTGGAAGGAGACAACAGGATCTTCACCAACTCCTCACCCAGCACAAAGCCAGAACGGTACCCTTGGCTCTCAAAACTGCTTCTAGTTAGTTGAACTGCTCTTAATTGCACTAATCATTTCCCTTACTGTCGTAACAAAGTACCTGACAGAATAAAAAGGAGGCTGCCACTGTCCACCGAGCTCCCACGATATAGAGAAGCAGGCTGGAGTCAGGGACAGGCAGGCCATGAACCTCGCAGTCTGCCTCTGTGGCTGTACGGCTGCCAGCTTGTCCCCGTGTCCAAGATGTTCCTCAATCCCGTCGCAAAATGGTGCCAGCAACTGAGGTCCGACTGTTTAAACTTGTGTGCCCTTTAAATGAGAATTTCTAGGAAGAAGTTGTCTGCAAAAGCATCATTATCAAAGCCTAACTGAACAGAGAAAAAAAATACAAAAATTGTGAAGAAAAAAGAATAAGTCACACGTAAAGCTGATCACATGAGACTAACACCTGAATCTTCAAAGGATATTCTAAAATATAAATAGGCTTGGATCACCTTTCAACACGTTTTCAAAGAATACAGATACACGCCTAGAATTTATTACTGAGCAAATGTATCATTCACATCAATACAAGAGGAGAAACTTTACACAGCATAATCACCAGGAAGCCATGTCTCTTCAGCAATCTTAGTCTAAAAATGGGAAACCGCATTCTGAAAATAAGGGATATTCTCAAGAGGACAGAAATGGTAAATAACCCTGTAGTAATTCATCGGCAGAGGGAAAAAGTATGTGGCAACAACAAACTAAAAAAGACCCATAAACACTCCACATTGATAAGGCTAAGCATAGGGTTTTGGGATTTGGATCAGTGGTAGAGCGCTTGTCTAGCTAGTGCAAGGCCCTGGGTTCAGTCCCAGCACCAAAAAAAAAAAAAAAAAAAAAAAACCACCGAAATAACGCTAAGCATTAACTGTCCCACACCAATAATATAGAGGCTATCAGTTTGTATAAGAAAAGAGTTTTATTTCCCTGCATCCAAAAAGTACATTAGTTTTAGATACAATTGCATACCTGTGTTTAGAATGCAGTTGCCCATATTTCTTTTTTCTCTTTTTTTTTTTTTTGGTAAGTAAATTTATTGTTCATTAATTTTTTAAAGAAATCTAGAAGATTATCTGTTTAATTTTAAGTATAGAATTTACATTTAAATGTATTTCTTTTTTATTTCTTTTTTTTGGGGGGGTGTTCACCTCCACATATTCCCCCCCATTACCGCCCTCCCCAACAATCACGTTCACTGGGGGTTCAGTCTTAATAGGAATGAGGGCTTACCCTTCCACTGGTGCTCTTACTAGGCTATTCATTGCTACCTATGAGGTCAGTGTCCAGGGTCAGTCCATGTAAAGTCTTTAGGTAGTGGCTTAGTCCCTGGAAGCTCTGGTTGCTTGGCATTGTTGTTCATAAGGGGTCTCGAGCCCCTTCAAGCTCTTCCAGTTCTTTCTCTGATTCCTTGAATGAGGGTCCTGTTCTCAGTTCAGTGGTTTGCTGCTGGCATTCGCCTCTGTATTTCCTGTATTCTGGTTGTGTCTCTCAGGAGAGATCTACATCCGCTTCCTGTCAGTCTGCACTTCTTTGCTTCATCCACCTTGTCTAATTGGGTGGCTGTATATGTATGGGCCGCATGTGGGGCAGGCTCTGAATGGGTGTTCCTTCAGTCTCTCTTTTAATCTTTGCCTCTCTCTTCCCTGCCAAGGGTATTCTTATTCCCCTTTTAGAGAAGGAGTGAAGCATTCACATTTTGATCATCCATCTTGATTTTCATTTGTTTTAGGCATCTAGGGTAATTCAAGCATTTGGGCTAATAGCCACTTATCAATGAGAGCATAACATGTGTGTTTTTCTGTGGTTGTGTTACCTCACTCAGGATGATATTTTCCAGTTCCCTCCATTTCCCTATGAAATAAATACAGTCATTGTTTTTGATAGCTGAGTAGTATTCCTTTGCGTAGATTTACCACCTAACATAAGGCAATATTTTATATGCTAGAAAGTATAATTTTGGGAGAACATTATTTTGTATATTTAATTCATCCGTTTTCATTAATTTTATCTGAAAGAATATTATTTGCTAATATGTTTAAATTATAGGTAACTGTGTGTGTGTGTGTGTGTGTGTGTGTGTGTGTGTGTGTGTGTGTGTGTGTGTGTTTGATAATTCAACTCTAATATGACCAGGGAAAGGCTTTAGTGATAATGATAATTTATGGGCACTGAGAATTTTTGTATATACTTTATACATAAACTATATATATATAATGTATACTTTATGTATATATGAAAATATATTATGTATATTTTTTCAAAGCACTGTTTAGATATGTATACTAAAGTAAGCCTTCTATTTGCAGTTTTAGCTTTTTCCAACACTAATTTTATGTTATTAGGTGTCTAGAAAGAAATACATGGAAGCATGAATCATCTCAACTTCAAATGTAGGTACACTCAATGTTATGTCTTCCTTTTAAACATGATTGTTCATCTTTGGTCATATATATATATATATATATATATATATATTTAAATTGCCCTATTTATATTAGAAATGTGTGCTACATTTTATATATGTATTCATTGATGACTTCCTTCTGTGAACAAATTTTAAGAATAAATGACTTCTGTACATTATTATAAAGTCTAAGATCATTGAGATTTTCCGAAATCAAATACCATAATGCATAAATATAAGAATCATTTCCTCTCTGTGGCTATTAACAAAAAAATTTAATAAAAAAACTCCTATAAACAAATTTTGATATTATCCATGAAAGTTTCTTCAAGGAGTTGTCCAACTTTTAAAAAAGGGAAGTCACCAATTATGACAATACATTTTTCATTCTATATTCCTTTAAATTGTAAAATACATTTTATTTATATAAGTCATAACAACAAGGGAAATATTATATAGACAGCAAAAGAGACCTAAGGAAAATAGTACCAAACTCTAATATTTGGATCAATATCAGAAATGGGAAATGGTAATTACTGTATTATTAATTTAATGAGACAAGATATCACTTTTATTTAATAATTTTTCCTGAATATCTTATGTATTTACATTTCAAATGTTATTTCCTTTTCTTTTCTTCCATAACATCCCTGACCGTCTCCTGTGAGGATGTTCCAATTCCCACCAATCAACATCAACCTCAATGCTCTGGCATTACCCTACATCGGGGATACAAGCCTTCACAAGCTTAAGGGCTTTTCCTTCCAATGATGTTAGAGCAATCCTCTGCCACGTATGTGGCTGGAGTCATGGGTCCCTCAATCTGTACTCACTAGTGGGTGGGTTAATCCCTCGAATTTCTGGTGGGTCTGGTTGGTTGATATTGTTGTTCTTCCTGGGGTTTTGCAAACCCCTTCAGCTCATTAAGTACACTCTCTAACAACTTCATTGAACCCCCTTGTTCAATCCAATGTTTAGCTACAATCATCCTCACCAGTGTCAGCAGGGTTCTGCAAGAGTCTCTCAAGAGACATCCATATCTGACTCCTGTCAACAAGGACTTGTTGGCATCAGCAATAGTGACTGGTTTGTGTGACTGCATATGGGATAGATCCACACATGGGGTAGTCTCTGGTTGACCCTTTCTTCAGTCCCTGCTTATCTCTTTATCCTTGAATTTCCTCCCATGAATATTTTTTATCCCTTCTAAGAAGGAATGCCACATCTGCATGTTGGTCTTCTTCCTGTGTGGGCTTCACATGACCTGTGAATTCTTTCTTATGTATTCCACACTTTTGGGCTGACACACACTACCAATAAATGTATACCATTTGTGTTCTTTTGTGACTGGGTTACCTCACACAGAATGATAATGTTTGGTCTATCCTAAGAATTTTATGCAAACATTGTTTTTGATAGGTTAGAAGAACACACGTGTGTAAGTATTTCATTTATCCATTACTATGTTGAGGGACATCTGGTTTCTTTTCAGCTTCTGGCTATTATAAAAAAGAAAGGTTGCTCTCAACCTGTAGCATCATGTGTCCTTCTTATATGTTGGAGCATCTTTTTGGGTATATATCAAAGAAATGGGATTGTGGTATCCTCAGGTAGTACTATGTACAACTTTGTGAGAAAATTCCAGACTGATTTCCAGAATGGTTATACCAGCTTGCAATCTGACCAACAGTGGAGGAGAGTTCGTCTTACTCCACATCCTTGTCAGAATCTGTTGTGAATTTCTTATCTTAGCCATTCTGAGTGGTCTGCTGTGTAACCTCAGAATTTGTTGATTTTCATGTACCTGATGGCTAAGGATGTTGATATTCCTCAGTAGAGAATTCTTTGTTTAGTTCTATTCACCATTTTTGAAAGGACTATTTGATAATCTGGAGTCTAACTCCTTGAGTCTTTGTATAGATTGATTTTAGCCCTCTATCAGATGGAAGATTGGTAAAGATCTTTTCTTACCCTATTGATTTTACCTTTTTCCAAATTCCAGTGTCCTATGACTTACAAAAGCTTTATGAAGTCCCATTTGTCAATTCTCGATCTTGGAGCAAAGCCATTGGTGTTCTGTTCAGTAAATTTCCCCAGTTTTTCTTCTATTAGTTTAAGATTATATGTTTCTTGTGGACATACTTGATCCACTTCGACTTGAGCTTTGTACAGGGTGATAAGAAATGTTTGATTTCCATTCTTCTACATGTACCTCCAGTCGAATGAGAGCCGTTTGTGGAAAATGTTGTCGATCCATTGCATGGTTTCGGTTCATTGTCAAATATCAGGTGGCCATAGGTGTGTGCCTTCATTTATGTTCCTTCAATTATATTACTTTGATCTACCTGACTGTCTCTTTACCATTCCCATTCAATTTTTATTATTATTGTTCTGTAATACAACTTGAAGTCATTGATTATGATTTCATCAGAAGTTCTTATATTGTTGATGAACGTTTTCTCTATGATGGGGTTCACGTTATGCCAACTGAATTTTCAAATTGCTCTTTCTAACTCTGAAGAATTGATTTGGAATTTTGATGGTGATTTCCATGAATCTGTTGATTGCTTTTGGCAAGATGGCCAATTTTACAATATTAACCGTGCACATTCATGAGCATGGGAAACTATTCTATCTTCTGAGATCTTCTTCAATATTTTTCATCAGAGACTTGAAGTTCTTGTCATACAGAACTTTCACTTGCTTGTTTAGAGTCAACCTGAGGATTTTTTATTATTTGTGACTATTTTGAAGTCTGTCATTTCCTTAATTTCCCCTCAAACTGTTTATGCTTGAAGTAGAATGCTTCTGATTTGTTTGAGTAAAGTTTACATCCAGCCACTTTGCTGAATTTTTTTTGTCAACTGAAGGAGTATTCTGGTGGAATGTTTGGAGTCACCAAATATACTATCACATAATCTAAAAATCGTGATATTTTAACTATTTGCTTTCTAAATTTTTCCATTTTGCTCGTGTTTTTGTCTATTTTTTGTGGATAAGACTTCCAGTACTATATTGATGGAGTAAGTAGAGATTAGGCAACCTTTCTAGTTCGTGATTTTTGTGGTATTGCGTCAGGTTTCTCCCCATTAAGTTTGATGATGGCAACTGTTTTTTGTGTTTTTGTTTTGTTTTGTTTTGTTTTTTGTTTTTTTTTCTTGTTTTGTTTTGTTTTTGCTTTTGTTTTTGTAATATTGCTTTTACTATGTTTAAGTATGGGCGTTGAATTCCTAATATTTTCCAAGACTTCTAACATGAAGAAATATTAGTTTTTTTTTAATTTTTATCACCATCTAAAAAGATGATTATTTGTCCCACCCTCGGGAGTTTATTTACATAATTAATTCTTCTATATGCTGACATCCAGTTGAACCATAATTTCTTGAAAATTCTGTCTTTTTTCATTTCATGGTTTTAGCACCTTTATCAAAGACAAAGTGGCCATAGGCATGTGCATTCATTTCTGAATCTTCAGGCAAGTACATCTGGTGAAATTTTCAATTACCATGGATGGAGAAACCAAGACATTCCATTACAAAGCCAAATGTACACAATATCTTTCCACAAATCCAACCCTAAAAATGATAGTATATGGAATCTTCCAACACAAGGAGGGATACTACACCTTAGCAAAAAGTAGGGAATTAATCTTTGAACAAACCAAAAAATGATAACCACACAATTGTACTTACATTTTTACCAACAAAAATAACAGGAACCAACAGTCCATTTCATTTAATATCTCTTATCATCAATGTACACAATTCCCCAATAAAAAGACATAAACTAAGAGACTGAATACGTAAAGAGGATCCAAGTTTTTGCTGCATACAGGACATACACCTTAGAGACAAAGACAGAGTATCTCAGGGTAAAAGGATGGAGCAAAATTCTAAGCAAATGTTCCCAAGAAAAAAGCTGGAGTAGCCTTTCTAATATTGAACAACATTGACTTTCAACAAAAAGTTATCAAAAATGACAAGGAAGGGAACCATACTTTTCAAAGGAAAAATAATACTAAGATGAACTTTCAATACTGAACAACTATGTTTCAAATGCAAGGACACATAAATTCATAAAAGAAACATAACTAGAGCTCAAAGCAAATATTGCACCACACACAATAAATTGTTGGAGACTTCAATTCTGCACTCTCATCAACGGACAATTTATGGAAACTGAAACTAAACTGATATGGTTAAAGTAACAGAAGTTATTTTAATAACTTAAAAAATCCAAATGGATTTAACAGGTATTTAGGTAACATTTATTCCTAAATCAGAAGAATATACCTTTTCCTATGCACGTAATTGTAACTTCTCCCAATTTGACCATACAATCATTCACATAACAGGCCTCAATTGATACCAGAATATTGAAGTAATCCTATGCATCCTATCAGATCACAATGGACTAGGCTTGCTGTTCTATATTTTATTATTTTTTGTATTTGTTTAAATTATTGATGATTTATTTATGTGGTATTTTTGAAAATCATCTTTCTTGATAGTTTGTCACTATGCAATAAAGACTGGGTTAAACCTAGTGGTAGTTTTTTTTTCCATTTTTGCCTCTACAGTAGCAAGAGTGTGTTCTCCATTCCAATCTTGGTTTATAAACTACATTTTGAGTAAACTCTTTGTGCATACATTGCATTTAATGTTTTCCTCTTTGTTTGAATATATATTTGTATTATCTAACCTTACAAATTTGTAATTTTATAATCAAATTTTTAATTTCATAACTTCTGATTATAACTTTTGATCTCATTTTGCTTATATTTTTTCTCTATTTTAATGCATTTTTTAATTGTGAATATTTTTCCCTCTTTATGTATGTTCATGCCTTTATGAGATTTTGTTATTGTTTATCAATGGAAAAATGCAATTTATTCCCAGCAGCAGGCATACATGAAGGAGAATACAAGAGTTAATTAGCTATTTCAATAGGATGGATTACTTATTAAAAATAAGAATCTCTGAAACAAAGAACAGTGATGAATTTCACATTACCCTTCCCCAATGATCCAAGCATGCAATAATGCCAGGTAGTGTGCTGTGGTCATGTGGTGGTGGGAAATAATTTATGGAACAATAAAACCACATACCAGAGAAAATTTAAAGAATCACTTTCCCCCTACACACAGATACATAATGGGATTATAGGGTGGACAATAAAATGAATTGAAGTAGAAGTAAACAATTATGTTGCTACAAGAAAGTGATGTCAAGGAAGAATTTCAAACCATGGTCAACTATATAATTGTGAACTTTTTTACCCAAAATTGTGGGTTTTTTCCAAGGACAATAATAGCTGGGCTGAACCCACCTTTTTTATCTATAAAAAGTGTGGAACCATTTCCCTAATGGGAATGATGAAGACAAAAAACAAAATCAATAACAAAAGGGTATATTAATAGAAGCAAACCATTAACACAAACTACCGTTAACAACTTTACGTTCTAACCAGAAAAGGCACCAAAACTAAAGTCATATTTGAGCACCCTATGTGAAGACAAAAGTGAGTGGGACATGGTCTTTCTTCCTTTCATGTTTTTCAAGTACTTTACAGAAAAAGGAAACTCCGACTGCTTTTCCATGATTTATTAAAGGTTTTTATAGCCCTCATGTATTAAAATACCATTTGAAAGTATTGATAGCTGCTTTCTAGGTTTTTTCCAAGTTCACAAACATCTTGGACAAAAGTTCCAAAATGTAACTAGGTCCAACTCTGGGCTGAAAAACTATGACAAGGCAATAATAACAGATATTTTCAAGGCCCAAGCACTATAGTACTATACTATTGAGTTCAGTGATCCAAATTAATTCAAATAGCTCAAGACAGTAGGAAGATACATCTATAAAAGGGTTAGAAAAGTGTAGAAGAATCAAGTCCTTCCTCGTATATGCCAGAATTTACAGTTCTGCAGTAAGTCCTAAGAGGCAGTATTCAAGTAGCAATGGGAAGAAAGAACTCAGGACAAGACAGGAAGATAAACTAGCATGGTGGGTTTATGTAAGAGAAATACTTAGAAATGAAAATGTCTTGTAAAATTAAAAAGAGTTTTTTTTCATTATTTTCTCGTTCAATCAAAACAGACATCCATGAATAATTCTCCTCTAAGGCTTTCATAAAACAGGTTAAACAAAAATTAATATAATCATTTAAATGTTTGAAAATGAAACAAAAGAAAAATAACTTTCATATGTTACAGAGCAGGATCACAGGGAAATGAGATGAATCTTGTCAAGATGAAACCTAGAGTGACAAGCAGGATCCAGAATTAAGAACTGCATGAGAAAGGCAGTGGAGTAGTGACAGGAACATTGTCAGTCCTGACAGATAAGGCTGGGCCCTTTACAGGGGCACAGAATGAGGTAAGAACGTATTTCAAGTAAAGCAGCACCTTTCCTTTCTTTCACCTCAAGTATCCCATCCCCCAAAAAAACCCATTTTGATAATAATACAGAAGTGTTATGGTATGTCACTCACTTCCCATTTGCTTTTAACCCTCTCTCCGAATTCAGGAAATATGAACATTTCAAATTTCCAAGAAGAAAAATTCATCGCCAGGTATATGGATGTCCTGAGGACCAAGTGACAAATTGAAATATGTGAGGGCTGAGAAGGTGGAGACTGTCTCATTCCACAGAGCAGAAATTGTGACTGCCCAAGTTAAGAAAAGATAAGGCAACCCTAACAGGTAAACTAGTTCTCATAACATTAAACTTATTTACATTATTCTTAACTATACTTAGTTCAAATCACTTTCCAGCTCAATCTTCATTTTGAAAGATGCTGATCTTTCCTGCAGTGTGTCTGTACCATCTTCTCTTCCTAGTATTGACTTTCATTATGGGGATAATAGATGATTGTGGCTGCATAGGTGATGTTTTTATTTCTATATATCACTCTCTTTACATACTATATGTGTAGTAACATTTAAGGAGTTTCATTTGGAGAAGGTATGAATGATTGATCTAATATATATAGTTTAAAACTCTATTGAGATTATTTAGAAAATATCAGGTATCCATTCTCTGTAAATAATTGCTTATCTCATATAATAAAGAAACAATAAAATTTTATTCTAGTCAAAATAATTCTCTATAATTTTTATAACCATAGATGCAGAAGAACATTAAGATAATGTGGAATATTAAATCAGTTGAACTGCATGTTCATTAATTTAAGACTAACGAGAATCATTGAGATGTTTCTGGAACATATATAGGAACAAAAAACAAAGCACTGCATAAATAGTGGCAGAAGAACAGCGTCATTTTGTTAAATGTTGCTTACCTTCAGATCCACTGTTTTCTTTTATTTAGTAAAAATTCAATTTAAATACTCTTCGTCAGTGTTTTTCATCCTGTCATTGGCTCTATTTTCAAAGCTCCATACCATAACTAGCATGATTATTAAATTTAAAACCAAGAATTTTGCGTGTGTCAACCACTTTCTCCATTTCCTTATTTGTGGTTTATTCTGTTCCCAATGGCCATGTTGTGTTGAAGTCAGGAAGAATTTCTGGCTCATTTGATGAAAATTTTCTGAAATCATATATGATTCATAGTTGTAAAATGATGTGCATATGTTTAATAGTACTGGATATTATAGTTAAAATCATCTGGGTAAGGAATTTTTGCAGGAATATCATAACACGCTAAAATACTAAAGAGAATCCGTAGAAGAGCTAGATATTTATTAAATATTTTTACTCTTCTAGAGTTTGTATATTTACAAAATATGAGCAAATCACTTCTTTCTGTGAAATTCACATTCAGGAGTTATTACATTCTAATCAAACTCCTGTATCTGCTCCCATAAAGTTGGATTAAATGCTAATTGCAATCCAAAATGTTTGCAGTAAGAAAATGGGCAAATTATATGTCTGCATGTACTAAACAAGTATGTAATATAAGCATAGTTTTGCTCTTAATGAAATAAGAACTTCTAGATGTAATGTGAAAAAATACATCTATTAAAGTAAATTTTTTGTTATATAACAGCTATTAATTCATGGTCTGAGTAATGGCTTAAATTACCAAACCTTGAACAGTAAAGAGGAATTTCAAGTGAGTTAGGGGTTCTCTCAAGCATCTTCAATAAATCGAACTAAAATATATTCTTTTAAAATTCTCCTAAATACAGTTATCATGAAATATTCCAGATCACAGTAAATAACTCCAACATATTTTCATTTGCTGAAAACAAGACATTGTCTTTCTTTCTTCTGGCCCTCCCCATAATCAGTCTACTACCAAACACAAAAATTTCCAAAATAGCTGTCTAATAGGAATCTTTTTCTTCATCACAGACACTACTTCCAGATTGATTTCAAAAACATCCTTCAAATCATTCTGTGTATCATTTCATAATACATAAGTAACCAGAGTCCCTGAGTATGTACATAGACAGTTAAACAAACTTATTTAAAACTATTCAATGATTTCTTAGACATTTTCCATAAAATTTACATCTCTCATATTGTTTCTGTAAGCCCATATGTGATATGTAAGCTTCAGCTTTATTTGCTCCTCTCTTCCATCACTTAATCTATACAAACTACTTTCATATTTACTTTTTGTATATGTCAAGCTCTTTTCCTTTTATTGACCATATATTTATAGTAATATTGCCCGAAATATAGATCAATTATTTTTCATCTAATTTAACTTAGCTGTCATTTCCTTAGGACAATCTCCATGATCTTATTTCTAAGATAGATTCTTCAGTTATTTGCATACAATCAAATGCTACACACTGATTTATGCATTTCTTTCTTTCTTTTTTCTTATATCGTAATGCATTTTTTATAAGAGAAAGCTCATAATACTTTTTATTCAGTCCTAACCTATACCATCATTATGGAGCCTGGTATATTAATGGAGACTTAGTATTTATTTCCTGATTCAGTATGTTGTAATAATAAACTTTATACTATTCTTCGTTTTAATGAATATGCATTCCATGCATTGGATAAACCATCATGAAGTATTTATGTGAGTTCTTCAATATATTACAATTCAATGACCTAGATGACATTGTCTAAACATTTTTATTTGTCAAGGATAATCTATTTCACATTCAACAGCAAAGCTTTATTGACTGAGCAATTATCTCAGCTAAGAATACATTTGACATGAAAGAAAAAGATACCTAATTTTAATTGATAGCGCCCATGTAAAAAAAAGCCAGGTCCCAATCATCTGTGGTCCAATCTCTGAAAATAAAAAGAGATGATCTTTTCTAGGAGCTTACTGGTCACGGAGTCAAATTTCATTTGTGAGCTGTTTCAGTGAAAGATTAAAAACCAAGAGGACACAAAGCAGTGTTTACAGAGCTGAACCTGGACATCATCTCTCTCTCCCCATGTCCCACCTGGAAATGGCTGGACTTCCAGGAGTGCTGACACACTCAAGATCACAGGATAGACTATCACTTTTCAGGGGGAACTGCCTGGAGCCCTCAGAACCCAGTAACAAAGGGGCAGTCTGTTACAGGATAATTATGGTTTCTATCTATTCCTTGTCGCTGAACCTGATCCACAGCTCTTGGTACACAAGATCCTTCAGGAGAGAGATAGTGTCCATATAGGCGTACAGGAGGATCAATCCATTATCAGAGACAGTAAAATCAGCTAATCCCAGAGATAACGAGATGGCAAGAAGGAAGTATAATAGCCTAAGCAATATAAACCAAGGTTACATGACATCATCAGAACCCAGTTCTCACACCAACACAAGGGTAGGATACCCTCAACACAACAGAAAAGAAAAAGAAATGTTTGTAGTTTAAATCACTTAACATGATGTTGTTAAAGGATTTTAAGAAGAACATAAATAATTCCATCAAAGAATTAAAGGACAACAAATGTAAAGAGATAGAACCCCTTATAGAGGAAACACAAAAATCCCTTAAAGAATTACAGGAGACCTTAAGGAGACCATAGACAAATGGATGAAACTAGAAAATATCATCCTGAGTGAAGTAACACAAACACAAATAAACACACATAGAATGCTTTCAATTGTAAGTGGAAATTAGCCCAAGAGCTCAGAATATCCACAATAAACTCACATACACTCTGCAGCTCAACAAGAAAGGACAAAGAGGGCGGCTTCAATCCCAATTAGAAGGGGGAAGAAAATTATCACGGGAGGCACATGGAGGAAGGACTCTGTGTGGGAGAGGGGAGTGAAATGGAAATACAGGAGAGCAGGATCAGATGTGGGAAGAGACAGGAGAGAAGCACAGAGGACCAGGAGAATGAGTATAGAAAGAAGGAACAGTGGAGGATGGTGTAACCTCTAGAATGTCCCAGATACTAGGGATGCGACAGGTTCCCTGGACCCAACAGTGATGACATTGGCCAACACACACAACAACAGTGAGATTGACCTGAAGACACCCCCTGCAGTAGATAGACATGACCACAGTGTAAGGATGGGACACTCACCCATCTCTTATTAAATTAGAGTTATCCGTGTCTATTGAAATGCAGGGTAAATATGGAGCAGAGGCTGAAGGCAAGGCCATCAGGAGATCTGCAGACACCAAACCGGACACTGTTGCCGATGCTGAGATGTGCTTGCAAACAGGAGTCTGGTGTGGCTGTCCTCTGAGAGGCTCTGCCAGCAGCTGACTGACACAGATGCAGATATTCACAGCCAAGCATTGAACTGAGCCTAGAGATCCCAATGGACGATGTAGGGGAAGGGCTGAGGGAGCTGAAGGAGACTGTAATTAACAACAATGTCCATTACCCAGACCCCTCAGGGCTCCCATGGACCTAACCACCAACCATAGAATATACATGGTCTGGTACCCTACGTATGTAGCAGAGGACGGCCCCATCTCACATCAGTGGAAGGGGAAGCACTTGGTCCTTTGGATGCTTGATGTCCCAGAGAAGAGCGATTCAGAGAAGAGTGATTCTAGAGGGATGAGGAAAGAATTATTGGGAGATTTGGGGAGCCCCCCCCCTTAGAGACACAGAGGAGGAGTATGCGGTCGTGGAGTTTATTAACAGGAACTGGAGAGGGGTTAATATTTGAAATGAAAACAAATACAATGATGAATAATACTAATAATAAAAGAGTGTTATTTTCCATACATTATTTTACAGCACAGGTTAGGTTGGAACATTTATTGTTGCCTAGATGTGTATTTCTTCCTACAGTACCTGATATCTTCTTTCTCTGAGGGGTGTAGCCTTAGATCTTCCTCTTCATTCAAAGAAGGCATAACACTTAACTCCTTTCTCCAAGCAAAGGTGATTGTAGATATGTATGTAAAAGGCAGGAGGCATTTGTACAATCTAATTGGAGGTCACCAAAAGAATTATTTACAAGCAAAGCTTGTAACACAAACTGTTTGTGTTCAATCAACTTACCAGTATTGAAAGCATCCCAGGACTTCTGTCCAGGCAACTGCATATGATGTCAAGACACATTTAGAATTTCAATATATGTGACTAGAGAAAATACTTTCCATTGTTTATCATATTCAATATTTCAAAAATATCATCACAGAATGAATATTAAAAGCTTTATGAAAAAATTAGTGAGTGATACATCAAGGCCGAAGCATCACAGTAACACCTGGAAGTCACATGGAATTCTAATATCAATCCCATGCATTCTGTGCTCTATTCACATCCTATCACATATTCATTCCCTAACACAGACCACCAGTGATTTTCTAGTCCCTGCAGTCTCTGAGGAGCGAGGGTCTGGATCAGCCTTTCCCATTCAGTTATGAGGCTCCAACACACGTCCCTGCACCAAAGCTGGTGTAAGAGGCGCTTGACAGCACAGTCTCCGAAGCGCCCTTTGCCCTTTCCATTCATGTTGCTCCTTCAGGAGTCACTTGTCACGACCCCTGACAGTGTGCACAAAACAGGTAGCACTCCGGACTCAAAGGAAGACAGTCGACAGGTTCCTCCTCATTCAGAAAGCTTGGATGATCGCCCGCTACTACAAGCAGAACTGACAAGTGAGGCATCTCCTGGCTGGGACGTGCAGACCTCAGGGCTGCCCCGTGCAGACCTCGCGAATGCCCCGTGCAGACCTCGCAACTGCCCCGTGCAGACCTCACAACTGCCCCATGCAGACCTCACGACTGCCCCGTGCAGACCTCGCGACTGCCCCATTCAGACCTCGCAACTGCCCCGTGCAGACCTCGCAACTGCCCCGTGCAGACCTCAAGACTGTCCCGTGCAGACCTCGCAACTGCCCCGTGCAGACCTCGCGACTGCCGCGTGCAGACCTCGCTATTGCCCCGTGCAAACTAGAGGACAGCCCCTCTCGAGCTTTGGTTGTTTCCTGAGATCAATGGTCACTCGAGATTTCCCTGCTTTGCCTTCCGGACTTGTCCACAGTTCTCGGGAGAGAGAGAAATACTCAAAGGATACAGCTCGACTGATGCTCACCATGACTCACCACTGCCGAGTACTTTCACTGCCCCTTCACGTGGTAGTGTTTAGAGAGGACAGAGAGCCTCATCCCGGACTTTACCCTCTGACAATGCACCAGCGATTTCCCAGCCTCCATGGCCTGGGAACCCCTTCAGAATCCCCCGAGATGATTATAACCCCGGACTGCAGCAGGGGAATCAGTGGAAGGATTCCCAGCCGCCACAGCCTCGAAGCCCATTCAGTGTCCACCAAGCGGATTATAACACCGGACTCCAATGGGGGAAGCACTTGAAGGGTTCCCAGCCTCCGCCCCCTGAGACCGCCTTCAGGGTCCCCCAACCGGATTATAACATCCTACCCCAACGGGGGAAGCTCTTGAACAGCAGAGACCCGAGCGACTTTCCACCTCTGCGACGGACTCGGCACAAGTTCAGATGCCCAAAACCCTATGAAGACCAGAGATTCAAAAAACCTGAGCTCGTGTTACAGAAATGCTGCAGAAACTCAAAGATCATATAAAGGCTTCAGTCAGTAAGAGGGCCCTAGACCCCTGAAATGAACTGACAGAGAAGAAGAAACGGACAGTTCCACTTCCTCTGAGGGTTCCTGAGGGCATGAGTAATCCACTGACCAAGGATAGCAGATCACTGAGTAACCCACTTGCATAATATATATGTCGTATGTATCTAGTATGTGTATAGTATGTATGTGTGTAATATATGTGTATATATGTTGTATGTATGTATGTATGTATGTATGTATGTACACCCATGGGCAAAACATGAGCAGGAAGTGGATTTCTCAAATTTCTAATGCTTGCAGTCTTCTAACGTTGAGGCCCAGGTGAACGAAATGAATTGTGGGCAGTGCCTCACACAGACAGATCTTTATGCCTATTTTCTTGGCTTTCGATGATGTTTAAAATGTGGTGTTTGGGGGAAGGAAATTACAACATGGTAGCAACAACGATCCATCCTGTGTCTCTGTTAAGGTTTGTTTTATTCAAAGTGACAAACGCTCCTCCCATGACTCCATATTGAAGGACGTGAAGAGGTGAGCTAGGTCCATGAAACGATGGCCTTAGGACCCAGGGCTGGTGGTTGTCTTCTCCAGGTTGTCCTCCAAATATATCTTGCCACCAACCAGTTAGAGCTGCGGTTCACAACCTGTGTGTGGATCATGATCCCTTTGACAAACTTCAGTCTCCAAAATGATTCCCGACTACGATTCATAACAGAAGCGAAATTACAACTATGAAGAAGCAAGAAGAATAATTGTGTCATCAAGGGTCGTAACAACATAGGAACTGTGTTAAAGGGGGCAGCATTAGGAAGGTAGATCACTGACTTATAGTCCAAGAAAGAGCGTCTAGCTATGGGCCAAATAAACAAAATACAGGATCACCAGCATGCCAGTAACACGGGATAAAATGCAAGCTGGGGAGATAGTTTTGTGGGAAGAAGTGCCTGCTGTGAAATTACCAGCACGTGCATGACAGCCCATAACCCATGATTGGAGGAATAATGACAGGACACATGGAGGGTCCCACGGCTCCAGCCACATATATAGCAGAGGATGGCATTGTCTGCATCAATAGGAGGAGAAGCCCTTGGTCCTCTGAAGGCTCATTTCCCCAGTGTGGGGGTATGCCACGGTGTTTAGATGGGAGTGGTGGGAAGAAAAGCATCATCACTGAAGCAGGGGGAGAGAGAATGGGAGAGGGGATCCAGGAAAGGGGATAACATGAAATTTAAATATATAAAATTCCAGTAAAAAAGAGACAGGAAGTGTTTACTTTCACCCATTGTTTTAGCTGGTACCATCTATCATGATGGGGAAGGCATAGCAAGTGGAGTGTGATGGTCACATTGCAGACCTTGAGGGTGTTCAGCTTTCCTTCTTTCCTTGTTTCTTTGTTTCCTTGTTTTAAATTCCACATATGGGTGTTTCCCTTGCTTTTATGTATCTGTATAAAAGATACATATACAGAAATCACATGAAACTTAGGGGAGAAAAGCAGGTATAGCTGTCAATAAGATATGGGAGGCCACATGGCTCAAGTCGGTTCCCCTCAAGACCTCATGTGTATTCATCAAGACAAGAGACAGGAGCAGGGCACAGAACTGAACAAGAATATTAAATGCTTGTGAGCCACCATGTTGGTGCCAGGGTCTGATCTCAGGTCCTCTGCAAGAGCAGTAATGGTTCTCAACTACCAAGACACCTCTCCAGTCACACACAATCATTGTTTATACAACCCCCCAAACACAGCACCACTTAATGTGTGTAAACACGAATACTAGACGTGCGGTGTGATTTATTTGTGTGAATGTTCAGTCAGTGTGATACAAACGCTCTTGTGTTCACGAATTTTGGCATCGCCGTTTTCACTTGGAGGTTCTCTTCATTCTCAGCTTTGGTGTTTACATACATCTTCAAGAGAGGAACCGCCCTGACAGCCTACCCCGGCCTCCCCCCATTTGCAGCTATGCCTACCTTTCTTCACTAATTGAAACACCACCTCAGACTCTACTCTTTCATTTTGTTCAGTGTAGTAGACTCTCCAAAACCATAAAATGGAATCCCAGATGCAGAGGGAAGAAGTTTTGCTGTTTGTTACTTTGTTTGCTTTTAGTTGCTTTTTCCCACTTCCACTGGTTTGAACTTGTGTCCCATTCAGTGGCAGGTACTTAATTCAGCCAGCATTTTGAGAAAGGCTGTGGGTGGAGTGTGATAAAAGGAAAAGTACTGAAGAGAACTCACTGGGATTTTGACGATTAATACAAAGTGTTTATTGACTTGATTTTTCAGTTACACAGAACCCTGGACAGCACTGACTCAAACTCAAACTTCACATCTGACAAATTGCTCGAAGGAACTAAAAATCCTTAAATACAAAATTGATCCAACAAAAAAAGCCCTAAGTTGTAATGAATGACCCTCTATAAAGAGAAACATTAAACTTTTTTTTAAATAAATTGATGATTTTGATGTTTTTGTTTAACAATTTCATATACTTATATAATTAGTTTTAGTCCATTCCTTTCTGTATTTGTCTTCCCAATTCCCCTCCCTCATCCCCCTCCCTCATTCTCCCATTCCCATTCTTCACTTCTCCCTTGCTTCCTCCCTCATCCTCCTCTGTCATCCCCTCGGTCAACCCCTTCACTCACGCCATTCCCACTCCAATTGGCACCGATATTCTGACTAACTCCCCCCTCCTATTTCATGTCTCCTTTCTGTGTGTATTCCCTAAGTTTAATTAGTTACATGAGTACAGAGGTATTGGACAGAACAACTTATCTATGGGTACAGGAATGAAGAAGGGAGTGAAGCAGAAATTTCTGGTTTCTTTGGAGACTCAACTGTGTCATGGATGTTGGTCTGGAAACTGTCTTAGGAAAGGATGCTTTGCTGAGAACAAACACATGGTGTTTCTGGTCGATGCCTGGGAAAAGGGCATGTGATATTTAAAAAGGGTACCCTGGACAACAGTGGGCAACACCACGGCATTGGCTTGCCTTGCCACTCTTCGCTGATGCTCAATGGACTTTGATGACGCTGGTCTTCATGGACCATGCTGTGGCATTGGTTCACCTTTCCTTCCTCACTGACCATTGTTTGTCATGACTTTGAAGAGAAAATAGCTCCAGAGAACTTCTTGTGGTGACATTATGGTGGCTTCTTGCTGCCTCCTGGAACCCATGCCAATTGGAAGAGCTCAGCAATTTCTTCTGGGTTGAACTATCCTTGGTGATTCATGAATGGTTTTTGCAAGTAGATCGACCTACCTCTGCTGATTCATGTCAACTGAACTGATATCCTGATGATGAAGATTGAAATCGCCCCAGAGAACTATTTCTAAGAAGGTCCACATCGTCCTTTGTTTGCCCTATTGTCCTTTCCTTCCCACTACCTCTGGTGGGTGGTGGGCTAGAGGAAGGTTAAAGGGTTTAAGAACTCTTACTAAAGTAGGTCTTGAAAAATCTAAGCCTGCAGGATAGAACCCCTCCTCCAATAAATGTTGATTGCCAAGGGAGGGGAGGGTCTTCATGGCCTTTCCCATCTGTAATGAAGTGTTGAGGGGCCCAGTCTTGTGCCCGTGACCATAGCCGCCATCTGCTTAAGAGTTCAATGACTAGGTCCAATCTAAAAGATGTCCTTTTGCTGTCCCCTTCCCCATCTTCTGGTTCTTACATTCCTTCCACCCACTCTCTCATGATGTTCTCTGAGCTGTGGAGGAGAAGACTTAGCTGTCCTATTTCCACCTGAACAGTCCAACTGCACTGATTCCCAGCACTTTGTCCAGCTGTACGTCTCTGCCCATGGTAGTCAGAGGCTTCTCTGATGAGAGCTGAGTGCAATGCTGATCTATAGATACATATATGGACGTTTGGAAGGAAGTTTGAAAATGTATTTATAATTAGGTTCTTTCATAGGGCTTATATCACCCTAACCATAGGTTCTTGAACAGTTTACAGAACCTGGTTTGTATGCCTTGTATCCAATTGGAAAGCCACTGGTTACTACCATGACTGTGATGCCACTAACACACATCTTGCCTGACAGTTTAGCTTGAATGGTTCACCCCCGAATAAGGTCGTTGGTGATTTTCGCCCATGGAAGCCTACATAGCACTTTCTTGAACCAGGAAGGCAAGCCATTATAGAGGAGGCATCCACCTCAGCTTCAGATTGACTCCGATGAATACCCTCACCAAGGCCAGCTTGGGAAAGGAAATCTTTATTTCATCTTTTCTGTTCCAGCCCATCATCAAGGAAAACCAAGACAGGATTGTGAAACAGGAACTACAGAGACTGCTCACTGGCTTGCTTCTAAGCTCACATTCAACTACCTTTACAGAGTCCAGACCCACCTGCATAGGGTGGTGCTGCCCACAGTAGACCAGGCTCTCCAACATCAGTGAACAGTCAAGGAAATGCCACTTGGACATAGTCAAGGCCAATCTGATGGAGGAGGCTCCCAGAGGGAGGTTCTTTCCTCCAAGACTAGCCATCACAAGAAATCAATGAAAATAAAAAAAGAAGAGAAATCAATATCTTCAGGGTGAACATGGCTTATCCATGGAGGGTGCCTCCATTTGAACTCAACAGTTGATCTCGTAGATATATCCTGTAACACAACGTTTTATAACCCCTCTCACCAAACTCTGTTCTAACCTAATCACCTAAGGGGAGATGGAGTGGAAAGTAAGTTTTAAAAAAATAATTGGAGCAGAAGGAAATGCTTCTTGGAAATAAAGCAAAAAAGGAAGCATTTCTGCATCCTAGATGCTTTCCTCACATCATCTGTGCAAAGATAATGAAAACCGTTACGTTCCAGGTACCATAATTTCCAATGTTACAAATCATATAAATAATACTGCTTATCATTCATAAAACACATTGGCACTAATCGTTTTGATGTGTTTTTCTAACTCACTCCTAATGTAGATCTGATGAACTGGAATTGTTCGCCTGCTCATTTATACATGCGGGAAGTGAGGTTTAAACGTCGAGCCAATTTCCCAATACTCTAAGCTAATAAATTGCAGAGTAAGACAGCCGCACTTTCTCTGGCTTCATGCCATGGCCTCGTGAGAAATGCAAGTCAGGGTACCTTGGCAGGGAATCCCAAGGATCAGTACTTGGCAGATGAAAGTTGTCTTGGATGCAAGACTGGGAGTGAGGCTCAAGTCAGCCAAGCCCCAGCTCAGGATTCCTGAAACAGAACACCAGAATATGTTAGAGAGCGAGGAGACTAAACTAAACATCTGGGAGTCCTCAGCAGATTGTAGAGATCCAGGGCTGAGGGTTCATAATTATGTTGGTCTTTGTGGGGGTGGAAAGGAACACTTGTTTAGATCCCCACCTCCTACTATGTGCTACTACAGTGGAGGCAGTGCCTTAAGAACAAGGTTTTTTGTTTTGTTCCTCTGTGTGTGTGTGTGTGTGTGTGTGTGTGTGTGTGTGTGTGTGTGTGTACATACATGCACGTGCAGTGTATAATGTAGGGACTAATCCATTTTCTCTTCTACCTTATTCATTGAAGCAGCATTTCTCAGTCAAACCCAGAGTTCACCAATATGACTAGTCTTGACAGCTATCTTGCCCTGGGGATCTGCCCTATCTCTCCCTCCCTGGACTGGGATTCTATGTGGGCCACAAAGCCTACCCATCATTTACCTGAGACCTGTGAGCCATCTACTCAACTGCTAAGGTTCAAGTCCCGGTGTTATACCCATCTCATTTACTTTTGTTTTCTTAGTCTTTTTTTTTTTTTCCGTCTTGGTCATAATATCAGAACCAGGTTAAGGTATGACTGGCTCACTCAAACAATCACTCAAATCCCTCCACACAAATGTGTTCTAATAAGGAGGAGGACCCTGCTGACTCTCTGTTCTGTAAAGTCTGACCTTAACAGATGAGTTAAAGGATGGGATTATCCTAGTGGGTGATTGTGGATTCTGTTGTTGATGTTGATGGAAGCTGGCAAGTGAGTGGCCACAGCTGAGTCACTTATTTTAACAGATACAAAGCTGAGTGTGGTAGTGCATACCTATATTCTCAATATTCGCGAAGATCACACGTTCAAATCCAGCCTGGGCTACATAGTAAGTCCAAGGCCAACCTGGGCTACATCGTAAATCCAAGGCCAGCCTGGGCTACAGAGTAAGTCCATGGCCAGCCTGGGCTACATAGTAATTCCAAGGCCAACCTGGGCTACATAGAAAGTCCAAGGTCAGCTTGGCCTACTTACATGACTCTTCTCCAAACAACAACAGGTTTTTTTTTCCTTTTTCATTTCTGTCTCTCCGATTTTCTGTACACTGATACCAGTGCTGTGGTTTGGGGGTGTAGGCGAGAAGTTTCATCATGTCTGATGGTCCAGGATCTCCCATGCAGCACGGCAAACCAAACAGTGCAGCAAACAAGTCTGTTTCGATTTTTGAAGAAAAATATGACACATGGGAAGTGCTGTCTGAGGAAATGGCTCTAAGATGGGACAACACCTCGGGAGACTGGACTTGGATCTTGTGCTAGTTTCCTCGTGAGAAAAACAATGATGTTCTCAACCAGAGTCTGTTTTGGGAATACAGTGCTGTGCTTCCATTCAACACTGCATAATCTACATATGGCAACCCTGGAAATCTTGTCTGATATTAAACAGATTAGAGGGGAGACAAGTTGAGTATAAACACTGTCATTAAACATGATGAATAATTTTTTTTTTAAATTTTTGTCTGTGGTACCAGGTTCAGTGTTCTGCATAAACTCTAAAACATGGCAATTTCTTTTTTTTTTTCTTTTTTTTTAATCGCCAAACAGAATGGACCTTATATTTTTCTATCTAGATCTAATTGAGATAACAAAATACCATTCTTTGCTTTAAAAAAGGAAACTAATTGTGTTTCATTGGCTTTTTTTGTTAATTTCTTATTTTTAGTGTTTTGGTTGTTCATTTTAACAATTATTTTTTCATTGAATTAATCATTTTCTTATTTTCTAGTGTAGATAAAAATTTAGGTTGTTGGTCTTTGTTTATAATCTAAGAATTAGTGTTGTAAATAAAATTTCGTCTGAGCACCTTCATAGTTATATCTCACACATTTTGATGCTATGTTTCCTATCTTAGTCTTTTTTTCTTACTGCTACATAGTTTCAATAGTTCTTGACATATCTATTACTTGTGAATGTGTAACCAAATGTTTCTCGACTGGAAGTCTCCTGTTGTCTCTTATTGACGACTTCTATTTTAGTTTTGTTGTATTAGCAGAACACATCCTGTGGGGATGGAGATGCAGCGCAGTGGACAGAGTGCTCACTTGGATCTCACATCCCTCTGGGCTCCACCTACAGTACCTCATCAGCCTGGTGTGGTGGTCCATGCCCATAGTCCCATTACCAGGAGGAGAACCAGGAGTTCAACATCATCCTCGGGTGCATAGTGTGTTTGAGGCCAGTCTGGGCTACATGAAACCTGTATAAATAAATACGTCCCACAGGACATCCTTTCTTAGGCATTTGCCACACTTTGTTCTGTGGTTTCTGAGTGTCTGAAAAGTCCAGGGTACTTGAAGGAAAAGAACATCCTGGTGCTACTAGGGACTGTCAGTCAGAGACATTGGCTGGTGACACCATCTCATCCAAGCTGGTTTTCCGCCTGCTTCTGTTGCTGATGGGATGATGCGTGTCCACAGCTTTACTCATAATCGCCCTGCTTCCTTTTAGCTGTACCCACTCTTGCTTCCTGCTGAGGCTGTGATGGAGTTAGTGACACAGAGAATTGGGGTCTCCTTCCAGCCCACTGATTCTCTCAACAATAAGTTCTTTCTCTGTAGAAATAGTTTCTCTGTTGCCTACATTATCAGACATAAATAGAACACTCTGTTCTGCTTTATTTTGACACTGGGTTTCATTATGTAGGTAGGGCTGGCCTGAAACTCACTGTATAAACCAGGTAGGCCTTGAACTCAGAGAGATCAGCTTGCTTCTGAGTGCTGGGATTAAAGGGCTTACCTGGCTCCGTCTTTTATTAATTTGTTTTTTAAATTTATCTCTATGGTGTGTGTGTGTGTGTGTGTGTGTTTGTGTGTGTTTGTGTGTGTATATATGTGTGTTTATGTGAGTGGGTGTGTGTGTGTTTATGTGAGTGTGTGTGTGTGTTTGTGTTTGTGTGTATGTGTGTGTATATGTGAGTGTGTGTGTGTGTTTGTGTGTGATTGTGTGTGTATGTGTGTGTGTATGTGAGTGGGTGTGTGTGTGTTTGTGTTTGTGTGTGTATGTGAGTGTGTGTGTGTTTGTGTGTATGTGTGTGTGTATGTGAGTGTGTGTGTGTGTTTATGTGTGTGTGTGTGTGTTTTGACCAAAGAGTCCATCAGATCCTCTGAACCCTGATCCTCTGCAAGAGCAACCAGTGTTCCTGAGCAGTGAGCCGTCTCCTCAGCCCCTTCTGCCTGCTCTAAACTCCACTTCATTGTTCATCTTGCCCAGACATGCCTTTAATTCCTACTCTTAGTGTTTGTTTTAATTCAGTGAGTTCCTATTCGATTTTTTCTTGTTTCTTATATTACCTCACCAAGATGATGTGTATCCTTTTGTTTTGGAAGGGGTCAGGAAGAGAGGTTCTCAACCTTCCTAATGTAACCTTTTCATACAGCTCCACCAAGTGTAAAATTATTTCATTGCTACTTCATAACTTTAATTTTGCTATAATTATGAATTGTGATGTAAATATCTGATGTACAGGATATATGATATGTGACTCCTGTGCAAGGGCCATTTGAGCTCCCAAAGGGGTCTCAATCCAAGGGTTAAGGACCACTGCTCTGGACTTAGTGGGAGGCCCTTACCGACATAGATGGGTTGCCCAGTGTTGCCGGGGAGATGTCTCCATCTCTGGAAGGCAAAGGATCTTCCACGATCAGGCTTTTTCTGGGTCCCTCTGGAATAGTGGACACACTCTTGATGGTTACTGACTTACCAACTGACTCCAGGCAGTTTTCTTTTACATCCTCGAAGATGAGTATTCTAAACAGGGTTCTGCTAACAAAAAGTAGTTGCTGAAACTATCCCTGGTGATCTCTTCCCTTACCTAATGGCTCCTTGTCCCCACAAGGCCAACAGTACATGTCTGATGCCTCCCAAGCTGCACCTTTCCAATCTACACTCTTCCTCTGTGCTGTTTCCTTCACGAAGAGCGCACACGCAAACCCTGAACCCATCTTGTCTTCAGTCAGCACTAACAACCTAGTCCTCTCTGCCAGCTTCACTTTCCCATATGACCCGGCTGCTCACAATTCTGAGGCATGTTCACGCCTGTATGGACAAACAGAATGGCACCGATTGGCTAGTCTATAATGACGCAGATTCTCTATGATTCTGATTCAGAAGCATGTAAATCGGAGATGAAGAGACCATCGGCAGAGGAAAGAGTTCTTGTGGGATGTTGTCACCACAGAAGGGATCCAATGGGCTAGGAAGACAAGAGAGGGAGCCAAACTCCCTTTCATAATTTAACCTCTTTCCACTATAGCATCATTAATTCATCTTTATTTGTAGGTCGCATCCCTCTTGACCTAATCAATTCTTCACAACTACTTTCCCACTGGGAATTAATCTTCAGAAAATTACTTTTGTGCGAACACATTCAAACCAGAGATGAGGGTGAATATTTGGATATTTATAGTGGGGGTGGACATTATTCTTCCCACGTGGTGTACCCGTAATATCTCTAACTACCTCCTTCCCCACGGTAGCCTCACTTAATGAGGTGAATTCCGGGTGATTGATGAGGGATAGACACCAAAGCTCATTGCCATATCCTGTCACCAGTATCAAGCTCGAAACAGCAAGAGCCACCTGTGGGAAGTAAAATATGAATAAACTTTATGGTATCTCTAAACTATAAACCCCCAATTTAATCAAAACATTGTTTTAGACTCAGTTCTCTAATATCAATGTGCTTTGAATGTACAAGTCAGTGGGCTTGCTGTGACTCCTTGTACAGGTTTATACTGTACATTAGCCATCTTCATCCTCACAACTCACCTCCATTTCCACCTGCACACACACGCACGCACACACACACACACACACACACACACACACACCCTGCTGCTCCCCTTCCTCTTCCTAAATGCCTCCTTTCACTTAATATCCCTCATTAAAATCTAAATTTCACAATCGTCTGTTTGAGTCTGGCTTGTTTCACTTAACATATTGTATTTTACAGTTCCATCCGTTTTTCTGAGAACAAAACTCTTTCCTCTTACACATAGATGAGAATCACATCAATGTACATCACATTTTTAAGCCATTCATCCAATGATCAACAGCTAAGGTTATTCCAATTGCTTGTCTATTGCACACAGTGTGGCAATCAGAATGGATGTGCAGGGTTGTGGTTAGTTTTATTATCAGTTTTACTCAACCTGGGAAGAAGGAGCCTCAGCTGAAGAATCGCCTCCATCAGATTGGCTTTTGTCCACATCTGTAAGGAATTTTATTTTTGGTGGTTGATGTGGAAGGGTGTACCCCACTATGGGGAAGTGTCATCCCCTATGAAGGTGGCCCTGGGTTGTAGGAGAAGGAGAGAAAGCTGAGTAGGTCATGGATAGCAATCCAGTACCCAGCATTTCTAAGTTGTCTCTGCTTCCTTTCCTGCCTCTAGAGTCCTGCCTGAGTTCCTGCCCCAACGTCGCTCAGTAACAGACGTGAACCTAGAAGATAGAGTGAGACAAACTCTTTCCTCCTCAAGTTGACGGCTATGATGAGATTGTTCTTCTTGTTGCCTACTTGTTCTTCCCTTTTTTTTGAAAGTTGTCTCTGTTTATTGTTCTTAGAAAGATGATATTACATGTTTTCTCATGGGCTCTCTGTCTCTCACTGTGTCTCTCTCTGTCTCTGTCTCTGTCTGTATTTGTGTGTTTGAGTGTGTATATGTATATGTTTGTGTGTGTTTATGTGTGCGCATGTGTGTGTGTTTGTGTGTGTGTGTGTTTGTGTGTTTGTGTATGTATGAGTGTTTCTGTGTGTATGTGCGTTTGTGAGTGTGTGTGTGTGTGTGTGTGTGTGTGTGTGCTTTCCAGGCTTAAAAAAATCCCCAAGGCTGTAAATCGCAGCAGGTGCATAGAGAAGGTAGATGAAGGGGGGAAAAGGGGGAAAAATCATGTCCTTTGAGTTAACCCCACATTGAGGTCAGCCACATAGTGGACCAAAGTCACATAATGGCAGAGGAGTCATAAGAGCAGAGAGAGAGGAAAACTCAAAGTGTGAAGGAAAATGTGCTTAAAACTACGATACAAGGGAGAAAAAGAAGACGGTGCACTAAGAAAAGTAGACAGAATTTAAAAAGCAGCCATAAGTTGTTAAGCTCTAAGTACATTTAAAAAAATTATAATGTTCATGTGGAATGGAATTATTGGGAAGAGGGAAGGGAGGGTCAGAGTGTAGTGGGGACAGGGGAGGGTTCTGAAAAGGATCCTTTTGAAGATCTGAAGAAATATGTGACACAAACAATTAAAGTGCCCTGTAATTTACAAGTAAATTCCACACTTACCTGCATCCAGTATTCTGTCTACCCATATTTCAAAAACAAAATTACCTCATCTATTTCATCCTGTTTTGCTGCATTTGATCTAATAAATTCCTTGTAACCAGAAGTGCTGGTAAATTTTAAAGACATTTAAAATATGCCTGGTTGATATCGAGTTTGGCGTCAGTTTATCCCGACTTTGGAAGCAGGTCCAGGAGGTAATTTTTCCTCGCTCTTTGCAAAGAATCCATAATTCATGATTGCCATTGACTTGAATACATGGTATTTAATCCTGTCAAATTCCAGCTTTGTTTGAATAAAAATGACCCTCCTCTAATTGTGGGTTTTGATAAAGCTAATTTTGGGGTGCTATCCAGTGGGCTGCCTCGGAGGGAGAGCCTAGCATAATTTCTGATACGGAGAATGGCTTAAAGATTACCAAAGGAAAGATAGGAGCTGGGAAAATAACCACCAAGGATGTTGGTGACTCAGAAACCAAAGACTTTTTCAGAAAAATAAATGCATGAACAGAGCTACTTGGGCAGACTGTGACTCGAGTCATCAGAATATTTGGGTGGGGACTTTTCTTTGGGTCTCCAGGAGGCTACATGAGAAGTTAAACCTAGATGCTGGACGTTTCTAAGCGTAACTAGGTTAGGAACTGGCCTGAGAGCGCTTCTATGACGTAAGTAGAGCCTGGATGATGTCACAGAGCACTGGGCGGAGGTTGCGCTTCTCTTCCACTTGGGGGCACTAGACTCCGCTGAAGATGGGTTCACTATCTTCGCAGCGGGGTGTGGAAGCCAGTTCAGCTCCTGAACCCCACAATTGCTCAACAGCCTTTTGGTGCCTGACCGGTTTCCGAAGACGGAATCTGGACGACTAGGACATTTTCTCTCGGTAAATACGTTTATGAAGATAACTGGGACCCTTGTAGCCCAGAAAGCTAAAACTTCTCCCTGGTACAGCGAGTAACTGTATGTTCTGATGTCTTCCACTTTTGAGATCTCGGAGGACGGTCTAGGCTAGTCAGTCTAAGAGTTTATTATCCTTTGATAACAATATCTAATTCATAATCCTACTAAAATGCTCCTCTCTGTGCCTGTGCATTTTAGGAGAAAATATTTCTTAGTTTTTTGTTTGGTTTGGTTTTGTTTTGTTTTTTTTTTTTCGGAGCTGAGGACCGAACCCAGGGCCTTCTGCTTGCTAGACAACTGCTCTACCACTGAGCTAAATCCCAACCCCAGGAGATATTATTTCTAAATGGCTGTTGTTGCCTACACAAAAGACTCTTGTTGCGGTCGAAGATGCAACAGCTTCGCGGAATAAACCTGGGTCTGGGTCAGGATGCACCGTATAGAAAGCCAGTGGACTGGTGTGCTGTGTCTCTGAGCAGACAAATGTGGATGTTGCCACATAGTTCATAGTTAGAGGGTAGAAGATGGGTGTGGCCATCCTTCTGGCTCCTTTGCTATCCTTTCTCTGTTCTGCTTGCTTAAGTGGGGACAGGGATACTTAATCCCACACTGACCTAGCCATTCAAGGAGAGGTTCCTCAGCAGAGGCAAAGTGCCTGGGGCTGAAGAAATGTGTCTGAATATGTTATTCTGAGCTGTAGAGAACCAGTTGTTCATTTCCCTTTGAACTTTAGATTTTGATTTTTGAGACAGGGTTTTACTGTGCGTAGCTTTGGCTACCCTGGAACTAACTCTGTAGACCAGGCTGGCCTTGATCTCACAGAGGTCTGCCTCCCTCTGCCTCTTGAGTGCTGGAATTAAAGGTGTGCTCCACCATTGCCCAGCCCTCCTATGAACTTCTGATTTTGACAGAATTAGATTCAGATGCTCAAACCTGTTTACCATCCCCTTCCTCACCTGCTCCAAAGTTCTCTTAGACAAGAGCCTTGGTCCAGCGCCCTCCCCACCCCACCCCCATTGTTCTTGCTGGCACTCACATGACAGAGGCACCAGCATTGTGTCTGGTTTAAGCAGGTGAGCTCTTCAAACCCAGACCACGGGCAAGTATGAAGCCTGAACACAGAACGATAGCCACAAGACAGTGGACCAGGATACCGTGGCCTACCACACTAGGTCTACAGCCAAGAAGAAGAGGATGTCTCTGAGGAGGATGAGCACACAATCCAACCAGAAGCGAAGGAGGAGGAGGCCTTCTCCCCAGGCCCTGGGGAACATTGTGGGCTGCAGAATTTCTCACGGATGGAAGGAAGGTGATGAGCCCATCACCCAATGGACGGCCATCGTTCTAGATCAACTGCCAACAAATCCCTCTATCTGGTCAAGTATGATGGAATTGACTGTGTCTACGGACTGGAATTTCACAGCGATGAGAGGATTTTAAAGCTTAAGGTCTTGCCTCACAAAGTAGTGCCTCACAAAGTCTTTCCTCATGTGAAAGACGCCCATCTCGCAAGAGCCGTGGTTGGCCGAGCTGTGGAGCATAAATTTGAGGGCAAACATGGCTATAAGGACAACTGGAGGGGGGTGGTCCTAGCCCAGGTGCCGATCATGAAAGACTGGTTTTACATCACATACGAGAAAGATCCAGCCCTTTACATCCACCAGCTCCTGGATGATTACACAGAAGGTAACCTCCGTATCATTCCAGAGATTCCTCCAGCAGAGGTGAAGTCAGACGTTGACAGCGACATCTTAACAGGTCAATGTGTGCAGTTCACCAGAGGCGACGGGTCCAAAAAGATCGGCAAATTCATTTACCAAGTTCCAGGCAAGCCTTCCGTGTACTTATCAAGTTTGATGGCAACGTCCACATTTACGTTTATACTCTGGTGGAAAAGATCTGTTAAGGTGAAATTCCCAAAGTGGGGGGACATAGATGGGGAATTTATAGGATTGGGGGGAAAATGTTTTTATGTGTTTTAGATAAACAAGGGCCTTTGACAACCCCAGTATCTTTTCTAGTGGAATTTGGTTTTGCTCTAAAATTAAATTGTGCGATGTGACGTGTTGTATGTGCACACTTTGGTGGAGGAGACGGGCTGTGGTGCATGGAACATGGAGAGGAAGCCGGAAAGGTCAAGGCTGTGAACAGTAAGTCTCATGTCACATAGACTAAAACAAACAGGACTGAGCTGGTCTGGTCTTTAGGGAGAGAAAAGAACTGGAGATGAGGCTTAGAGGAGCAGGGATGGCACGGGGGAAAAAAGATGGATGTTTAGGAAGCAGTGGAGAGGGCCAGAAATAGATAGACTCTCTGAGGTGAAGTTTGATGGAGAAACAGACTGTTGGGGAAAGAGCTGCAGGTAACAGGGAGGTGGTCTTGGAACTCAAGGGGAAACCCAATAAACTGATCCAAGCAGACTCAGAATCAGAGAAGATCAGGTTTTCATTGACTAATGAACCCTAATGAAACCTGTTTCCATCTGTAGATGTATTATTTTTAATTATGTGGGTGGGGGCAGGGCATGAACACAGAAGACCACAGAGACAAGAATAGTCAGGTCCCCTGGAGCTGGAATTAAAGGTGGTTGGTGGCCATTGGACATGAGCTCAAAGAACAAATCGACATCCTCTTTCAAAGCAGACGAGCTCTTGATCCATTGATCATCTCTCCAGGCCCCTAAAGTCATCTTTTCAAATAAATCCAACCTTCCCATGCAGAGAAGAGACCAGGATGAGGGTAAGAAAGAATAAATTGACGGTGATGTGGAAGAAAGACTACAAAACAAAAGAGGGAGTAGAGGACACTGAGGGACAAAGGAATTCCAAATGGAGTTCTCAAAAAGTGAAGCAGGAGACCCAGGAAGAACAGAAAAGGTCTAGAATGAGTTGAACTTGGGCCGCATCCATATTGGCCTCCTTGGTTCCTTAAAGAACAGCCAACCATCACTACAGAAGGTGGATGTGAGGGGGAGGCTTCCCCGGAGGACATTTTAACGAGGATAACTCAAGAGTAGTGAATATCAAACTCAGTTTATATCTATCGTTTCCTGAAAGTATCATAAAGCCCATTATTTTGTATGATCAGTAAACAGTAATTTACAAGGGAAGATGAGGAGGCTGTGAGCTTCTGTCAGGTGTTACCTGGATCCTGTGTTTAGCTTCCCTGAGCACGTTAGACTCTGTTGCATCCTGTAATATTTTTTGAGGTCTCTTCTCAATGCCCCTAGATGACCACAAAGAGCTCCTGCACTTGCTTGTCCTGCCTGGATATCCTTCGACTGGATGGCTTCCTACACACCTGCGGGCCCTGTTACCATATCTAGCCCCCGGAAGTTCCCGTCTTTTACTCACATGTAAGCTTATCCTCAGAAAACTCTTGATGGTGCCTCCAATGAAGAGGTGCTGAGCTCTTTCCTGTGCCGTTTGCCGTGACTTTAAAATGGTTTGCGGGGGTTGGGGATTTAGCTCAGCGGTACAGCCCTTGCCTAGGAAGTGCAAGGCCCTGGATTTGGTCCCCAGCTCACAAAAAAAGATCCAAAAAATAAAATAAAATAAAATAAAATAAAATAAAATAAAATAAAATAAAATGCTTTGTGGTTCCTGACCATGTAGCTCTCTCCTCCTGAGAAGCCACTGTGCACTCCATGGGGTCTCCCTGAGCCACATCTACACTCCAAGAGTTTCTTTGGAGACAACCTTATCTTGGACTCATTCATTGCTGTTTCTTCTCTAGAATAAGATTCTCACTGCAGGACTTGAAAATACTTTCTATCGTTGATTAATTCTGCTATTTGGGGGTTTTTATACTGGCTGGTTGTCTGACGGTTTCATTGCTGCGAAAAGACACCATGACCAAGGCAACTTATAAGGGACAACATTTTTTGTTTTGTTTTTGTTTTTTTTTTTTCGGAGCTGGGGACCGAACCCAGGGCCTTGCGCTTCCTAGGCAAGCGCTCTACCACTGAGCTAAATCCCCAACCCCAAGTGACAACATTTAATTAGGGCAGGCTTTCAGGTTCAGAAGTTCAGTCTATTTTCATCAAGGCAGGAATCATGGAAGCATCTAGACAGACATGGTGTTGGAGAAGAAGCATATCACCCCCACAGTGATATGCTTCCTCCAACAAGGCCACTCCTACTCCCACAAGGCCACGCCTCCTACTTGTGCCACACTTCCCATGGGACAATCACATTCTAACCACCGCCCTGATTTTATGCCAACTGGACACAAGCTAGAGTCATCAGAGAAGAGGGCGCCTCAGTTGAGAACATGCGTCCATAAGATCCAGCAGTAGGGCATTTTCTTAGTGATTGGTGGGGGAGGGCCCAGCCCAGTGTGAGGGGCACCATTCCTAGGCTGGTGGTCCTGGGTTCTATAAGAAAGCAAGCTAAGCAAGACATGAGGAGCAAGACAGTAAGCAGTGACACTCCATAGCCTCTGCTTCAGTTCCTACCTCCAGGATCCTGTCCTGTTTGAGTTCCTGTCCCACTTCCTTTGGTGATGAGCAGCAATGTAGAAGTGTAAGCTGAAGAAAACTTTTCCTCCCTAAATTGCTCTTTGGTCACCGTGTTTCCTTACAACAATAGGAACCCCAAGTAAGACAATTTCCTATAGAAACAGTGATTCTAGTAGAGCCACAGACGCTTACCTCATAAACTCAAATAGAGACGTATAGACACTTTGTTTTAATTTAAAGGTAAGACTTGCTCATGTACTGACCTGTGACGTTCTAGTTTGCTTCCTTCTCTCCGTGATGAATGCCACGATCAAAACTAACTTGGGGAGGAAAGGGTTATTTGCCTTACAGGTTACAGACAATCACTGAGGGAAACCAGAGCAGGAGCTTGAAGCGGTAACAAGGAGCACTGCTTGTTGACCTGCTCCCTGTCTCAGTCATTGTTCTGTTGCTGTGAAGAGACACCATGGTCAAGGCAACTACTATAATGAAAGCATGTAATTGGAGGATAACTTATAGTTTCAGACGTCTGGTCCATCATCATGGCAGGGAGCATAACACTGGAGCAATAGAGAGCTACTGCTCTGTAAGCAGAGAGAGACAGAGAGAGAGAGAGAGAGAGAGAGAGAGAGAGAGAGAGAGAGAGAGAGAGACAAAGAGACAGAGACAGAGACAGAGAGAGACAGAGACAGAGAGAGACAGAGACAGAGAGAGACAGAGACACAGAGATTGAGACAGAGAGAGAGGCAGAGAGAGACAGAGAGAGAGAGACAGAGACAGAGAGAGAAAGAGAAAGACAGAGACAGAGAGAGACAGAGACAGAGAGAGACAGAGACAGAGAGAGACAGAGAGAGAGAGAAGAGAGAGAGAATCTGGGAAAGCATGGGGCTCTTGAAAACTCAAACCCCACCCTTGTCGACACCCCCACTTCCTCCAATGAGGCACACCTCTTAATCCTTCTAATCCTTGAAAATTCTGTCACTCCCTGTTAACTAAATATTCAAATAAATGACAGTGGGTGCCTTTCTTATTCAAACCGCCACACTCCCCATGGCTTGCTCCATTACTATTTCTTACAGCCTAAAAGGCTATTCTTTTTATACATGACTACTGATGAACTTGCCCACAATGGTGGGCCCTCCCACAACAATCATTAATCAAGAAAATGTTCCATAGACTTGCCCAAAGACTAATCTAATGGAGGCAGTTCTTGAATTGTTATCTCTTCTCAGTTGGCTCCAGATTGTCAAATTGGGGGAAAAAAAAGAGAGAGAGAGACCCCGCACCATAATGTTTTTCTTATTCCATGTTACGTCCTCACCACCAGCCACTCCCTTCTCTCAGTGTATAGACCCACTTCCCTGTATCGCAGAACTGAAGAGTAACTACTGTCACCAACATGAACACTCGAGGATATGTGACAAGAAATGAATAAATTCTACAGCTCCCAACACCAAGCAAAAACATTTTAGTGTGTGCTGCACTTACTGGGAGACTGTCAGTCACTGACCATTTAATTGGTCACAGTAGACCACAGAAGCAAAAAGTCACAACCTACATATCGTCTCCTCTCAGCAGGAGACAAAGCCGTTTCTCAAAACCCATGAATCTATCTGTAGGCTTATATTTTTTTCAAAAAATACTTTATTTAGGGTTCTTAAACACTTCAACCACCCTTCTAGCCCACGAACCAGAGGTAGCAGAGAGAGAAAGTTAACAGGAAAAGGGAGAGAGTTGTGGACCTATTTAGAAGTAATTCTTTGGGGCAACTCCAATCTTCATTGTGAGTACAGTCCAATATCAAACACAAAACAGGAATCAGTAGCAGTGCCTTGACCTGGCAGAGACCACAAGGCTCTAACCAACAAGAAGCAGCAGAAGCAGCGAGAGGTGGCCCGAATAGCACAGGCTCTTTTGTGCATTTCTCATTATGGATAGAAGACCAGCAAAGATCATCAAAGTATTGCTTGGTGTAGCAATGTAAAAATGTCCTCTCCCTCTCTGTGGGATTACATTTATGTTCTCCGTAAACATCCTGTCCCCCTTCAAGCATGTGCTCCAGCGAAATATCACATGCCTTCTCATATGTCTGCTTCAGCAAAACATCCTCTCCTAACATAGCTTCCAGAAAAACATCCTGTGACACAATTGAGTTTCCAAAGAAACCAAAATTTTTCCACTTCATCTAGCTTTTTCTCACACTCGGCCGTGACATCACAAAACATATAATGGCCATCTTGCAAAGGTCCTAGCACCCAGCTCTACCAGCCACTGGAGCTTCTGCAATTGCACTCCGTGAGACTCAGACCCTATTGCGAGCACAACCTTCAGTTATCCCCGTAAACATTGTGATCTCTCCATTTTCGCTCTCAGCCAATAGTTGTCCAACTTCCAGCCAACTCAGCTGTTACCAGGAAAACCCTCATTAAGAAATCCAATTAATTTGACTTGATTTATTTTCCCTGACAGAACGGAGTGTTCTCCCTGCATGGTTACAGTGGTGTCTGAGTCATCTGTAATAAAACCCAATACTATTACGATAAAAGTCAAAGGAACTATGACAAATAGCAAATCACATGACAAGCATCACAGTTGGCCAAGCCTTTTCTGCAGCTTTATTGAAGTATAATTTACATACTTAAAAAGTATATTTTAAGTGTGTAATTTAATGATTTTAAAGCAAAATTTATAGCTTCTTTCCCTTTTTTAATAATCATTTCCCACTAGTTCATACGATATCGAAGTCTATTAAAAACACAGAAGTGAAGTCAGGAGAAGGACTAAACGGGAAGCAGCAAGGTTCTTGATTTCCTAAGACAACAGATACATTGGCAGAATCTTCTGGAGAAAACCACTTGGGAAACATTTGGTCTTCTATTAGCGTGCAGCCTCCAGACAAATAGTTTAAAAGATTAAGTCATGGGTCCACCTACATTAAATCCAGACCTGACCTGGTATGGTCAGCATCACTTTTGGCCACTTTCATGTTAATCACATTCATCACTCTTACAATTTGCCTAGCAACTGACATAGTAAACAAACTTATTTTGGTTCATGATTTCATAGCTTTTGGTCCATGGTCACATAACCATGAAAGGGGCACGATAGAGCTCAATTGCTAACTTCACTGTCATCCGAGAAGCAACAACACAGGAAGAAAACAAGGACAAAAAAACTCCCTCCAAGACATGTCCCAAATGACCACGTCCCTTAATTTCCTATCTCCTAGTTTCCCGCCACCTTCATACACATCCATCAACAGATGAACTCATTGATTACAGCCCACAGGGTCCAATCGATTTTCATAGTCCCACCTTTGAACATTTTACTGGGACAATGTGTATCTTAAAAAAATAGTGTAGGACCAGAAGGTTGTGTCAGAGGTCTAAACTTCAACTCACACTAGGAAGAGCTGGGTAGATTTAACAACATCACCTATTTCTTTCTAGTAAAGAGCTTCACCATGTCTGCATTGCAGCATTTTGTCTGGGGTGAGATACCATCAGAAGTCAATTGTAAAGACGCCCCCCACCATGTATTTACTTGAATGAAAAATGGGACATCTATAGACAAACACGCATATACACAGACTCACAGAGAGAGGCAAAAAGGGAAGGAGTTGAGTCTTAGGAACCCTCAAGGAAGAGGGAGTGGAAATATAAGATACAGATGTCAGCGAGAACCAGAACAAAGCAGTGTCTTCTGTACACAACAGGACCACTATCCCTCAGCTCTAGCTGGTAGGAAAGGGAGAGTCAGTTTTCTACAAAGATATAGCTGGTGATAAGCTGACCAGGCTCCAGTGGCTTGCCAAATGCCCATGAATTTATGGGCAGCATAAATGACTTGAGTGTGTTATTACTGAGGGCAGAAAAAGAGCTTGAAGTTGGGAGAAGGGATTAGGTGCAGATGGATCTGGGAGGAGTTAGGAAGAGAAGTGAGAAGTAAATTTTATCGATATATAATGTACGAAATTCTCAAGGAACTAATAAAATTGGTTTAAAATACCATATCTGTACTGAACACATACAAACCATTTTTCTTGTCATCTCCTAAATAACAGCTCCTCATGATTTCATTTCACTAAGTACAAAAGTTATTCAGAGAGTATTTAAAATGTAGGAGGGTCTGGGGAGACGGCAGAGGGGTAAAACCAAGTGTGTGGTCACACTTGCAAACACCAGTGCTTTGTATGGGAACAGGAGGATGACCGGGCCTTCCTGACTTATAAATGTTGTATTTATAAGAGTTACCTTGGTTATGGTGTCCATTCATAGCAGTATAACCCTTAGTATAACTTTGACTATGGGGTGGCCAGTGAACTTCAGAGGTCCCCAGGTTCTGTCTCCCTGATTGTGGGGTCAGAGTGCATGCTACCACATTAGACTTGTAAATTGGCTCTGGGGATCCAGGCTCAGGTCTCCATGCATATACAGCAAGCAGTTTACCTACTGACTCATATCCTTTAGCTAACAAATGGGTTTAAAAGGAGATAGAGGTAGTTCCCAGGTGCCTGACATCCGGGAAGCTGCGCTCTGGTGCAAACAAAGTCAGCTGTTGCAGGGTGAGGGTCATGGTACCGGGGAGATTAGGGCCAAGGAGACATAACAGGGACATGCTTGGGACTTACATTGACTGTGCTGCCTCCACACAGAAGCCTGATGCCTCCTGCCTGCAAGCTGGAGGAGAGCCATCTCCATCGGTACAGGTTCCTACGATCTAAATGTCTCCCCTACCTCACCCCTAGGAAGATGTCAAAAAAGAAATCATCATTGGGAAGCAGCAGTTTGGAGGGTGTGACTTCAGTCATAAAGATGGACTCCTCCTCTGTGTTTTTGGTGCACCTATGTTTAAAAAGAACCCCCAGAGAGCTTTCTGGACCTTCTCAGCCCAGTAAAATATAGGCAGAACGCACCATCTGCAAGCCAGGTAGCAGGCTTCAGTAAATTTGCCAAGGCTCTGAACTTGGACTTGAAGCCTCATTATCAGCCATCTTGTCTCTGAGTCTGTAGTGACAGAAAGCTTGCTGGTTCCTGGGTGAGGCAGGGATCAGCCAGGAGAGGGGTGAAAATACAATGTGCTTCTTGATTTCTAGTGAGAACAGAATGCAGGTGAATGCTTCAAGGCTAAGCAATATGAGAGGCACAGCTTGGTTAATCTTGGGCCCAAAATATAAAGCAAACAAGAAAAATAAATTGTATGAGGGAGTTGGCAGACATGATCACTAATCTTGGTTGCTGACCTGATTGGCTCTGAATTCAATTAAAATGCACGCATCTGGGCACTCTTGTGAGGTGTTTTCTTGATCAGGTTATTTGAATCAGGAAGATTTGCCCTAAGTGTAGGTGGGACTTTCTGGTGGCAACCCAGATTGAAGAGTGTGAAAGAAGGAGGCTTTGATTTTTGTCTGCTTGCCTTCACTCTCACTGGCAAGTTCATCTCTCCTGTGGCTGCTGCATTCCTTTGCTAATATTCGAACCACCTTCTCTGATATCTCATTGTAGACTGAAGACCAATGCCTCCAGGAAACTCACATGCCTGCAGTACCAGGTTAAGATGTCTGAGGCATCAAGCATCATAGACTGAACAGCCAGAGGGGTTCTCAGTATCATTGCATGAGACAGCCATTGTTAGATTATCCAGACAGTGTCCTGTAGGCCAAATAACCTTTTAATGTGTTTGGTGGTTTGAATAGGAGTGGGTCACCATAGACTCATTTGAATGCTTGACCCATGAGGAATGATACTATTAGGAGGTGTGGCCTTGTTGGAGTAGGTGTGACTTTGTTGGAGTAGGTTTGGCCTTGTTGGAATAGATATGGTCTTGTTGGAGAGGGTGTGGCCTTTTTGGAGTGGGTGTGGCTGTGTTGGAGTGGGTGTGGCATTGTTGGAGTGGTTGTGGCCTTGTTTGAGTAGGTGTGGTCTTGTTGGAGTAGGTGTGACTTTGTTGGAAGAAGTGTGCCATTGTGGTGGCTTTGTTTTGAGATTTGTATATACTCAAACTATGCTCAGTGGTACAGACAACCCCTTTCTGCTGTCTGTGCATCAGGAACTTTGGGCTCCTCCAGCACCAAGTCTGCCTGGATGCTCCTATGATTCCTCCTATGATGATAATGGACTGAGCCTCTGAAACTGTAAGCCAGCTGCAGTGGAATCTTGTTCTTTATAAGAGTTACCTTGGCTGCTGTGTCTGCAGCCATGAGCATTCTCAGGCTACAGAAGAGTCTTGCCTCTAGTGTCCTCCACTGTGCTAAAAAGTAGGTCCAGTTGGACCCCAATGAGACCAATAAAATCATCAATGCCAACTCCCGTCAGCTGATCAGGAACCTGATTGAAGATATCCTGTCATCTGGGAGCCTGTAACTGTCCATTCTCAGGCTCACTGACAAAAAAAACATCTTGAAGGGCAGGCATATGTTCATAGGGAAGAAAAAGGGTACTGCCAACACTTGGGTGCCTGAGAGGGTGACCTGGATGAGAAGGATGAGGATCCTGCACCAGCTTCTCAGGAGATACTGCGAATCTAAGAAGATTGACTGCCATACATATCATAGACTGTACCTGAAGGTCAAAAGGAATGTATCCAAAAACCAATGGATTCTTATGCAGCAGATACACAAACCAAAGGCAGACAAGACCCACAAGAATCTACTGACTGACTAGGCTGAGCCTCGCAGGTCTGAGACCAAGGAAGCACAAAAACGTGTGAGAGGAGCACCTCCAGGCCAAGAAGGAGGAGATCATCAAGACTCTGTCCAAGGAGGAAGAGACGAAGAAATAAAACTTCCTTCACGTCTGTGCATAGTGACCTCACTGTGGCCTCACATGATCAGTCATTAAAATAAAACAAGCCTTAAAATAAAAAAAAGAGATACCTTGGCTATGGTGTCTGTTCACAGCAATGGAAATCTAACTAAGATGATGTGTATTCATTCTGCCATTTCTGTTTCTCTGGAAACCCTAGTACAATAGCGCTCTAGAGAGAGGAACAAGTACACACAAGACAACATAAATTCCAGTTTACTTTTCTGGTGAATATAAACTTCTTGTGGTTTTCAAAAAAAAATTTCAAACTTGTTGGTTTTTTGTTTGTTTGTTTTGGGGTGTTGTTGTTACTGCTGCTGCTGTTGTCGTTGTTGTTTTTGTTGTTTTTAAAGAAGAAACACATTAAGCCTCTTCATCCCTGACTGGCTGGCAAATCCCCGAGCCCACATCAGCTAAAGTGATTATGGCATTAGGAATGTGTGCACAAAAAAAACCATAAAGTTATTCCTGTGAAGTTCAGATGAGAGACAACATCGGCCATGTGGGCAAGCCTAGAGCCTCAACCATTTAAGCAGACAAATCAGGACACATTGTCAGCAGCCTGTCGAGCCAACAGAGACCAGGGCCTGCGTGTTGTGTTATTTTCTTTTATGAATTTTTGCAGCCACCCTGCTCATTAATCGTGTTATAATGTTAACTTTGGCACTTTTTTTCTTGGCTCATCAAATATTTCCTTAATGAATTGTCAGCTAACACCCCCCCCCATCTTCAATGTAATGACTTTCAAATTAAGTTCATCTGCACGGGGTTTTTAGAACTCTATGATGACAGAAAACACGGGGAAAAAACCTCTTTTATTGTATTTGAAGAAAGACATAGTCATTCTCCTGCTGCCTTCCCCAGTGCTGACTGTTCCCAAGCTCAGTGGTGAGACCTCTGCCTCATGGGCACCATCAGAGCAGTGAGATGAGCACTTCCAAACCAGGAGGCATTATACTGACATGACCATACGGTGCTCCCTCACCTACAGCCACCGGGTTCCAAACCCCTGGTGTCCCTCCTCCCCTTAAAAGAGAGCTGTTGGGATCCATGCTCAGCATCACCCATGCCCATAATCCAAAGCTCATACCTTTTAAAAATCATATGTGTTTATATAATCGCATGTGTAAATGTTCTGGCTACATGGAACTGTGTGCACCACGTGCCTGCCTGATGTCTGAAGAGGCCAAGAGAGGGCATTAGATCTCCTGAAACAGGCTAACAGTTCAACTGTGAGCCATCATATGGATGCTGGGAATAGAACCTGGTCCTCCGCAAGAGTAACACGTGTTCTTCATGGCTGAGCCATCTCTCTAAGCCCCAGAATCTGTGCCATGTCCCTGGAGATGCTTTGCTACTCTACAAAACCACATAGAGACTTGGTGACCATCCTAGAGAATAGACTTCACCCTATCAATGAAGAGGATGCCATGGATGGTGGTATTGTAGACACTAGGAGACTCTGAGGGAAAGTGCCTTGTATAGGGGAGTCCTGTGAGAACCAAGACTGGAGGAGCACCCTGGACTGGAGAGAGATTGGGTTGGGCCATTGCAGAAGATAAAAGAGTGATGGTGCCAAGGACATTTGAGCAATCCCATGAACTATCCAGTCTGGGGTCTTAGTTAGGTTTCCACTGTGGAGAAGAGGCACCATGACCAAGGACAACATGTAATCGGGGCTGGCTTACAGGTTTAGAGGGTCAGTCGTTATCATCAAGGCAGAGGGCATGGCAGTGTGCAGACAGACATGGTGCTGGAGAAGGAGCTGAGAGATCTACATCTTCATCTAAAAGAAGCCAGGAGCAGACTGTCTCCCACATGGCTGGGCGAAGGATTTCAAGAACTCACCCCCACAGGGAGACCCCTCCTCCAAGAAGGCCAACCTCCTAATAGTGCCATTTCCTGGACAGTGTATATTCAAACCACCACAGGGTCTTTATCCCGTATATGATAATTACACCGTTGTTTATAGTCTTGCTTAAAGACTCATGATGTTTGCGTGAAGAACATTCGTTGGGTCTGGGTGGCTCCAAAACCCCAAGAACATGAAGTCCTGTATCTCCCTGAAGTATGAAATTGGCATGTGTGCACAGCCCCTCCCATCCTCTGCAATATCATAATGTTAAGTGTGTGCAGGTCCAGTGTGCAGAATGTAAGTACCGGCATGTGTGCATTCTTGAGCTGCACACTCAACAGAATCAGGCTTGTGCCTTCTGTACTTTTGTTTATGGTTCGGAACTCTGGCCTAGAAAGATGGGCAAGTAGTTCTGAGAAGGAAGATTGCTGGGTGCAGCCAAAGGCATGAAGGTATGTGATTTAATTACAGAGCTGAAGGAATCTGGCTCATTTCTCCCTGTATGAGAGATGAAGTCACTCTGCCCAGCCAATTGCAAAAAAAAAAAAAAAAAATCACAGAGAAAAGTCACATAGGATGCTTGTTTTAGCTACACTAGATCATGAGCCTGGATCAGATTTAAATCTCCATATGTACAGAGGAATAATTTCTTTTTGGTGCAGAGATTCCATCCTTTGCAAGCACCCAGGCCAAGATTAGGCAGATCTGGGTGTTTGGTGTGAGAACACCTCTCTTCCTGTGGAGTCCCCCTCATGACCACTAAGGTGGCCATATGATCCCAAGTTCACCACCATTCTGCTCAGCCCCATAACATATGAAGTAGAACACATGATTTGGGTAGATGAGATGGGCATATTTTAGACCATCTCCTATGCACGGAAGAGAGCAGCGTTGAAAGGACTGGAGAAGATGTTGGCTGACCCCAGGCCTTTTCTCACAGAAACAGCTGACAAACCGCCCCAAAATGTTCCAGTTATGGATGTTTCCTTCAATAACAGAGAGGTTAAAATAGCACACTTGCCTCGCCCTCCCTCCCCCAAGTGATGGGCGGCGGGCACACGGGCCACCAGGCTTCCTATAGGAGAAGCCTCTCTGCTTCCCTCAGAGCATTCTCCAAGAAAATAAATAGCATGTGCTCATTATTCAAATGAGGCTTAATTAATGCAGAACTCGCCCCCAAACTTTCCAAGACACCCATGGTAATGAGCTCCCAGCTCTCTTCACCTCCATTTTGTGATGTCAAGCTGAAGAGCTCCATGTGACAGAAGGTGGGATGCTAAGGACCCAACAGCAGTTTGACTCCACAGTCTCACAGCTTACAGAAGTATCTCGGCCCCAAAGCCTGTGTTCAGCCATCGGCTCAGGGGTAAAGGTGGTTTGGTTGGTGACGTGCTCCCCAGAGAGCCTCTAAGGTTATAAAAGAGGCTCAAATCAAGAGACTTTGAGGCTGTCTCTAATTTACACACCTGAACCAGCCCCGGCCCTAATTCCAACAAAAACATTTCATACGTAGTACAGCAAAAGGCACTGAGTCACGCTGACCTTTATTTATAGCCTCACGTCTTGCTCAATTGACGAGAACACACCTCCAGAGTCCTGGAGGAAGCAGCATTGTGCCTGTGGTTCGAACAAGACAGGATAGAGGAACTGGAGAGTTAAGGGTGACGCTAAAATGGAGAGAAGCTATCTTCTGGGGTCTAGCTTTTGTCTCCTGATGGCTGAGCATCAGAAACATCAACTCAACCGACCCAGCCAAGGCTGCCTGCGGAGATAGTGCACGTTTTCCTAAAGATATCTCAGTCGAGGCTGAGAAACACATGGGCCTGAAGATATAGCCCATCAGTTAAGAGCATGTTCCAAACTCGCAGGGAACCCAAATTCTGTTCTTAGGATCCACTTAAGCAGCTCACAGCTGCCTGTAAATCAGCTCCTGGGAACTTGAGGTCCTTTTCTGGCGGCCAACGGAATCTGCAAACAATCTGCATGCGCGTGCATGCGTGTGTGTGCACACACACAATTGAAACTGTTCTAACTGAGGGTCAGGAAGTGTATGGCCTCTGGTTTCACGCTGTTACTAATCCACTCTCATTCCTAGATCCAAACGATGTAACTCATAAAACCATCTTGGAACTTTATTTACAAAAAGAAAATCACCGAAGAGAAACAAGTGATGGGCTAGAGAGATAGGTCAGTCCTAAAGAGCAATGGCTGCTCTTGCAGAGGACTCGAGTTCCATTCCCAACACCCACGTGGCAGCTCACAACCATCCATAAGTCCAGTTCTAATGGATCAGACATCCTCTTCTGATCTCTAAGGGTACCATATGCATATAGCACACGCACATAGGTGCAGGTACATATAAAATAACAAAATAAATCTAAAAAATTTAAATAAAACAAGTATATTCAATCACTATATTTTACCTAATTTTTAAACTTCACTTTATCCTTCAACCTTGCTGTAAATTATATCTTTTGAACAATGGTCCCCGAAAAGCCACAGAATTGTGTATAAAGCTCTCTCTAAATGCCCATGTTCAAATCAGAGACAGTGACAGTCACCTTCTCTGTGTAATAAACTCACTGATTTCCCCCTGTGGTTTAGTAGGGGATCCAGCTTTTCCTGAATGGAGGTCTCTGAGTGGGACAGGAACTGCTCAGGCTGTGACTGCAGTATCCAGTGTCCCCACCACTGCAGACAAAGGACAGAGTCCTCCCCACGGGTCCCACAGACCCCAGATGCTGGTGCAATAGTCGAGCCTCTTGATTTCCCTCTCTGTGAGGTAAAGGTATCCATTCACCTGGAATTCATCCAGAACCTTCAAGAGTCAGAAACATCCTGCAGAACCAAGCAGCTTTTCTGGCCCTCTCCAAGGTCCTGAGAACATCCACGAAGTCCAGTTCACTGAAAAGATGAGGGCAGCCTGCCATTGCCACAACCTCCCTGGGAGCAGGGAGGGTGGGCAGAGGAGGCAAACACTCTCTGTTTCCCATTCCTCATGGTTCCCATTCCTTACATATAAAACATGCAACTTGCAGACTCATCATACAAAACACGAGGGGCTGGGAAATGGCTCATTACGTTAGGGATTCAAGGATCATAATTTAAATTCTCAGGCCTGGGCACTCTGTCTGGAGCCACAGTCATTCCGATGTGGGCTCTGCCAACACAAGACATCCGGCTGCCATGTACAGGGCAATACTGCAGCCCCACCCACTTTCAGGCTCACATTCACTCACTAATCAATAATCATGGGGTTCAGTGCAGAGGCCACTGGCTTGAAGAAGAGCATGAAACATCGAGTGTATGCTAATTCAGCCTGATCACATGATGTTTCTGTGATGTCAGAGCCACGGTCTCTAGGATACCACCTGGACCAATTCTCTCTCTGAGTTAACACCTTAATTGGAAAGCACATAACGGGAGGATACTGGAGAAAGTCTAGGGTAGACCAAGTCCTGCCAAGTCCCCAGTAGGGAAGTGGTCCCACAGCCACAAACCCTTTTCACCCCTCCATCCACTTAAGGCTGTGATTCATGAATGATATTAATAGAAACCAACCACGCATGGCCATGCCTACGGTGCCATGTCCAGCAACAGATGTCTCCTATAGTGGTTGTATTAGAATAACCATAACCCAAGAATGCAGCCCACTCATCAGTGCCAGATCACCTTCACTAACAAGGCTGGTGGTTTCGCTTGAAAAGGAAGCTGGAACCTAGGCTGTGCCTAAGCTGGTCCTGACTGTAATTGATCTGTTTCTTCCAGAGGGGAAACTGAGGAATGTGACTAGTTTCAGATGTGGATCTCTCAGCTCTGATATTGACGTCTTTGTTAGTCAGTGTCTGAGATGGCCCAGAGGCCCTGGGGAATCTGGCTTGGGACAGGAGAGATGCTTTTCATCCTAATTCACCATGGTTCCCCCAAGTGATGACAACATGGTTTGCCTGTTCACTTGATGCTCTCCTTGCCAGTCTGCTGGCTAACAGAGGAGCAGCACCTCTTCCTCTGCATCCAGCAAGGTCTATGCTCAAACCCCTTAATCCCCCAGACCTGCTTCTCCCATTTCATATGAGCACAATGAATCTTTAAAGAATTTTAGGGCCCCCAAAATGAGGGAAACCATGTGGTATTTGTCCATTTTGCTTGGGATGGGCCCTCCCAATGTAAGCCCTTCTCTATTTAAAAGATCAGATACCAAACAGACCTACACAGCCATATCTCTACCCAGAAGCTCAGGAAAATACTCAAATTTCAGAGAATCTTGAAATCCAGCTATCCACCCTGCTGCCTGCTATGACCCAACACATGAACACACACACACACACACACACACACACACACACACACACACAGACACAGAGAATCTGGCTGCCCTTTCTTCTCCTAGACTAGAAATTGAAGGTAATAATTTCTGCTTTACATGTTCCCAAGGATCCCTGTGCCATGTTCTATCTGACCACTGACATGACTTGATGCGTTAGAAAACGTGTCTTGCCAGAGCTCACTGGTGCGGGGGACAGGGAGTGGGCACAGTGGCCAACGTCACTGTTCCCAGTGCTACCTGCTTTGGTCCTAGTTTCCTTGTACAAAGACAGACAGTCTGGTGTCTACTCCTCTCCTGGCAACTCATGCCCACAACTGCAACTCTGAAAGTCTTTCTCTTCCTCCAAGGAAAGGACTTCTTCGTATTTGGAAGGCTGAGGCAGGGGAATCATTGCAAGCATGAGGCCAGCCTAGGCTCTACAGTGAGACACTGTCTTGAAAGGGGGAGTGGAGGAAGAAGGGGAAGGGAAAATGAGCAGAAGGAAGCAGAGGGGTGAGGAGGGATAGAGGGATGGAGTGCTGTAAACATCTATCTCCAATGCTCACCAACACAGCTATAGCTTTCATAATCTCCATGATGATTCCCAATGTAAGGGTGCACAGTCATTCACGGAACACACACACACACACACACACACACACACACACACAAGCACACAAGCACACACACAGTCATCTCATGCAAAGCCTCCATCCAAAGAGAGAGCACACAGCTTAGGCTCAGAGCCTCTTGGTGAATGGCAGTCAGCCTCTGCATTTGGACACTGTGCCCATAGTACTCAGAGGCAACACATCAGAGGACACCTGCACACCATGCTTACCCTGGCACCATTCTCAGTAGCCAAGATGTGGAATCAGCCTGAGCATCCATCAATAGACCATTGAATAAGTCCTGGTACACATACACAATGGAATATTATCCAGACACAAAAGGGATGGAATTAAGTCTTTGGTAGGAAAACTGGAGAATACCCCATTAAGCAAAATCAACCAGACACCGAGAAGCAAATACTGTAATTTTTGTCTCCTTTGTGAGTCCTGTAATTCTTTACAGAATCTTTATGGATTCTTAACAGATCCAACAACAAACAAACAAAAAAACAAACAAAAAAACAAACAATAAAAAAAAAAAAACCCATCTATGTCCGTATGTCACAAAGGCAGACAAAGGCCTGGAGAAGGAAGGAGACTAGGCAGGGGGTGGGGAATGGGGGTGAGCAGGAAGGTCAGATAGGGTAAAGCACATGACATGGTTAAAGGAAGTTGTCTTGATGCAACCCAGCACTGTGGATAATGAATAGACACTGATATAAAAAAAATGAAGAAGGAAAAAGAAAAAGAAAAGGTTACAATTTCAACGTCAGAGACACTGATGAGGCTGAGGACCACCACCTACATTCAAATGCACCAAGAGCCATGGCCCCCTGGCCTGAGATGCCTTAGGTATCATTTCTTTGCAATTTCAAAGCACTCGCTTAGTTATATATGAACATTCGACATACACTACAGAAGCCAGGGAGATGGCTCCACAAATAAAGCACTTTCAATCGAAGAATAGAGACCTAGGTACAACTCCCCTCCCCTGGAAACCCAAAGAAATGGGGGTAGGGGTCAAAGGGGGTGTGTGTGGAGGTTGCCTATAATTAAAGCCTGGGAAGACAGAGTTAGGGAATCCAGAGAGTAAACTGGAAAGCAGAACTCGTCATATCAGTGAGTCTGATTTTGACTGAAAGACCTTGCTGCGGAGAATCTGATAGGAAAGCAATGAAAATCTATGATATCATATCACTCATACACACGTCCGTACAATACACATTCAAACACATGAGTACACATACATATCTCTCACACACACAAATAAAGAAAGAAGGAAAGAAAGAAAGAAAGAAATGGATAGATAAAATACATAAGTAGAAACTGCAATTAGGCTCCACTCGTCCGTTTTTGATGTAAAAAGAAAGGGGTTGGTCGAAATTCCCTGTTTTGTTCTTTAAGTAGCGCTGAAGAGGGGCTGGGGATTTAGCTCAGTGGTAGAGCACTTAACTAGGAAGCGCAAAGCCCTGGGTTCGGTCCCCAACTCAAAAAAAAAAAAAAGTAGCGCTGAAGACCAAATCCAAGACCTTGTGCAGCTAAACGCTCTTCCTGTAGCCCTATTAGGCGCTCACTGACCTATCAAATGGCCGGTGGCCCTCTCTAATTGGAGGGATACGGCTGTGCCCAGGTCAGAGGTGGGTGTAGGTCTCACAGGTGAGAACTCACGGAGATATTGTCCCTCTGACTGGCGCTAGAAGGCGCACATGTCCCGGAGCCTGTCTGTGCGTTCTTCAAACTCGGATAGTCCAGGCAGGGCTCTCCAAACCCCCACCCCCAACCCACCCAAAACTTAGAAGGTGCGGACTGAGACTGAAAAAGCCTTGCAACTGTCAAGATGGAGGGACCCTGACTGCTCCCTCTCCTGCCACCTCAGAGCTGGTGGGAGGGACTGGAGGACAGTATTCCTTGTGCACCCTAGAAGAGAGGTCAACTCGTACAGAAGTTTTTTCTCCGTGCACAGTGGAAGGCAAGTCTTAGATATCTTGATATTCACTTTTGATTTGGGATCAATGGTTGGGGGTGGAGATTTGCAGCAGTGTCTCTGAGGATGTCATAAAGAGTCAGACATACCGAAAGTGAATCTCTCTCTGCCCTGCCCTTTGCTGTGTGGACCTGAACAAAGACATCTCTGAACTTCAGTTCTTTCTAGCCCGGAGACAGGATGAGCACCTCTTCACTGTAGGCTTGGGACAAAGACTGTACACCATCCTATACCTGCAGTTGGCACAGAGAGCACCTGTAGAGACACGAGCCTGCAGCCACGCACGCGCAGCTCCAGTGCGGATTGTTCTGCTCAGGAAAAGAAATGCTGACTTTTCATTGATCCACCTAATGGCTTTGTGTGGCTAATCAGCCTGAACTGCATCCTATTGTGTGTCTGCAGTTAGATCTAACTGTTGATCTAATTACCCAGGTCTAGAATTAGACTCTCACCCGGAGCTGGGAGAACTGCTTCCACCATCTCCTCCTTCTAATGGAAACCCTTCTGAGACTGAGAGCGTCCTCCCTGAAGCCTCAAAGTTGCCTTGAGCTAAAATGGCAGGTAGCAAAGGAAATCTTATTTTCCCCCCAAGCCCTAACTAACTACGGGATGTCATCACAGCCCAATTAGTATTTACCCAACAATGTGCTGATTCCTGATCCAGGCAAAAACTTAACAGTCATTTAAATGGAGCACGATATTTAAATTTTAATTTCATTACGTGCTGGTAATAATCTTAAAATTATAAATCCAAAGTATCACACGGAACACATTTGCAAACGTAAAAAATTCAGTACTCATTCTTGTTTCATGGCACACATGGTTGTTGGTTTGATTTTCAAACCAGAACTGAATATCCTTTTATGGGGAAAGAGATAACGGAATTTTTCCCTGAACCAAAGCCTGCTTGGAGAGGGAGAGAAACACATCCACACCATAAAAGAGCATCTGTGCAAACACAAGTGCCACGCCTGTCACCTGTGAGATATGAGCTACCTATGTGTGGTTTACTGATGCTCTCACATTTCTGCTAACAAGTCAGTCGATACAACAAAAGCCACTTCAGAATTCCCAGACATTCAACACTGATTGTCACAGAAGGGGCAGTGGAGACTGTCAGCCTCTGCAGGACTCTCAGGCTGCCAGGGCCTCGATGCCTATATTCTGGCTGTTATATCTCTAGGACAACGTTCTCCCAGAGGAATAGAGGGTTTGCGGGCTCATCAGCACACGTGTGTGCACATGAGCAGAAAAGAACCATCTCGGCTGCTGGGAGTCCTGCACCAGTGGAAGGGGAAGTCTCTGGTCCTGCCAAGACTGAACTCCCCAGTGAATGGGATTGTTGGGAAAGGGCAGAATGTGGGGGTGCATCAGGACAGGAACACCCCTATAAAAGGGGAGTGGGAGGTGCTAGGGAGATGTTAGCCTGCAATCCAGGAAAGGGAATAACATTTGAAATGTAAATAAGAAATACCCAATTTAATGAAGATGGAATAAAAAAAGACACTCCTTCTGGAAGAGGAGAATGTGTGATTTCTTTTCAGGATCTGTGGGAAGACTTTGGACACCTGGGCAAATGTGGAATGACCTATAGATCCTTGGAAACATTTGGGTAGTTCCATAAATTCCTGGAAAAGTGGAAGATCTGAGATCTCTATGGCAAGAGAGGAAAGTTTAAGTGAACCTGGAATGTGTGGGGAATTACCTGTCCAAGTTTGTCAGTAGAAGAGTCAGCAGAAGGTGGGCCAGGCACAGTGTGATCTTCTTTGAGTCTTTCACTGTTCTCTCCAGTACTGTGTTTTGTAGATGTTGCAGGCCCTCTGGATACCAACTCGTCACAGTCCTCATGTTCTTCAAATGCAGTAGACATATCCTGCTTTTTTTTTAACTTCCCAAGAATGGGCACTAAAGATGAGGACACTCTTTTTCTAGTAGCAGGATGTAAGCAGATGTAAGGTATCCCTGGTCCTCAGCATCGAGATGTATTAAAAAAATTAAAGCACTTGTTTTATGTGTTCCCACCACACCTGGTATTTACAATATGTGTCAAAGAATCCAGACTCACCCCTAGTTAAATACTTCTTTAGTTGTATTAGTACGTAGCCCGTGGAATCTATATTTCAAATTACTCCTTCCCATCTGCTCTAGTTTGCTGTCTATTTTATATTTACGTCAGATGTGAACATATATTGCTATTATTTCATGTTACAGAGCAATCATGACTGAAATGTTAATTTTAGTCCTGTTTAAATTACTCTGTTCCTCATGCACTGATTTCTGTGTATGGATATGCATTTCTGACTCATTATTTCGTCTCCTTAAATGATTCTTCTGTAACATTCTTTTTCAAAGTCTACTTTTTAATTTTAATTATCTCTGTGTGTGTGTATATGTGTGTGTGTGTGTGTGTGTGTGTGTGTGTGTGTACACATAAGAGCACGATGTCCAAAAAAGCGAGTGGGGGGGGGTAGATCCCCTGGAGCTGAAATAACAAATGGTTGTGTGTCACAGGGCATGGGAGCCTGAATCCAAACTCAGATCTTCTGTAAAAGCAGTTTACATTCTTAATTACTATGTTGTCTCTGTGGCACCCTTTTATCATTTCTTCAATTAGTCCAGTTGGTTAGCAATTCCACTAGATGTTGTCTGGGAAAAAAACAAAACTTTTTAAAAGTTTTATCTTTAATAGGCACTTGTTTTCTTCTGAGCACAGAATTGGAACTTTAGAGTTATTTATTCCGGAAGTGACCTTGTGCCATCCTGCCTGTTTTGCAGTGGGCGTGATTTCGAATCTAACCACACCTGTACCTTCTGTTTTGATTCTCTGTTCTTTACTTGTTGTATTTTTCTTTCTTTCAATCTTTTTCCACTACCAATTTTTTATTATATACATATATGATCGTATTAATTATGCATCTCTCCCTACTCAGATTTTAACTCTCATGAGCTCTGAACCTGTGCCTGGCTGTCCTCTGTGTTCAGCATCTGGGACAGCTCCCGGGTCTCAGCCACATTAAGTGTTTGTTAAACAAAGAGGCTTTTTATTCTTATCTTACAGATGAGATGCCTCAGGCAGGGAAAGGTTATGGTAACGGAACACACTGGGCTTCCTAACGTGGTTTCAAGAGACTTAATGAGTTGAAGAGAGAACAGGAGAGCCTAGGTTTCTTAGGATCGTTCATATAAGGTCTCAGCCACAGAGGATTAAAGGTAACACGTTCAGTATGGCGAGAACAGCTCAGATTTAGGTCACTACAACTCAGTGTGGATCTGCTCACATCAGCCCCTCCCTGGATGTGTGGCTTGCCTGGAAGAGTGATAAGACAATTGCACATTGAATCCTGTTCTGACATGCAAGCATAAATGTTGAGGACAAATAATCTTTCTATGATTATGGCTATGAAATTTTATTTTTCTTGTGTTTATTATATTATATATGCTTTCTGAACTCTTCTGCATACTATAGAGTAAATACATTTAGTGTGCATGAGAAATCCATATAAGAGGCTACAAAAATACCTCAGCTGTTAAAGGCTTGTGACCCAACCAAAATGTCAATGAAACTGAAATTAGTCACTGTATATTAGGTGTTTGTATTGAAATAGTCACATATTAGCTCTTTGTAATTTTCTACATCACATCAGGTCTAATTATAATGATAGTGAATCCATCCAATTACAAAATTCACCTTTATAGCTAATACCTTATTTGAACTATTTAACATGTGTTTTGGTTTCATCTTCCTATTCTATTCCAAAGGAAGCATAGTTAGTGCTCTCCTATAATCAAATAGCCACATCGTCTGCGGTAATCTGGTATGTTAGTAAAATATCAAAATTGGTTTCTTTAGTTCATTTACTTTGGAGAGATCTAATCTCAGCAGAAAGGCTGAAATGAAATATAAATAAAATAAACAAACTGAATAAAATATAAATCTTTATAAAAGATAAATGATATAGTAAAATATGTTATAAAACACAGAAATAAATCCCCAAATTCAAACTCAGATTACCCCCACCAAACACCCAAGTCACTGAAAATAAAGACCATGGACACATTATATAAGTAAGTACCTGTGAGCACATGCTTGACAATACTGTAAGTTCTTTCTCTCCGTTTACATTAAGGGAGCAGAGGGAATGAATTCCCCTAAGTTCTCAGAATTATCCATGGTTCTGGTTAAGATGCAAAAAATTATAGAATGCCTGTTTATGGAAGATGAGGTTTTTTTTTTCTTATTAGCATCCTTAACGTATCATAATCGATGAAATTCTAGATGCCTAGTGAAGGTGTGTTATATAAATAAATGATGAATTTTCAATTTAAAATTATATTATGTTTATTAGAAGAATTTTTCCACTCAATTTCATAATCCATTTTATATAATACAGACTCTGTCATTCTTCTCCACAGATTCCAATCTCGATGTATCTGAATACACCACACTTATTCAAGTGTATTTTGTATCTATTTGTATCCACCTCCCCGTGTCAACCCCCTCAATACATATTTCATATACTGGAAATGCCTATCCTGATATTTCCATTTATTAGGGTGATACTATCAAGAAGATACAAGCTTCCTGTTTCTGGCTGAGCCCAGAGATGACATACTACAATAGCTCTGTGTACCCAAATTCGGAGGGGGAGAAAGGTGGACTCGCAGAATCATGGACAATTCTGATAATTTAGGGGATACCATTACCTCTGCTCACATTCCTGTTCTGAGACGAAGCTGCTTAGGTCCCTATGGATACAGGAACCTTGGGAGAGTAAGGGAGGGGATCCTTCCAGTATCTACCTGTGTCCAGAGATGGAAAACAGTGGCCAGGAAAAGTAACACAACTGAGAACACAGGCGAGACCAACCCTTCTGCTCCAAGCAACCAGGCTGGCGGCCTCAGGATACAGAAAACAAGAGCAGTCTGGGACAGGACACTTCCTGTTTCTGCCTGCACCCATTGCTGATCTGGTACCACATATCTCTGTACCCACATCTTGGTGGGAGAAAAGAAGTCTATAGGAACAGTGACAAAGAGTTTTACAGGATGGTGAAGCCACCATCAGAGACAGCAAGACCATGAAACACCAGAGAAAACCTGATGACAAGAGTCAAGCATAGAAACCTAAGCAACAGAAACCAAAACGACTTGGCATCATCAGAGCTCCCTTATCCCAAGAAAGCAAATATTGGATATCCCAACAAACTGAAAAAGCAAGATGTGGATTCAAAATCATTTTTCATGATGATGATAGAGGACATTGAGTAGGGAACAAATAAAACTCTTCAAGAAATATAGGACAACACAGGTAAAAAGTAGAAGCCCTTAAAGCGGAAACAATAAATTCCTTCAAGAATTACAGGAAAACACAGTCAAACAGATGAAAGAATTTTAAAAAATCTAGGATCAATACGTGGAAATAGAAGCAATAAAGAAAGCACAAAGAGAGACAACCCTGGAGGTGGAAAACATAGGGAAGAAATCAGAAGTCATAGACAGAAGCATCAGAAAGAGAATACAAGAGATAAAAGATAAAAAATTCAGGGGCAGAAGATACTGTAGAAAACATTTACACAACCATCAAAGAAAATGTAAAGCTCAAAAACCTCCTAATGGAAAACAACCAGGAAATCCCCGACACAATGAGAATATCAAAACAAAGGATAATGGGTATAAAAGAGAACGAAGATTCCCATATTAAAGGGCCAGTAAATATAATCAAAAATTATAGGAGAAAACTTCCCTAACCTAAAAAGAGAAATGCCTATAATAATAAAAGAATCATACATTTCTCCAAATAGATTGGACCAAGAAGAAATCTCTCCCTTCACATAATAGTCTAAACACCAAATGCACAAAACAAAGAAAGAATATTAAAGTCAGTAAGCGAAAAAGACAGGTAACATATATAGGCATACCAATAAGTATTACCCCAGACTTCTCACCAGAGACTATGAAAGTCAGATCCAGAGTGGATTTTATAAAACACTAAGAGAAAACAAATGCCAGCCCAGGTTACTATACCCTGCAAAACTTTCAATCAGTGCAGCTGGAGAAACCAAGATATTTTATGATAAGCTAAATTTGCACAGTATATTTTCACAAATCCTGCACTATGAAAGATAATAGATGGGAAATACCAACACAAGGAGGGAAATTAAACCCCATAAAAAGCAAGAAAGTAATCCTCTTTCAACAAACCCTAAAGAAGAGAGTCACACAAACATAAATCCACCTCTAACAAAAAATAATAACAGAAAAGCACAATAACTATTCCTTAATATCTCTTAGCATCAATGCTCAATTATCCAATAAAAAAGACATAGACTAACAGACTGCATACATAGAGAAGAACTAGAATTTTGTTGCATAAAGGACAAACAGCTTAGTGACAAAGACAGATAGTATCTCAGAATAAAATGCGGGAAAACAATTTTCCAAGAAAATGGTCTGTAGAAACATATTGGAGCACACATTCCAGTATCTAATTCAACCAAAATTATCAAAAAAATGAAAAGGAAGGACACTTCATTTTCATCAAAGAAAAAAATTCCACCAGGGTCAATTCTCAATCCTCAATATCTATACGCTACATCCAACGGCACCTAAATTTATAAAGGAAAAGCTCAGGCTAACGAAATCGTCGTGGGAGACTTCAACAACCCACACTCAGCAATGGCCAGATCATGGAATGGGAAACTGGAGACACAGAGAAATTAACAGATTTTGAACCAAATGGATTTAAGAAATATCTATAGAATATTTCATCCTTGAACAAAAGAATACACCTTATTCTCAGGAACTCACTGCACATTCTCCAAAACTGATCATACAGTTGGTCATAAAAGAGGCATCAACAGATACAAAAGAATGAAATAACCCCATGCATTTTCTCACACTACCATGACCTAAGGCTGGACTTCAATAACAAAAAAATGTCATAAAGCCCAAATACACATGGATATTGAACAATATTTTACTCAGTCATAACTTGGTAGAGGAAGAACTGAAGAAAAAAAATAAAACTTAAAAAAATTAAAATTTTAGGAAATATAAGGTACAACAAACAAACTTATGGGACACAATGATAGTATAGCTAAGAGGAAAAATCATAGCTCTGAGAGCATCCAAAGGGAAACTGGAGAGAGCATACATTAGCAGCTTGACAACAAATATAAAAGCTCAAAAACAAAAAGAAGCAGATTCACCAATGAGGAGCAGAAGGCAGGAAATAATCAAACTCAAGGCTGAAATCAACTAAGTAGAAACAAAAAGAACTCGACAAAGAATCAATAAAACCAGGAGCTGGATCCAAGGGTAAATCAACATGATAGATAAACCTGAGCTAGAATGACAAAAGGGCACAGAGAACGTATCCAAATAAGAAAATCAGAAATGAGAGGGAAACAAAACAACAGAATCTGCAGAAATTCAAAACATCATCATACCGTATTACTGCAATTTATATTCAAGAAAAGTAGAAAATCTGGACAAAATGATCAATTTTCTATACAGGGAGCAGTTACCAAAGTTAAGTCAGGGTCAGAAAAAATATTTAAACTGTACCATGAATCCTAAAAAAAGTTAGAAACAATTATTAAGGCTCCCAATTGGGAAAAGATCTCAGGACCAGATGATTTTAGTGGAAAATTCTATCCGCACTTCCTAGAACCAAATACTGTCCAAAATATTCCACAAAATACAAACAGAGGAAACTACCCAATTCCATCGATGAAGCCGCAGTTACGTTTATACCTAAAGCACACAAGGACCCAATAAAGAAAGTGAACTTCAGACCAATTTCCCTTATGAATATTGACAAAAATATTCTATCAAATCATTGCAAACAAAATCCATGAACACATCAAAATTGTCATCCATCACGATCAAGGAGACTTCATAACAGGAATGCAAGGATAGTTCAATATGGAATTCCATCAACATAATCCACCAGATAATCAAACTGAAAGAAAAAAAATTAAATTTCCATCTCATTAGATGCTGCGAAAGCATTTGCCAAAATACAATGCCCCTTCATAGCCAAAGCCTTGCAATGATAGGAATTCAAGGCCCATACTCAACCATAGCAAAGTCATGGACAGCAAACCACTATCCAAAAATCATACTAAATGAATAGAGTCTTGAAGCTCTCCCTCTAAAATCAGGGACTGGACGTGGCTATTCATTCTCTCCCTACTTATTCAATATCGTGCTCAATGTGCTAGTCTGACCAATCAGACAACAAAAGGAGGACAAAGGGATACAAATATGAAAGGAAGAGGCCAATATATCACTATTTGCAGGTGATATGATAGTATACCTAAGTGACTCCATTATTTCCACCAGAAAACTAAGGCAGGTGATAAACAGCTTCAGCAAAATCCTGGATATAGAATTAACTCAAACAGATCAGTAACCTTCCACGAATAAACAGACCGAGAAAGAAATTAGGGAAATGACACTCTTCACAATAATCACAAATAACAAAAAATACCTCCGTGCAACTCAAACCAGGCAAGTGAAAGCGCCTTATGGCGAGAACTTAATGTCTCTAATAGAAGAAAATTTGAGAAGATGGTAAGACCTTTCATGGTCATGGATTGGCAGTATTGAATTAGCAAAAAGGGCCCTTTGCCAAAATCAATCTACAGATTCAATGCAATCCCCAAGAAAATCTCAACAAAATTATTCATACAGTTAAAAGGAGAAATATGCAAGTTCATTTAGAATAAGAAAAAAACTAGGAACTGAAAACTATTCTCAAAATAAAAGAAATTCTGGGGAAATCAACATCCCTAAGCTCAAGCTGAATACCCAGCAATAGTGATAAAAATTATATGATATTGGTACAGAGACAGGCAAGTAAACACCTGTGTTGGTTCACGTAGATGTCAGCATGTAAATTAATGTAAATCCATCCATTCTTATCACGCTGTACAAAGCTGAAGTCCAAGTGGATTAAGGGCATCCAGAAAAAAGAGATAAACACAAATCAATAGAAGAAAAAGTGGAGAAAAGGTTGAACACGTGATAACATGGGAATATTTCTTGAACAGAACACCAAACGAGTGGCTTATGCTTTACGATGAAGAGCTGACAGATTGGACCTTGTAAAAATCCAAAGTGTCTGTAAGGCAAGGAACATTGTCATTATGACAAAATGGCAACTAATATCTTCAAAAAAGATCTTTGCCATCCTATATCTGAAAGGGAATTAATATTCAATATGTACAAAGAACTCAAGAAGTTATACTCCAGAAAGTCAAATAACCCTATTATAAATGGGGTACAGATCTAAACAAATAATTTACAGCAGAAGAATTTTGAATGGCTGGGAAATACATAAAGAAATGATCAACGTAATTGTTCATCAGGGTAATGCAAATCAAAGATACTCCAGGCAGAACGGCTAAGATCAAACATTCAGTTAACAGCAGATGCTGGTCACCATGTGGATAAAGAGGAAGACTCCTCCATTATTGGAGGTACTGGAATGAGGTACAATATTCCGGAAATTACTCTGGGCTTTCCTCAGAACATTGGACATAGTATATGCTGAGGATTTAGCTACCCCACTCCTGGGCATATTCCCAAATGATGCCCCAACATATAACTAGGACACACGTTGTACTCTGTTTATAGCAGCTGTAGTTATGATAGCCAGAAGCTAGGAAGAACCCAGATGATTTGACCACATGAATGGATACAGAAAATGTGGTTCATCTACATAATTGAGTGCAACTAACTAATCATATACAATGACATCATGAAATACATAAGCATATGAATGAAACTATAAAATACCATCCTGAATGAGGCATCCAAATCACACACACACACACACACACACACACACACACACACAAAAGAAAAAACAAAATACACACACACACACATACACACTACCCCAAAACCTTTAATTACACAACATACAATTCAATACCGCTTTAAGTTCAAGAAGAAGGATGAACCAAGTGAGGATGGTCTGTCTTAAAGGGGAAACAAAAATATTCATAGGACATGATATGGAGATTAAGTTTAGAGGAGAGATTGAAGGAATAACCGTACTAAGCCTATACCACCTGGGATCCAGCCCACATGCATACAGCCCCCAACCTAAACAATATATCTGATGCCAACAAGTGCATGCTTACAGGAGCCTGATATTGCTGTCTCCTGAGAGGCTCTTCCAGATCATGACAAATACCGAGGCTGATGCTTCCAGCCAACCATTGAAATGAGAACAGGGTCCCCTTTGGGGAAGATAGAGAAAGTATTAAAGGAGCTGAAGTGCCTTGAAACCCAAGAAGGACAACAGTGGTCACAAACCAGAGCTCCGCGGGACTAAAGCACTTCCATAAGATTGAACATGGACAGACTGGTGGCTCTAGCTGCATATGTATCAAAGGATGACCATGTTCTATACCAATGGGAGAAGCCCTTGGTCATGCAAAGGCTAGATCTTCCAGTAAATACAATGGCATGCTGGGGAGGCAGCAAGGGGATGTTTTTGCGGAGGGGAAACAACTTTGAAGAAGTCAGGGCAGTGGAAGAGGATAGGGATAGGGGGCTTATGGATGGAGGCCTCACACATACAGTCTTTATGTTTTTCTATGCCTTTAACAGCTCAATGGAAGGCCACTTCTTAACCTCCGAGTGGCTAAACTATCCACCACAGATATTCACACATTATTATTATACTAAAATCTATATCCCATCTTTCTTGCCCTGGACAACATTGAGCAGCGCCCCTGGGTTTGCTTATTCTCATGCTCTTCTATGTCAGCTGCTTCTCTGTCATGAAAGTCTGTCCTGGAGAATCTCCGTGCCTTATTCCTCTCTGGATATTTGTCCAAGCATCCTGAAACTCCTGCTCTGTCTGCCCTGCCTAGACACTGGCTATCATTTTCTCTATTTTCCAATCAGGACCAACTGAGGCAGGGTCCCTGATTCAAAAGTTCAGGACATTAAGAGAAGCATGAAAATAAAATCAGCTACAATAACTATTTGTATGTGACTTTCTGGGAACAATATTCCTCAAATCAGAAAGAGATACCTGTTAAAGTACTAGAATAATAGAAAATATCAAGTAGACACATAATAATAATAATAATAATAATAATAATAATATATTATGATAAAAGTGAAAATAAAAATAATAATAAAAATAATAATTATAATAATAAATAACAAAAAGTTATCAAAAATGATAAGGAATGGAACCATATTGTCAAAGAAAAAATAATACTAAGATGAACTTTCAATTCTGAACAACCATGTTTCAAATGCAAGGACACCTAAATTCATAAAAGAAACATAACTATAGCTCAAAGCAAATATTGCACCACACAAAATAAATTGTTGGAAACTTCAGTTCTGCTCTCTCAACAACGGACAATTTATAGAAACAGAAACTAAACAGATATGGTTAAAATAACAGAAGTTATTTTAATAACTTAAAAAATCCAACCTTACAAATTTATAATTTTATAATGAAATTTTTAATTTTATAATTTCTGACTATAACTTTTGATCTCATTTTGCTTATATTTTTCTCCATTTTAAATGCATTTTTTCTTTGTGAATACTTTTCCCTGTTTACGTATGTTCTTGCCTTTATGGGATTTTGTTATTGTTTATCAATGTTAAAATGCAATTTATTCACAGCAGCAGCCATATATGAAGGAGAATACAAGAATTAATTAGCCATTTCAATAGGATGGATTACTTATGAAAAATAAGAATCTCTGAAACAAAGAACAGTGATGAATTTCACACTACCTTTCCACAATGATCCCAGCATGCAATAATGCCAGGTAGTGGGCTGTGCTCATGTGGTGGTGGGAAATAATTTATGGAAGAATAAAACCACATACCACGAAAAAGTTAAAGAATCCCTTTCCCCCTACACACAGATACATAATGGGATTATAGAGTGGTCAATAAAATTAATTGAGCAGAAGTAAACAATTATGTTGATACAAGAAAGTGATGGCAAGGAAGAATTTCAAACCATGGTCAAGTATATAATTGTGAACATTTGTTCCCAAAATTGTGGTTTGTTCCCCAGTTCAATAATAGCTGGACTGAACCCAACTTTTATCTCTACAAAGTGGGGAACCATGGCCCTAATGGGAATGTTGAAGACCAAAAAAAATAACAAGAGTGTATATTAATAAAAGCAAATCATTAACGCAAACTAACACAAACAACTTTACGTTCTAACCAGAAAAGGCACCAAAACTAAAGTTACATTTGAGCACCCTATGTGAAGACAAAAGTGAGTGGGCCATGGTCTTTCTCCCTTTCATTTTTTTCAAGTACTTTACAGAAACAGGAATCTCAGACTACTTTTCCATGATTTATTAAAGGTTTTTATAGACCTCATGTATTAAAATACCATTTGAAAGTACTAATAGCTGCTGTCTAGTTTTTTTCCAAGTTCACAAACTTCTTGGACTAAGGTTCCAAACTGTAACTAGGCCCAACCCTGAGCTGTAAAACTATGACAAGGGAATAATGACAGATATTTTCAAGACCCAAGCACTATATTACTATACTATTGAGTACAGTGATCCAAATTAATTCAAATAGCTCAAGAGTGTAGGAAGATACATCTAAAAAAGGGTTACAAAAGTGTAGAAGAATCAACTCCTTCCTCGTGTATGCCAGCATTTATGGTTCTGCAGTAAGTCCTAAGAGGCAGTATTCAAGAAGCAATGGGAAGAAAGAACTCAGGACAAGACAGGAAGATAAACTAGCATGGTGGGTTTAGGTAAGAGAAATACTTAGAAATGAAAATGTCTTGTAAAATTAAAAAGAGTTTTTTTTTCATTATTTTCTCGTTCCAATCAAAACAGACATCCATGAATAATTCTCCTCTGAGGCTTTCATAAAACAGGTTAAACAAAATTTAACATAAACCTTTAAAAGTTTGAAAATGAAAAAAAAAGAAAAAAAAAACTTGCGTATGTTTCAGAGCAGGATCACAGGGAAATAAGCTGAATCTGGTCAAGATGAAACCTAGAGTGGCAAGCAGGATCTAGAATTAAGAACTGCATGAGAAAGGCAGTGGAGTAGTGACAGGAACATGGCCAGGCCTGACAGATAAGGCTGGGCCCTTTACAGGGGCACAGAATGAGGTAAAAAGTATTTCAAATAAAGCAGCACCTTTCCTTTCTTATCATCTCAAGTATCCCATCCCCGAAAAAAAAATTTTGATAATAATACAGAAGAGTTATGGTATGTCACTCACGTCCCATTTGCTTTTAACCCTCTCTCTGAATTCAGGAAATATAAACATTTCAAATTTCCAAGAAGAAAAATTCATCGCCAGGTATATGGATGTCCTGAGGACCAAGGTACAAACTGAAATATGTGAGGGCTGAGAAGGTGGAGACTGTCTTATTCCACAGAGCAGAAATGTGACTGCCCAAGTTAAGAAGGGATGAGGCAACCATAACAGGTAAACTAGTTCTCATAACATTAAACTTATTTACATTATTCTTAACTATACTTAGTTCAAATCACTTTCCACCTCAATCTTCATTTTGAATGATGCTGATCTTTCCTGTAGTTCGTATGTACCATCTTCACATCTTAGTATAGCTTTCATCATGGGGATAATAGATGATAGTGGCTGCATAGGTGATGTTTTTATTTCTATATATCACTCCCTTTACGAACTATATGTATATTAACATTTAATGAGTTTCATTTGGAGAAGGTATGAATGATTGATCTAGTATATATGGTTTATAACTGTATTGAGATTATTTAGAAAGTATCAGGTATCCATTCTCTGTAAATAATTTCTTCTCTCATATGATAAAGAAACAATAAAATTTTATTCTAGTCAAAATAATTCTCTATAATTTTAATATCTAAAGATACAGAAGAACATTAAGATAATGTGGAATATTAAATCAGCTGAACTGCATGTTCATTAATTTAAGAATAACCAGTTTCATTGAGATGTTTCTGGAACATATATAGGAACAAAAAACAAAGCATTGAATAAATAGTGGCAGAAGAACAGCGTAATTTTTTTAAAATGCAGCTTACCTTCAGATCCACTGCTTTCTTTTATTTAGTAAAAATTCAATTTAAATACTCTTTGTCAGTGTTTTTCATCCTGTCATTGGCTCTATTTTCAAAGCTCTATCCCATAACTAGCATGATTATGAAATTTAAAACCAAGAAATTTGTGTGTGTCAATCACTTTCTCCATTTCCTTATTTGTGGTTTATTCTGTTCCCAATGGCCATGTTGTGTTGAAGTCAGGAAGAATTTCTGGCTCATTTGATGAAAATTTTCTGAAAGCATATATCATTCATAGTTGTAAAATGTTATGCATATGTTTAATAGTACTGTATATTATAGTTAAAATCATCTGAGTAAGGAATTTTTGCATGAATATCATAACACGCTAAAATACTAAAGAGAAAACGTAGAAGAGCTAGATATTTATTAAATATTTTTACTCATCTAGGGTTTGAAACTTTACAAAATATGAGCAAATCACTTCTTTCTGTGAAATTCACATTCATGAGCTATTATATTCTAATCAAACTGCTCTGTCAGCTCCCATAACGTTGGAATAAATGCTACTTGCAATCCAAAATGTTTGGAGTTGGTAAATCGGCAAATTATTTGTCCGTATGTACTAAACAAGCATCTAATGTAAGCATAGGTTTGCTCTTAATGAAATAAGACTTCCGGATATAATATGAAAAAATACATCTATTAAAGTAATTTTTTTATATAACAGCTATTAATTCATGGTCTGAGTAATGGCTTATATCACCAAACGTTGAACAGTAAATAGGAATTTCAAGTGAGTTAGAGGTTCTCTCAAGCAACTTCAAGTAAATCGATCTAAAATATATTCCTTTAAAATTCTCCTAAATATACTTATCATGAAATATTCCACATCACAGTAAATATCTCCAACATATTTTCATTTGCTCAAAACAAGACATTGTCTTTCTTTCTTCCGGCCCTCCCTATAATCAATCTACTACCAAACACATAAATTTCCAACATAGCTGTCTGATATGAATCTTTTTCTGTATCACTGACACTACTTCCAGATTGATTTCAAAAAAATCCTGCAAATCATTCTGTGTATCATTTCATAACACATAAGTAACCAGAATCCCTTAGTATGTACATAGAGAGTTAAACAAACATATTTAAAACTATTCAATGATTTCTTAGACATTTTCCATAAATTAAAATTTACATCTCTCATATTGTTTCTGTAAGCCCATATGTGATATGTAAGCTTCAGCTTTATTTGTTCCTCTCTTCTATCACTTAATCTATACAAACTACTTTCATATATACTTTTACATTTGGTCAAGCTCTTTTCGTTTTATTGACCTTATATTTATAGTAATATTGCCCGAAATATAGTTCAATTATTTTTCATCTAATTTAACTTAACTGTCACTTCCTTAGGACAATCTCCATGACCTTATTGCTAGGATAGTTTCTTCAATTATTTCATACAATCAATTCCAACACACTGATTTATGCATTCATTTTTCTTTTTTCTTATATCGTAATGCAATTTTTATTAGTGAAAGCTCATAATACTTTTTATTCATTCCTAATCTATACCACTATTATGGAGCCTGATACATTAATGGAGACTTATTATTTATTACATGATTCAGTAAGTTGTAAAAATAAACTTTATACTCTTCGTCGTTTTAATGAATATGCATTCCATGCATTGGTTAAACCGTCATGAAATATTTTTGTGAGTTCTTCAATATATTACAATTTAATGACCTAGATGACATTGCCTAATATTTTCATTTGTCAACGGTAGTCTATTTCATATTCAACAGCAATGCTTTGTTGACTGAGCAATTATCTCACCTAGGAATACATTTGACATGAAAGAAAAAGATACCTATTTTTAACTGATAGCACCCATGTAAAAATGCCAGGTGCCAATCATTTGTGGTCCCATCTCTGAAATACAAAGAGATGATCATTCCTATGGGCTTACTGGCCACAGAGTCAAATTTCATTTGTGAGCTCTTTCAGTGAAAGATTAAAAACCGAGAGGACCCAAAGCTGTGTTTACAAAGCTGAACCTGTACCTCGTCTTTCTCTCCCCATATCCCACCAGGAAATGGCTGGACTTCCAGGAGTGCTGACACACTCAAGATCACAGGAGAGACTACCACTTTTCAGGGGGAACTGCCTAGAGCCCTCAGAAACCAGGAACAGAGGGGCAGTCTGTTACAGGATACTTCTGGTTTCTATCTATAATTTGTCACTGAAACTGACCCACAGCTCTTGTTACACAAGATCCTTCAGGAGAGAGCTAGTGTCCCAGGAGTCCAGACACATAGGTTACAGGAGGATCAATCCATTATCAGAGACAGTAAAAACACCCTAGATATAACAAGATAGTGAGAGGGAAGTATAATATCCGAAGCAATAAAAACCAAGGTTACATGACATCATCAGAACCCAGTTCTCAAACCAACACAAGGCTAGGATACCCTCAACACAAAAGAAAAGAAAAAGAAAGGTTTGTACTTCAAATCACTTAACATAATGAAGTTAAAGGAATATAAAAAGGACATATATAATTTCATCGAAGAAATACAGGAAAACAGATGTAAAGAGACAGAAGCCCTTATAGAGGAAACACAAAAATCCCTTAAAGAATTACAGGAGACTATAAGGAGACCATAGGCAAATGGATGAAACTAGAAAATATCATCCTGAGTGAAGTAACACAAACAAAAATAAACACATATAGAATGCACTCACTTGTAAGTGGAAATTAGCCCAAGAGCTCAGAATATCCACAATAAACTCATATACACTCTGAAGCTTAAAAAGAAAGGACAAAGAGGGACAGCTTCAATCCCAATTAGAAGGGGGAAGAAAATTATCATGGGAGGCAGACGGAGGAAGGACCGTGTGTGGGAGAGGGGAGTTAAATGGAAAAACAGGAGAGCAGGATAAGATGTGGGAAAAGACAGGAGAGAAGCACAGAGGACCAGAAGAATGAGTGTAGAAAGAAGGAACATTGGAGTATGGGGGTAACCTCTAGAATGTCCCAGATACTAAGGATCCAACAGGTTCTCTGGAACCAACAGTGATGACAATAGCCAACATCAACACCAACAGTGAAATTGAACCTGAAGACACCACCTGCAGTAGGTAGGTATGACCACGGTGTAATGATGGGACCACTCACCCATCTCTTATTAAATCTGAGTTATCCGTGTCTAGTTGAAATTCAGGGTAAATATGGAGCAGAGGCTGTAAGAAAGGCCATCAGGAGATCTGCAGACACCAAAATGGACACTGTTGCTGATGCTGAGATGTGCTTGCAAACAGGAGTCTGGTATGGGTGTCCTCTGAGAGGCTCTGCCAGCACCTGACTGATACAGATGCAGATATTCACAGCCTACCATTGAAATGAGCCTATAGATCCCAATGGACAATGTAGGGGAAGGGATGATGGAGCTGAAGGAGACTGTAATTAAGAACAATATCCACTAACCAGACCCCTCAGGGCTCCCATGGACCTAACCACCAACCATAGATTATACATGGTCTGGTACGCTACGTATGTAGCAGAGGACAGCCTCATCTCACATCAGTGGAAGGGAAAGCACTTGGTCCTTTGGATGCTTGATGTCCCAGAGAAGAGTGTTTCTAGAGGGTGAGGCAAGAATGACCGGGGCTTATGGAGTCACCCTCTTAGAGACAAAGAGGAGGAATATGTGAAGGTGGGGTTTATGGAAAGGGGGTAATATTTGAAATATAAACAAATACAATGGTTAATAATATTACAAATAAAGGAGTGGTAATTTCCATACATTATTTTACAGCACAGGTTAGCTTGGAACATTTATTGTTGCCTAGATGCATATTTCTTCCTACAGTACCTGGTTTCTTGTTTCTCTGAGGAGTGTAGACTTAGATCTTCCTCTTCATTCACAGAAGGCATAACACTTAACTCCTTTCTCCAAGCAAAGGTGATTGTAGATATGTCTGTAAACGGCATGAGGCATTTGTACAATCCAATTTGTGGTCATGAAAAGCAAAGCTTGTAACGCGAACAGTTTGTGTTCAATCAACTTACCAGTATTGAAAGCATCCCAGAACCTCTGGCCAGGAAAATGCATACAATGTCAAGAGAGATTTAGAATTTCAATATATGTGACTAGAGAAAATACTTTCCATTGTTTATCATATTCAATATTTCAATAATATCATCACGGAAAGAATATTAAGAGCTTTAGGACAAGAAAAAATAGGGAGTGAGACATCAAGGCAGAAGCGTCACAGTAACACCTGGAACTCACATGGAATTCTAATATCAATCCCACGCATTCTATGCTCTATTCACATCCTATCACATGTTCATTCCCTAACACAGTCCACCAGTGATTTTCTAGTCCCTGCAGTCTCTGAGGTACAAGGGTCTGGATCAGCCTTTCCCACGCGGCTATGAGGTTCCAAGACACATCCCTGCACTAAAGCTGGTGTAAGAGGCGCCTGACAGCACAGTCTCCGAAGCACCCTTTGCCCTTTCCATTCATGTTGCTCCTTCAGGAGTCACTTGTCACGACCCCTGACAGTGTGCACAAAACAGGTAGCACTCCAGACTCAAAGGAAGAGAGTCGACAGGGATCATCCTCATTCAGAAAGCTTGGATGATCGCCCGCTACTACAAGCAGAACTGACAAGTGAGGCATCTCCTGGCTGGGCCATGCAGACCTCAGGACTGCCCCATGCAGACCTCATGACTGCCCCGTGCAGACCTCGGAACTGCCCGGTGCAGACCTCGAGATTGCCCCATTCAGACCTCTCAACTGACCCGTGCAGACCTCGAGATTGCCCCGTGCAGACCTGGCGACTTCCCCATTCAGACCTCGCGACTGCCCCGTGCAGACCTCGAGACTGTCCCATTCAGACCTCGAGACTGCCCCGTGCAGACCTCAAGACTGTCCCGTGCAGACCTGGGAACTGCCCCGTGCAGACCTCGCAACTGCCCCATTCAGACCTCGCGACTGCCCCGTGCAGACCTCAAGACTGCCCCATTCAGACCTCGCGGCTGCCCCGTGCAGACCTCGAGACTGCCCCATTCAGACCTCGCGACTGCCCCGTGCAGACCTCGAGATTGCCCCGTGCAGACTTCGCGACTGCCCCATTAGACCTCGCAACTGCCCCATGCAGACCTATAGATTGCCCCGTGCAGACCTCGCAAGTGCCCCGCGCAGACCTCGAGATTGCCCCATTCAGACCTCGCAACTGCCCCGTGCAGACCTCGAGATTGCCCCGTGCAGACCTGGCGACTTCCCCATTCAGACCTCCCAACTGCCCCGTGCAGACCTCGCTATTGCCCCGTGTAAACTCGAGGACAGCCCCGTGCAGACCTCGCTACTTCCTCATGCAAACTCGAGGAAGCCCCTCTCGAGCTTTGGTTGTTTCCTGAGATCAATGGTCACTCGAGATTTCCCTGCTTTGCCTTCCGGACTTGTCCACAGTTCTCGGGAGAGAGAGAAATACTCGAAGGATACAGCTCGACTAATGCTCACCATGACTCACCACTGCCGAGTCCTTTCACTGCCCCTTCACGAGGTAGTGTTTAGAGAGGACAGAGAGCCTCATCCCGGACTTTACCCTCTGACAATGCACCAGCGATTTCCCAGCCTCCATGGCCTGGGAACCCCTTCAGAGTCCCCGAGATGATTATAACCCCGAAGTGCAACAGGGGAATCAGTGGAAGGATTCCCAGCCTCCACAGACTGGAAGCCCATTCAGTGTCCCCCAAGCGGATTATAACACCGTACTCCAATGGGGGAAGCACTTGAAGGGTTCCCAGCCTCCGCCCCTGAGACTGCCTTCAGGTTCCCCAACCGGATTATAACATCCTACCCCAATGCGGGAAGCACTTGAACAGCAGAGACCCGAGCGACTTTCCACATCCTGGACTACTTAGACGGACTCGGCACAAGTTCAGATGCCCAAAACCCAATGAAGACCCGAGAGTTTCAAAAAACCTGATGCTCTTGTTAAAGAAAAGCTTCAGAAACTCAAAGATCATATAAAGGCTTCAGTCAGTAAGAGGGCCCTAGACCCCTGAAATGAACTGACAGAGAAGGAGAAACGGACAGTTCCACTTCCTCTGAGGGTTCCTGAGGGCATGAGTAATCCACTGACCAAGAATAGCAGATCACTAAGTAACCCACTTGCATAAAATATATGTCGTATGTATGTAGTATGTGTATAGTATGTATGTGTGTAATATATGTGTATAAAAGTAGTATGTATATATGTATGTATGTATGTATGTATGTATGTATGTATGTATGTACACCCATGTGCAGTGACCCACGGAGGTCAGAAGAGGGCATCAGACTCCCTAGAGTTGGGCACCATCTGATATAGTTGCTGGGAACTGAACCCGGGTCCTCTGAGAGGAATGCAAACCATCTTAACTGACATTATTTCAGTTTCCCATCATTTGTGAAACATCTCACCATACATTGTGTCTTGTACTATGCAGTGTTTGTTCCTTAGTGCAATGGTGTCCCTTAAGTCAGACTGGGTTTTGACGGTCTGTTGAACATGTAAGTCTGTCATGGCAGAAGGATAGCGTGGGGGGGTGCTCTGATGCAAAGAGGGACATTGCGCTAACTGTTCAGTCACTGTCTCTGCTGGCCTGCACTCTGCAGCATGTGCCTCCTGCAAAGCCAACAGCTTTTCCTGTTGCCTGAGCTGACAGCCCTTGCAGCCTCCTCTAGGTCCTCCTCTGTACATCCCCAGGGGATCATCCTGAGGGATCCCTGAAGGGAAATCCCTGATAAAAATTCTCCAGTGCTTACTAGAACCTCAGGCTAAAGCCCAAACTCCTGGTTGGGAAATAAACCAGCTCCCAGTCAACCACAGCCTGACATTGGGTCCCATCCATCCTGCCTGCCATTCAACCCACTAACACTTCTATTCTGATAGGGTCGATGATCATATTGGATTAGGGGCCCAGCACACTCCATGGTGGCCTTCATTGTAACCACTTACATCTGCAATGACTCTACTTCCAATGGATATCACAGCCTGAGCAGCCAGGAGTTAGGATGAAAAGAGAGGCTGGTGCATAAGCCAGACACTCAGCCTGTCTGGGATACTGACTTACTTTATTAAATGATTAAGAAAAGTATAAAAAATTAGAGAAGTTTGCACCCGAAGAATGGATTAGCACTTTCATGTCTATAATTCCTTCACCTGCTCTCTAGAAGCATCTACTACCAGGGACTCAGATAAGCCAGAATTCATTCCCTGTTTCCACTCTAGATAAGGCACAGGTAATCCGTCGAAAACTGCTATTCTGAGACTTTAGGAAACCTGTTGGAGACATCAGTTCAGGAAGCCAGATGCCCTGGTCAAGACCTTCGAGATGGGGCTTCACAGAGATGGCAGATTTGGAAAGACGACAAGGTTGAAGACGTGATGCCTTTCTTGCTAAGGAATTGGAGACCTGCCCTTCAGAGAAGATGGCTTCAAAGAATGAATTCTTCAAGCACCTCTCCTTGGAACAAGTGCTTGTTCCTATGGGGGTTGGGGGGGGACGGCTGCATTTCAACCTCAGGCACTGGAGAGTGACGGGTCCACAACTTCACTAGCCTGCTCAGTGTGCGATGACTTAGGTGGAGAACCACTAGATTCCTCATTTCAACTAGCCCAAGGAAGGATGCTCTGCTCTGTCTCCCTGCCTTGGAAAGACACCTTCATCCCTTTTTTTCATGCCCAAGGCTTCCTATGGTCCTCACCTGTTTGCTTCTGAGTCAGCTGAGGTATATTGACATACCTCACTGTGTGTGAGCTTTCCTTAAGAGCTCTAAACACCCAAACCGTCCTGTACACTCCATCTCTATTGTGCTATTTAGCTTGATTTTTTTAAACAAAACATGAGCAGGAAGTGGATTTCTCAAATGGTTAATGCTTGCAGTCTTCTAAAGTTGAGTTCCAGGTGAAAAAATTAATTGTGGGCAGTACCTCACACAGACAGATCTTTATGCCTATTATCTTGGCTTTCGATGATGTTTAAAATGTGAGGTTTGGGGGCAGGAAATTACAAATTGGAAGCAACTACGATCCATTGTGTTTCTCAGTTAAGGTTTGTTTATTTCAAGTGACAAACGCTCCTCCCATGACTCCATATTTAAGGAGGTAAAGAGGTGAGCTTTGTCCATAAAATGATGGCCTTAGGAGCCAGTGCTGGTGGTTGTCTTCCCCAGGTTGTCCTTCAAATATATCCTGCCACCAACCAGTTATAGCTGCAGTTCACAACCTGTGTGTGGGTCATGATCCCTTTCACAAACTTCAGTATCCAAAATGATTACCTACTATGGTTCATAACAGAAGCGAAATTACAACTATGAAGAAGCAACAAGAATAATTTTGTCATCAAGGGACGTAACAACATAGGAACTGTCTTAAAGGGTGACAGCATTAGGAAGGTAGATCCCTTAATTATAGTCCAAGGAAGAGCGTCTAGCTATGGGCCAAGTAAACAAAATACGGGATCTCCAGCATGCCGGTACATGGGATAAAGTGCAAGCTGGGGAGATAGTTTTGTGGGAAGCAGTGCCTGCTGTGAAATTACCAGCACCTGCATGACAGCCATGCATTGGAGGGATAATGACAGGACACATGGAGGGTCCCATGGCTCCAGCCACATATATAGCAGAAGATGTCATTGTCTGCATCAATAGGAGGAGAATACCTTGGTCCTGTGAAGGTTCATTTCCCCAGTGTGGGGGAATGTCAGGGTGATGAGGTGGGAGTGGGTGGGAGGAAGATCATCCCCATAATAGCACGGGGAGTGTGAAATGGGAAAGGGGAGAACCAGGAAAGGGGAAAACATGTGTGGGATGCCTATGATAGCCAGGAACAGTGAGTTTTGGGTTCAGGAAGAGACTTTGTCTCAAAAACTAAAAAAGAGGATGATGAATGAAGAGATGTGCAGAGTGTCCTCTGTTTTCTTCATGCACATACACAGAAATATGTGTAGACACACACACACAGACACACACACACACACACAGCTGCATTAGGAGAAACACTCAAAGAATTTGAATTTAGGATTTAGGTTGTCTTTTGGGTGTCTGATCGCACCTTTCCTTCCATAAATTTCACGTGGAAAAGTAATTTGAAGGCATGCATGTCAGATACATTCCCCATTAACATGGGACCAGTTTTCTCCCAAACCTATAGTTTTTGATTTGTGATAGAAGTCATACACCCAAGACACAGATACACCAGAAAGGAAGAGCTAGATATTTGAGCTAAGAATTTGCATTCCAGGGCCAAGGTCTATGATGTCACGGAATGCAGAAGGTGGTCCATAGAACTGAGTTGTTCTCTGTGCCTTGCAGTGTCCCTGACTCCCAACGAGGGCTGCTGAGAATAAGTATACAAAAATAGACTCTAGGATAGCTACATGTGATACTCTCCTTGATTGTATTTATCAATGACATAAAGTTTTGTTTCTCACAAAGAGAATAGATCATCAAGAGTCTATGCTGACCATGGCCACACCAGGTCCGTGTGAGGGTCCACGCCCTCTCCAGGCTCTGTGGATGGAGCCAAGAGAACCCTACTGGGTCAGTGAAGCATTGACTCTAATTCACATGGCCCTGATATGAAGTGGGAACATATTGTTTCTTCTTGTTGCTATGACAAAATACAAAGCAAAAACTTAATGAAGACAGGAGTGCTTGATGACAGGATTCTGATATGGATGTCTCCTGAGAGGCTCCTCCATAGCATGACTGATACAGATGAGGATGCTTACAGCTAGTCATTCCACTGAGCACCCGTACCCTAATGGAGGAGGAGTTAAAGAATGGACTGGAGGAGCAGAAGGGGGTTGCAACCCCATAGGAAGAGCAACAATATCAACCAACCAGACGCCCGAGATCTCCCAGAGACTAAACCACCAACCGAAGAGTATACATGGAGGGTCCCACGGCTCCAGCCACATATATAGCAGAGGATGGCATTGTCTGTCATCAATAGGAGGAGAAGCCCTTGGTCCTCTGAAGGCTCATTTCCCCAAAGTGGTGGATGCCAGGGTGTTGAGATGGGAGTGGGTGGGAAGAAAAGCATCATCACTGAAGCAGGGGGAGAGGATGGGAGAGAGGGGATCCAGGAAAGGGGATAACATTTGAAATTTAAATACATAAAATTCCAATATAAAAAGAGACAGGAAGTGTTTATTTTGACACATTGTTTGAGCTGGTACCATCCATGATGATGGGGAAATCATAGCAACTCGAGTGTGATGGTCACATTGCAGACCTGGAGGGTGTTCAGGTGTCTTTGTTTCTTTGTTTCTTTGTGTCTTTGTTTCTTTGTTTCTTTGTTTTTTTCTTTCTTTCTTTCTTTCCTTGTTTTAAATTCCATATATGGGTGTTTCCCTTGCTTTTATGAATCTGTATAAAAGATACATATACAGAAGCCACAAGAAACTTAGGGAAGAAAAGCAGGTATAGCTGTCAATAAGACATGGGAGGCCAGAGGGCTCAAGTCGGTTTCCCTCACGACCACATGTGTACTCATCAATACAGGAGACAGAAGCAGGGCACAGAACTGAACAAGAGTAATCAGTGCTTGTGAGCCACCATGTTGGTGCCAGGGTCTGAACTCAGGTCCTCTGCAAGAGCAGTAACGGTTCCCAACTACCAAGACACCTCTCCAGTCACACACAATCATTGTTTATACAGCCCCCCAAACACACCACCACTTGATGTGTGTAAACACACATACTAGGCATGCAGTGTGATTTATTTGTGTGAATGTTCAGTCAGTGTGATACAAACGCTCTTCTATTCATAAATTTTGGCAAAGCCGTTTTCACTTGGAGGTTCTCTTCATTCTCATCTTTGGTGGTTACATACATCATCAGAGAGGAACCGCCCTGACAGCCTACCCCGGCCTCCCCCCCATTTGCAGCTATGCCTGCCTTTCTTCACTAAGTTAAACTCCACCTCAGACTCTACTCTTTCATTTTGTTCAGTGTAGTAGATTCTCCAAAACCATAAAATGTAATCCCAGATGCAGAGGGAAGAAGTTTTGCTGTTTGTTACTTTGTTTGCTTTTAGTTGCTTTTTCCCACTTCCACTGGTTTGAACTTGTATCACATTCAGTGGCAGATACTTAACTCAGTCAGCATTTTTAGAAGGGCTTTGGGTGGAGTGTGATAAAAGGAAAATTACTGGAGAGAACTCACTGGGATTTTGACGATTAATACAAATTGTTTATTCACTTATTTTTTAAGTTACACAGAACCCTGGACGGCACTGACTCGAACTAAAACTTCACATCTGACAATTTGGTTGAAGGAAATAAAAAGCCTTAAAGACAAAATAGATCCAACAAAATGAGCCCTAAGTTGTTATGACTGACCATCTATAAAGAGAAACATTAAACTTTTTTTTAAAAAAAAGACAAATTTGATGTTTTTGTTTAACAATTTCATATACATACATAATGAGTTTTAGTCATTTCCTTTCTGTATTTCCCTTCCATTTCCCCTCCCTCATCCCCCTCCCTCATTCTCCCATCATCTTCTACAGTTCTCCCTTGCTTCCTCCCTTGTCCTCGTCCGTCATCCCCTCAGTCAACCCCTTCTCTCACGCCATTCCCTCTCCAATTGGCACTGATATTCTGAATAAGTCCCCCCTCCTATTTCATGTCTCGTTTCTGCGTGTAATCCCTAAGTTTAATAAATTACATGAGTACAGAGGAATTCGACAGAACAACTTATCTACAGGTACAGGAATGAAGAAGGGAGTGAAGCAGACATTTCTGGTTTCTTTGGATATTCAACTGTGTCATGGATGTTGTTCTGGAAACTGTCTTAGGAAAGGATGGTTTGCTGAGAACAAACACATCGTGTTTCTGGTACCTGCCTGGGAAAGGGGCATGTGATGTTTAGAAAGGGTACGAGTATAACCCTGGACAACAGTGGGCAACACCACGGCATTGGCTTGCCTTGCCACTCTTCGCTGATGCTCAATGGACTTTGATGACACTAGTCTTCATTGACAATGCTGTGGCATTGATTCACCTTTCCTTCTTCACTGACCATTGTTTGTCATGGCTTTGTAGAGAGAAAAGCACCAGAGAACTTCTTGAGGTGACATTGCGGTGCCTTCTTGCTGCTTCCTCAAAACCAGGCCAATTGGAAGAGCTCAGCAATTTCTTCTGGGTTGAACTGTACTTGGTGATTCGTGAATGGTGTTTGCAAGTAGATCAACCTACCTCTGCTGATTCATGTCAACTGAACTGATATCCTGATGATGAAGATTGAAATCGCCCCAGAGAACTATTTCTAAGTAGGTCCACATCGTCCTTTGTTTGCCCTATTGTCCTTTCCTTTCCACTACCTCTGGTGGGTGGTGGGCTAGAGGAAGGTTAAAGGTTTTAAAAACTCTTACTAAAGTAGGTCTTGAAAAATCTAAGCCTGCAGGATAGAACCCTCCTTCAATAAATGTTGATTGCCAAGGGAGGGGAGGGTCTTTATGGCCTCTCCCATCTGTGATGAAGTGTTGAGGGGCCCAGTCTTGTGCCCATGACCATAACCACCATCAATTTAAGAGTTCAATGACTAGGTCCAATCTAAAAGATGTCCTTTTGCTGTCCCCTTCCCCATCTTCTGGTTATTATATTCCATCCACCCACTCTTTCATGATGTTCTCTGAGCTGTGGAGGAGAAGACTTAGCTGTCCTATTTCCACCTGAACAGTCCAACACCACTGATTCCCAGCACTTTGTCCAGCTGTACGTCTCTGCAATGGTAGTCAGAGGCTTCTTGTCTGATGAGAGCTGAGTGCAACGCTGATCTGTAGATACAAATATGTATGTTTGGAAGGAAGTTCGACAATGTATTCAGCATTAGGTTCTTTCATAGGGCCTATATCACCCTAACCATAGGTTATTAACCAGTTTACAGAACCTGGTGTGTATTCCCTCGTGTGGAATATGCCTTGTATCTGATTGGAAAGCAACTGGTTACTCCCATGACTGCGATGCCACTAACACATTAGGGCCACATTTTGCCTGACATTTTAGCTTGAATGGTCCACCCCCGAGAAAGGTTGTAGATGATTTTCTCCCCTGGACGCCTATATAGCACTTTCTTGAACCATGAACGCTAGCCATTATAGAAGATGCTTCCACCTCAACTTCAGATTGACCCTTCTGTGACCTGTGACCAAAAGGATTCAGTGTCCTCAGCAATAGGGTTTTACCATCAAGTTCTGGAGGGGTACGAAGAACAATGTCAACAACGTGTAAAGTTGTGAGGGCTTTTGTAATCTCGCTGGTCAGCAACTTTCAGGAAGACATCCCACATCTGGCACTGTGATTTTTGCTTAAATTTGGTTTTCTTTTGCTCCGATGAATACACTCACCAAAGCCAGCTTGGGAAGGGAAATCTTCATTTCATCTTATGTGTTCCATCCCGTCATCATGGAAAACCAAGACAGGATTGTGAAACAGGAACTACAGAGACAGCTCACTGGCTTGCTTCTAAGCTCACATTCAACTACCTTTACAGAGTCCAGACCCACCTGCATAGGGTGGTGCTGCCCACAGTAGACCAGGCTCCCCAACATCAGTGAACAGTCAAGGAAATGCCACCTGGACATAGTCAAGGCGAATCTGATGGAGGAGGCTCCTCGAGGGAGTTTCTTTCCTTCAAGACAAGCCATCACAAGAAATCAATGAAAATAAAAAAAGAAGAGAAATCAATATCTTCAGGGTGAGCATGGCTTATCCATGGAGCGTGCCTCCATTTGAACTCAACAGTTGATCTTGTAGATATATTCTGTAACACAACGTTTTATAACCCCTCTCACCAAACTCTGTTCTAACCTAATCACCTAAGGGGAGATGGAGGGGAAAGTAAGTTTTAAAAAAATAATTGGAGCAGAAGGAAATGCTTCTTGGAAATAAAGCAAAAAATGAAGCATTTCTGCATTCTAGATGCTTTCCTCACATCATCTGTGCAAATATAATGAAAACCGTTTTGTTCCAGGTACCATAATTTCCAATGTTACAAATCATATAAATAATACTGCTTATCATTCATAAAGCACATTGGCACTAATCGTTTTGACATGTTTTTCTAACTCACTCCTAGTGTAGATCTGATGAACTGGAATTGTTCGCCTGCTCATTTATACATGAGGGAAGTGAGGTTTAAACGTCGAGCCAGTTTCCCAATACTCTAAGCCAATAAATGGCAGAGTAAGACAGCCGCACTTCCTCTGGCTTCATGGCATGGCCTCGTGTGAAATGCAGGTAAGGATACCTTGGCAGGGAATTCCAAGGATCAGTACATGGCAGCTGAAAGTTGTCTTGGATGCAAGACTTGGAGTTAGGCTCAATCAGCCGAGCCCCAGCTCAGGATTCCTGAAACAGAACACCACAAAGCCTACCCATCATTTACCTGAGACCTGTGAGCCATCTCCTCAGTTGCTAAGGTTCAAGTCCTGGTGTTGGACCCATCTCCTTTACTTTTGTTTTCTTAATTTTTTTTCCGTCTTGGTCATAATATCAGAACCAGGTTAGGGTATGACTGGATCACTCAATCAATCACTCAAAACCCTCCACACAAATGTGTTCTAATAAGGAGGAGGACCCTGCTGACTCTCTGTTCTGTAAAGTCTGACCTTAACAGATGAGTTAAAGGATGGGATTATTCTAGTGGGTGATTGTGGATGCTGTTGTTGATGTTGAGGGAGGCTGGCAAATGAGGGGCCACAGCTGAGTCACTTATAATAACAGATACAAAGCTGAGTGTGGTAGTGGATACCTATATTCTCAATACTCGCGAAGATCACAAGTTCAAATCCAGCCTGGGCTACATAGAAAGTCCAAAGACAGCCTGAGCTACATCGTAAATCAAGGCCAGCCTGGGCTACAGAGTAAGTCCAAGGCCAACCTGGGCTACATAGTAAGTCCAAAGACAGCCTGGGTTACATCGTAAATCAAGGCTAGCGTGGGCTACATATTAAGTCCAAAGACAGCCTGGGCTACATAGTAAGTCCAAGGCCATCCTGGGCTACATAGAAAGTCCAAGGTCAGCTTGGCCTACTTACATGACTCTTCTCCAAACAACAATAGGTTGTATATTTTTTTTCCTTTTTGGTTTCTGTCTCTCCTATTTCCTCTATACTGATACCACTGCTGTATTTTGGGGGTGTGGGCGAGAAGTTTCATCATGTCTGATGGTCCAGGATCTCCCAAGCAGCATGGCAAACCAAACAGTGCAGCAAACAAGTCTGTTTCGATTTTTGAAGAAAAATATGACACATGGGAAGTGCTGTCTGAAGAAATGACTCTAAGATGGGACAACGCCTCGGGAGACTGGGCTTGGATCTTGTGCTAGTTTCCTCGTGATAAAAACAATGATGTTCTCAACCACAGTCTGTGTTGGGAATACAATGCTGTGCTTCCATTTCAACACTGAATAATCTACATATGGCAACCCTGGAAATCTTGTCTGATATTAAACAGATTATAGGAGAGATAGGTTGAGTATAACACTGTCATTAAAAAGGGTTTAAACGATGAATAATTTTTTTTTTAATTTTTGTCTGTGGTACCAGGTTCAATGTTCTGCATAAACTCTAAAACACAGCAATTTCTTTCTTTTTTTTTTCTAAATCGCTAAACAGAATGGACCTTATATTTTTCTATCTAGGTCTAATCGAGACTTAAAAATAAAATTCTTTGCTTTAAAAAAAACTAATTGTGTTTATTGGCTTTTTTTGTTAATTTCTTATTTTTAGTGTTTTGTGTTTTGGGGTTCATTTTAACAATATTTTTTAATTGAATTAATTATTTTCCTATTTTCTAGTGTAGATAAAAATTTAGGTTGCTGGTCTTTGTTTCTAATCTAAGAATTAATGTTGTAAATAAAGTTTCCTCTTGGCACCGTCATACTTACGTCTCACACATTTTGATAGTATGTTTCCTATCATCTTCTTTTTTCTTACTATTACATAGTTTCATTATTTCTTGACATCTGTATTATGGTGAATGTGTAATTTAATGTTTCTGGACTGGGAGACTCCTGTTGTCTCTCATTGAAGACGTCTCTTTTAGTTTTGTTGTATTAGCAGAACACATCCTGAGTGGGTGGAGATGCAGCTCAGTGGACAGAGTGCTCACTTGTCTCTCACACAGCTCTGGGCTCCACCTACAGTACCTCATCAGCCTGGTGTGGTGGTCCATGCCCATAGTCCCATTACCAGGAGGAGAACCAGGAGTTCAAAATCATCCTCGGGTGCATAGTGTGTTTGAGGCCAGCCTGGGCTACATGAAACCTGTATAAACAAATATGTCCCGCAAGACATCCTTTCTTAGGCATTTGCCACACTTTGTTCTGTGGTTTCTGAGGGTCTGAAAAGTCCAGGGTACTTGAAGGAAAAGAACATCCTGGTGCTACTAGGGACTGTCAGTCAGAGACATTGGCTGGTGAAGCCATCTCATCCTAGCTGGTTTTCCGCCTGCTTCTGTTGCTGATGGGCTGATGGGTGTCCACAGCTTTACTCATAATCGCCCTGCTTCCTTTTAGCTGTACCCATTCTTGCTTCCTGCTGAGGCCGTGATGGAGTTAGTGACACAGAGAATTGAGGTCTCCTTCCAGCCCACTGATTCTCTCAACAATAAGTTCTTTCTCTGTAGAAATAGTTTCTCTGTTGCCTGCATTATCAGACATAAATAGAACACTCTTTTCTGATTTTTTTTGACACTGGGTTTCATTATGTAGGTAGGGCTGGCCTGAAACTCACTGTATAAACCAGGTAGGCCTTGAACTCACAGAGATCAGCTTGTTTCTGAGTGCTGGGATTAAAGGGGCATACCTGGCTCCTTTTTTAAATTTGTTTTTTAAATTTATCTCTGTGGTGTGTGTGTGTGTCTGTGTGTGTGTGTGTGTGTGTTTGTGTGTGTTTGTGTGTGTGTATGTGTGTGTGTTTATGTGAGTGGGTGTGTGTGTGTTTGTATTTGTGTGTATGTGTGTGTATATGTGAGTGTGTGTGTTTGTGTGTGATTGTGTGTGTATGTGTGTGTATGTGAGTGTGTGTGTGTTTGTGTTTGTGTTTGTGTATGTCTGTGTGTATGTGAGTGTGTGTGTGTGTTTGTGTGTGTATGTGTGTGTATGTGAGTGTGTGTGTGTGTTTATGTGTGTGTGTTTGTTTTGACCAAAGAGTCCATCAGATCCTCTGAACCCTGATCCTCTGCAAGAGCATCCATTATTCCTAAGCAGTGAGCCGTCTCCCCAACCCTTCTGCCTGCTCTAAAGTCCACTTCAGTGTTCATCGTGCCCTGACATGTCTTTAATTCCTACTCTTAGTTTTTGTTTTAATTCATTGAGTTCCTATTCGATTTTCTCTTGTTTCTTCTATTGCCTCACCAAGATGATGTGTATCCTTTTGTTTTGGAAGTTTCTCATTGACGACGCTTGAATTCTGGCTTTAAAATCCTTGCTGACAATTCTGACAATGGTTTTCTCTTGGTGCCACCACCAGGGAACTGGTTTTTCTCCTCTGCTTTTCATTTAGGGGGATGGTCATGGTGTGACGTGATTTCCATTTTGACATCATTTGTCTAAGATGTCAGCAGTCCTGACACTGTGGGTGCAGTGGCTGTTTATCCTTCATAACCTTATGGTGGTGTTTTGGTTTTTCTGGATTTGCCTGATTGAATAAAAGGGATTATACCTCCAGTCCATACCTACAGGCATATCTTAGAGGGGTCAGGAAGTGAGGTTCTCAACCTTCTTAATGTAACCTTTTCATACAGCTCCACCAAGTGTAAAATTATTTCATTGCTACTTCATAACTTTAATTTTGCTATAATTATGAATTGTGATGTAAATATCTGATGTACAGGATATATGATATGTGACTCCTGTGCAAGGGCCATTTGAGCTCCCAAAGGGGTCTCAATCCAAGGGTTAAGGACCACTGCTCTGGACTTAGTGGGAGGCCCTTACCGACATAGATGGGTTGCCCAGTGTTGCCGGGGAGATGTCTCCATCTCTTGAAGGCAAAGGATCTTCCACGATCAGGCTTTTTCCTGGGTCCCTCTGGAATAGTGGGCACACTCTTGATGGTTACTGATGGATCAACTGACTCCAGGCAGTTTTCATTACATCCTCGATGATGAGGATTCTAAAAAGGGTTCTGCTAGACAAAAGCAGTGGCTGAAGCTATCCCTGGCGATCTTTCCAATTCCCTAATGGCTCGTTGTCCCCACAAGGCAAACAGTAGATGTCCGAGTGCCTCCCAAGATGCACCTTTCCAACCTACACTCTTCCTCTGTCCTGTTTCCTTCACGAAGAGCACACACGCTAACCCTGAACCCATCTTGTCTTCAGTCAGCACTAACACCTAGTCCACTCTGCCAGCTTCGCTTTCCCGTATGACCCGGCTGCTCACAATTCTGACTCATGTTCACACTTCTATGGACAAACAGAATGGCACCGATTGGCTAGTCTATAATGACGCAGATTCTGTATGATTCTGATTCAGAAGCATGTAAATCGGAGATGAAGAGACCATCGGCCGAGGAAGGAGTTCTTGTGGGATGTTGTCACCACAGAAGGGATCCAATGGGCTCGGAGGACAAGAGAGGGAGCCAAACTCCATTTCATAATTGAACCTTTTTCCACAATAGCATCATTAATGGATCTTTATTTGTAGGTCGCATCCCTCTTGACCTAATCAATTCTTCACAACTACATTCCAACTGGGGATTAATCTTCAGAAAATAACTTTTGGGCGATCACATTCAAACCAGAGATGACGGTGAATATTTGGAAATCTATAGTGTGGGTGGGCTTTATTCTTCCCACGTGGTGTACCCGTAAGATCTCTAACTACCTCCTTCCCCAGGGTAGCTTCACTGAATGATGTGAATTCGGGGTTATTAATGAGGTACAGACACCAAAGCTCATTGCCATATCCTGTCACTAGTATCAAGCTCGAAAGTGCAAGAGCCACCTGTGGGAAGTAAAATATGAATAAACTTTACGGTATCTCTAAACTATAAACCCCCAATTTAATCAAAACATTGTTTTAGACTCAGTTCTCTTATATCGATGTTCTTTAAATGTAGAAATCAGTGGGCTTGCTGGTGACTCCTTGTACAGGTTTATACTGTACATTAGCCATCTTCATCCTCACAACTCACCTCCATTTCCACCTGCACACACACACACACACACACACACACACATGCACACACACACACACACTCACACACACACACACCCTGCTGCTCCCCTTCCTCTTCCTAAATGCCCCCTTTCACTTAATATCCCTTATTAAAATCTAAATTCCGCAATCGTCTGTTTGGGTCTGGCTTCTTTCACTTAACATATTGTATTTTACACTCACTTCCGTTTTTCTGAGAACGAAACCCTTTCCTCTTACACATAGATGAGAATCACATCAATGAATATCACATTTTTTAAGCCATTCATCCAGTGATCAACAGCTAAGGTTATTCCAATGGCTTATCTATTGCACACAGTGTGGCAATCAGAATGGATGTGCAGGGTCCTGGTTAGTTTTTATTGTCAGTTTGACTAAACCTGGGAAGAAGGAGCCTCAGCTGAAGAATTGCCTCCATCAGATTGGCCTTTGGCCACATCTGTAAGGAATTTTTTTTGATGGTTGATGGGGAAGGGTGTAGCCCACTATGGGGAGTGTCATCCCCTATGAAGGTGGCCCTGGGTTGTAGGAGAAGGAGAGAAAGCTGAGTAGGTCATGGATAGCAATACAGTACCCAGCATTTCTAAGGTGTCTCTGCTTCCTTTCCTGCCTCTAGAGTCCTGCCTGATTTCCTGCCCCAACGTTGCTCAGTAACAGACTAGTACCTAGAAGATAGAGTGAGACAAACTCTTTCCTCCTCAAGTTGACGGCTTTGATGAGATTATTTCTCTTGTTACCTACTTGTTCTTCCCTTTCTTGAAAATTGTCTCTGTTTATTGTTCTTAGAAAGATGATATTACATGTTTTCTAATGGGCTCTCTCTCTCTCACCGTGTCTCTCAGTCTCTGTCTCTGTCTCACTCTGTATTTGTGTGTTTGAGTGTGTATATGTGTATATTTGTGTGTGTGTTTGTGTGTGCATGTGTGTGTTTGTTTGTGTATGTTTGTGTGTGTTTGTCTGATTGTGTTTGTATGAGTGTTTCTCTGTGTATGTGCGTGTGTGTGTGTGTGTGTGTGTGTGTGTGTGTGTGTGTGTGCTTTTCAGGCTTAAAAAAATCCCCAAGGCTGTAAATCTCAGCAGGTGCCTAGAGAAGGAAGATGAAGGGGAGAAAAGGGGGAAAAATCATGTCATGTGAGTTAACCCCACAATGAGGTCAGCCACATAGTGGACAACAGTTACATAATGGCAGAGGAGTCATGAGAGCAGAGAGAGAGGAAAACTCAAAGTGTGAAGGAAAATGTGCTTAAAACTACGATAGAAGGGAGACAAAGAAGACAGTGCACTTAGAAAAGTGGACAGATTTTAAAAAGCTGCCATAAGTTGTTAAGCTCTTAGTACATTATAATGTTAAAGTTGAAGGGAATTACTGGGAAGAGGGAAGGGAGGGTCAGAGTGTGGTGTGGACAGGGGAGGGTTCTGAAAAGAATCCTTTTGAAGATCTGAAGAACTATGTGACACAAACAATTAAAGTGCCCTGTAATTTACAGGTAAATTCCACACTTACCTGCATCCAGTATTCTGTCTACCCATATTTCAAAAACAAAATTACCTCATCTATTTCATCCTGATTTGCTGCATTTGATTTAATAAATTCCTTTTAACCAGAAGTGCTGGTAAATTTTAAAGACATTTAAAATATGTCTGGTCGATATCGGGTTTGTCATCAATTTATCCCGAATTTGGAAGCAGGTCCAGGAGCTAATTTTTTCTCGCTCTTTGCAAAGAATCCATAATTCATGATTGCCATTGACTTCAATACAAGGTATTTAATCCTGTCAAATTCCAGCTTTGTGTGAATAAAAATGGCCCTCCTCTAATTGTGGGTTTTGATAAAGCTAATTTTGGGGTGCTATCCAGTGGGCAGCCTCGGAGGGAGAGTCTACCAATATTTCTGATATGGAGAATGGCTTAAAGATAACCAAAGGAAAGATAGCAGGTGGGAAAATAACCACCAAGGATGTTGGTGACTCAGAAACCAAAGACTTTTTCAGAAAAAAAAATGCATGAAAAGAGCTACTTGGGCAGACTGTGACTCGAGTCATCAGAATATTTGGGTGGGGACTTTGTATTGGGTCTCCAGGAGGCTACATGAGAAGCTAAAACGTAGATGCTGGACGTTTCTAAGTGTAACTAGGGAAGGAACTGGCCTGAGAGGGCTTCTATGACGTAAGTAGAGCCTGGATGATGTCACAGAGCACTGGGCGGAGGTTGCGCTTCTCTTCCACTTGGGGGCGCGAGACTCCACTGAAGGTGGGTTCACCATCTTCGCAACGGGGTGTGAAAGCCAGTTCAGCTCCTGAACCCCACAATTGTTCAACAGCCTTTCGGAGCCTGATCGGTTTCCGAAGACAGAATCTGGACGACTAGGACATTTTCTTTCGGTAAATACGTTTATGAAGATAATGGGGATCCTTGTAGCCCAGAAAGCTAAAAGTTTTCCCTCGTACAGCGAGTAACCGTATGTTCTGATGTCTTCCACGTTTGAGAGCTCGGCGGACGGTCTAGGCTAGTCAGTCTAAGAGTTTATTATAATTTCCTAACAATATCTAATTCATAATCCTACTAAAATGCCAAAGCTCCTCTCTGTGCCTGTGCATTTTAGGAGATAATATTTCTTTGTTTTTTGTTTGGTTTTGTTTTGTTTTTTTTTTTTTCTTTTTTCTTTTTTTCGGAGCTGAGGACCGAACCCAGGGCATTGTGCTTGCTAGACAACTGCTCTACCACTGAGCTAAATCCTAACCCCAGGAGATATTATTTCTAAATGGCTGTTGTTACCTACACAAAAGACTCTAGTTGCGGTCGAAGATGCAACAGCGTCACGGAATAAACCTGGGCCTGGGTCAGGATGCACAGTACAGAAAGCCAGTGGACTGGTGTGCTGTGTCTCTGGGCAGACACTTGTGGATGTTGCCACATAGTTCATAGTTAGAGGGTAGAAGAGGGGTGTGGCCACCCTTCTGGCTCCTTTGCTATCCTTTCTCTGTTCTGCTTGCTTAAAGTAGGGACAGTTTATATACCACAGTTTAATACCACACTGACCTAGACAGTCAAGGAGAGGTTCCACAGCAGAGTCAAAGTGCCTCGGGCTGAAGAAATGTGTCTGAATATGTTATTCTGAGCTGAGAGGACCTTTTGTTCATTTCCCTTTGAACTTTAGATTTTGATTTTTGAGAGAGGGTTGTTCTGTGGGTAGCTTTGGCTATCCTGGAACTAACTCTGTAGACCAGGCTGACCTTGATCTCACAGAGGTCTGCCTCCCTCTGCCTCTTAACTGCTGGAATTAAAGGTGTTCTCCACCATTGCCCCAGGCCCTGGGGGATATTGTGGGCTGCAGAATTTCCCACGGATTGAAGGAAGGTGATGAGCCCATCACCCAATGGAAGGCCATTGTTCTAGATCAACTGTCAACAAATCCCTCTCTCTATCCGGTCAAGTATGACAGAATTGACTGTGTCTAAGGACTGGAAATTCACAGCGATGAGAGGATTTTAAAGCTTAAGGTCTTGCCTCACAAAGTAGTGTTTCCTCAAGTGAAAGATGCCCATTTCGCAAGTGCCATGATTGGCAAAGATGTGGAGCATAAATTTGAGGGCAAACATGGCTCTAAGGTCAAATGGAGGGGGGTGGTCCTAGCCCAGGTGCCGATCAAGAAGGACTGGTTTTACATCACCTACAAGAAAGATCCAGTCCTATACATCTACCAGCTCCTGGATGATTACACAGAAGGTAACCTCCGTATCATTCCAGAGACTCCTCCAGCAGAGGTGAAGTCAGACGTTAACAGTGACATCTTATCAGGTCAATGTATGCAGTACACCAGAAGCGACGGGTCCAAAAAGATCGGCAACGTCATTTACAAAGTTCTAGCCAAGCCTTCCATGTACTTCATCAAGTATGATGTTGATGTCCACATCTACATTTATAATCTGGTAGAAAAGATCTGTTAAGGTGAAATTCACAAAGTGAGGGTGGACGTAGATGGGTAATTTATAGGATTGGGGGGAAAATGTTTGTTTTTCTGTGTCAGATACACAAGGGCCTTTGACAACTCCAGTATCTTTTCCAGTGGAATTTGTTTTTGCTCTAAAAAATAAAATGTGCGATGTGATGTGTTGTGTGTGAACACTTTGGTGGAGGAGACGGGCTGTGGTGGATAGAACATGGAGAGGAAGCCGGAAAGGTCAAGGTTGTGAACAGTAAGTCTGATGTCACGTAGACTAAAACAAACAGGCCTGAGCTGTTCTGGTCTTTAGGGAGAGAAAAGAACTGGAGATGAGGCATAGAGGAGCAGGGATGGCACGGGAAAAAAAAGATGGATGTTTAGGAAGCAGAGGAGAGGGGCCAGAAATAGATAGACTCTCTGAGGTAAAGTTTGAGGGAGAAACAGACTGTTGGGGAAAGAGTGGCAGGTAACAGGAAGGTGATCTTGGAACTCAAGGGGAAACCCAATAAACTGATCCAAGCAGACTCAGAATCAGAGAAGATCAGGTTTTCTTTGACTAACGAAACGTAATGAAACCTGTTTCTCATCTGTAGATGTATTATTTTTAACTATGTGGGTGGGGGCAGGATATGAATACAGGAGATCACAGACAGAAGAATAGTCAGGTCTCCTGGAGCTGGAATTAAATGTGGTTGGTGGCCATTGGACATGAGCTCAAAGAACAAATCCACGTCCTCTTTCAAAGCAGATGAGCTCTTGATCCATTGGTCATCTCTCCAGGCCCCTAAAGTCATCTTTTCAAATAAATCCAAACTTCACATGCAGAGAAGAGACCAGGATGAGGGTAAGAAAGATTAAATTGATGGGGATGTGGAAGAAAGACTAAAGAACATATGAGGGAGTAGAGGACACTGAGGGACGCAGGAATTCCAAGATGGAGTTCTCAAAAAGTGAAGCAGGAGACACAGGAAGAACAGAAAGGGTCTAGAATGAGTTGAACTTGGGCCGCATCCATATTGCTCTCTTTAGTTCCTTAAAGAACAGCCAACCATCACTACAGAAGGTGGATGTGAGGTGGAGGCTTCCCCGGAGGACAGTTTGTCAAGGATAACTCAAGAGTAGTGAATGCCAAACTAAGTTTATATCTATCGATTCCTGAAAGTATCATAAAGCCCATTATTTTGTATGATCAGTAAAAGTAATTTAAAAGGGAAGATGAGGATGTCGTGAGCTTCTGTCAGGTGTTACGTTGATCCTGTGTTTAGCTTCCCTGAGCACGTTAGACTCTGTTGCATCCTGTAATATTTTTGAGGTCTCTTCTCAATGCCCCTAGATGACCACAAAGAGCTCCTGCACTGGCTTGTCTTGCCTGGCTCTCCTTGGACTGGATGGCTTCCTACACACCTGCAGGGCCCTGTTACCCTATCTACCCCAGGAAGTTCCCGTCTTTTACTCACATGTGAGCTCATCCTCAGAAACTCTTGATGGTGCCTCCAATGCAGAGGTGCTGAGCTCTATCCTATGCCATTTGCCGTGACATTAAAATGCTTTGCGGTTCCTGACCATGTAGCTCTCTCCTCCTGAGAAGCCCCTGTGCACTCCATGTTGTCTCTCTGAGCCACATCTACACTCCAAGAGATTCTTTGGAGAAAACCTTATCTTGGACTCATTCATTGCTGTTTCTTCTCTCAAGAATAAGTTCTCACTGCAGGGCTTGAAAATACATTGTATCGTTGATTAATTCTGCTATTTGGAAGTTTTTATACTGGCTGGTTGTTTGATGGTTTCATTGCTGTGAAAAGACACCATGACCAATGCAACTTATAAGAGACAACATTTTTTTTGGGGGGGTTCGTTTTTTTCAGAGCTGGGGACCGAACCCAGGGCCTTGTGCTTCCTAGGCAAGCGCTCTACCACTGAGCTAAATCCCCAACCCCAAGGGACAACATTTAATTAGGGCAGGCTTTCAGGTTCAGAAGTTCAGTTTATTTTCATCAAGGCAGGAATCATGGAAGCGTCTAGGCAGACATTGTGTTGGAGAAGAAGCATATCACCCCCACAGTGATATGCTTCCTCCAACAAGGCCACACCTACTCCCACAAGGCCACACCTCCTACTTGTGCCACACTTCCCATGGGACAATCACATTCTAACCACCGCCCTGATTTTATACCAACGTGACGCAAGCTAGAGTCATCAGAGAAGAGTGCGCCTCAGTTGAGAACATGCGTCCATAAGATCCAGCTGGAGGGCATTTTCTTAGTGATTGGTGGGGGAGGGCCCAGCCCACTGTGAGTGGCACCGTTCCTAGGCTGGTGGTCCTGGGTTCTATAAGAAAGCAAGCTCAGCAAGACATGAGGAGCAAGACAGTTAGCAGTGCCACTCCATAGCCTCTGCTTCAGTTCCTGCCTCCAGGATCCTGTCCTGTTTGAGTTCCTGTCCCAACTTCCTTTGGTGATGAGCAGCAATGTAGAAGTGTAAGCTGAATAAACCTTTTCCTCCCTAACTTGCTCTTTGGTCACCGTGTTTCCTTACAACAATAGGAACCCTAGTAAGACAATTTCTTATAGAAACAGTCTGTCTATTAGAGCCACAGACGCTTACCTCATAACCACAAATAGAGGCGTATAGACACTTTGTTTTAATTTAAAGGAAAGACTTGCTCATGTACTGACCTGTGACGTTCTAGTTTGCTTCCTTCTCTACGTGATGAATGCCATGATCAAAACTAACTTGGGGAGGAAAGGGTTATTACCTTACAGGTTACAGACCATCACTGAGGGAAACCAGAGCAGGAGCTTGAAGCGGTAACAAGGAGCCCAGCTTGTTGGCCTGCTCCCTGTCTCAGTCATTGTTCTGTTGCTGTGAAGAGACACCATGGTCAAGACAACTACTATAATGAAAGCATGTAATTGGAGGATAACTTACAGTTTCAGACGTCTGGTCCATCATCATGGCAGGGAGCATAACACGGGAGCAATAGAGAGCTACTGCTCTGTAAGCAGAGAGAGAGAGAGAGAGAGAGAGAGAGAGAGAGAGAGAGAGAGAGAGAGAGAGAAAGAGAGAGAGAGAAAGAGATAGAGAGAGTGGAGACAGAGAGAGAGACAGAGAGAGACAGAGAGAGACACAGAGAGAGAAAGAGAGAGAGACAGACAGAGAGAGACAGGGAGACAGAGAGACAGAGAGACAGAGACAGAGAGAGCCAGAGACACAGTGAGAGACAGAGAGAGACAGAGAAAGACAGAGAGACAGAGAGACAGAGAGACAGAGAGACAGAGAGACAGAAACAGAGACAGAGAGAGACAGAGAGACAGACTGACAGAGACAGAGACAGAGAGAGACAGAGGGAGAGACAGAGAGAGACAGAGAGAGACAGAGACAGAGACACAGAGAAAGACAGAGAGAGACAGAGAGAGAGACAGAGAGGGAGGGAGGGAAAGAGAGAGAGGGAGAGAGAGAGAATGAGGGAGGGAGGGAGGGAGGGAGGGAGAGAGAGAGAGAGAGAGAGAGAGAAACTCTGGGGAAGCATGGGGCTCATGAAACATCAAACCCCACCCTTGTCGACACCCCTACTTCCTCCACTGAGGCACACCTCTTAATTCTTCTAATCCTTGAAAATACTGTCACTCCCTGTTAACTAAATATTCAAATATATGACTGTGGGAGCCTTTCTTATTCAAACTGGCACACTCCCCATGGCTTGCTCCATTACTATTTCTTACAGCCTAAAAGGCTATTCTTTTTACACATGACTACTGATGAACTTGCCCAAAATGGTGGGCCATCCCACAATAATCATTTATCAAGAAAATGTTCCACAGACTTGCCTAAAGTTTAATCTAATGGAGGCAGTTCTTGAATTGTTCTCTCTTCTCAGTTGACTCCAGGTTGTCAAATTGGGAAAAAAAAAAAGAGAGGGAGAGACCCAGCACCGTAATGATTCTCTTACTCCATGTTACATTCTCACCACTAGCCACTCTCTTCTCTCAGTGTATAGACCCACTTCCCTGTATGGCATTACTGAAGAGTAACTACTGTCACAAACATGAAAACTCGAGGATATGTGACAAGAAATGAATACATTCTACAGGTCCCAATGCCAAGCAAAAGCATTTTAGTGTGTGCTGCACTTACTGGGAGACTGTCAGTGACTGTCCATTTAATGGGTCACAGTAGACCACAGAAACAAAAAGTCACAACCTACATATCGTCTCCTCTCAGCAGGAGACATAGCCCTTTCTCAAAACTCAAGAATCTATCTGTAGGCTTAGATTTTTTCAAAACCTACTTTATTTAGGGTTCTTAAACCTTCTTACCCACCAACCAGAGGTAGCAGAGAGAGAAAGTTGATAGGAAAAGGGGCGAGAGTTGTGGACCGATTTAGAAGTAATTCTTTGGGGTAACTTCAATCTTCATGGTGCAGTATGGTCCAATAGCAAATGCAAAACATGAATCAATAGCAGTGCCTTGACCTGTCAGAGACCACAAGGCTCTAACAAACCAACAAGAAGCAGCAGAAGCAGCCAGAAGCAGCCCGGAAAGCACAGGTCCTTTTGTGCATTTCTCATTGTGGAACGAAGACCAGCAAAGACCATCGAAGCCTTGCAAGGTGTAGCAATGTAAAAATGTCCTCTCCCTCTCTGTGGGATTACATTTATGTTCTCTGTAAACATCCTGTTCCCCTTCAAGAGTGTGCTCCAGCGAAACATCACATGCCTTCTCATGTGTCTGCTTCAGCAAAACATGTTCTCCTAACATAGCTTCCAGAAAAACATCCTGTGACACAAGTGAGTTCCCAAAGAAACCAAAAAATTTCTACTTCATCTATCCTTGACATACACTCGGCCGTGACATCACAAAACATATAATGGCCATCTTGCAAGGTTCCTAGCGCCCAGCTCCACCAGTCGCTAGAGCTTCTGCAATTGCACTCTGTGAAACTCAGCCCCTTTCATGAGCACAACCTTCAGTTATCCCCGTAAATATTGTGCTCTCTCCATCTTTGCTCTCAGCCAATAGCTGTCCAACTTCCAGCCAACTGAGCTGTGACCAGAAAAACCCTCATCAAGAAAGCCAATGAATTTGACTTGATTTTTTTTCCCTGACGGAACAGAGTGTTCTCCCTGGTTACCCTGGTGTCTGATTCATCTGTAATAAAGCCCACTACTATTAAGATAAAAGTCACAGGAACTATGACAAATAGCAAATCACACGACAGGCATCATAGTTGTCCAAGCCTTTTCTGCAGCCTTATTGAAGTATAATTTACATACTTAAAAAAAACATTTATTTTAAGTGCGTAATTTAATGATTTTGCAGCAAAATTTATAGCTTCCTTCCTTTTTTTAATACTCATTTCCCACTAATTCATATGATATCGAAGTCTATTAAAAACACAGAAGTGAAGTCAGGAGAAGGACCAGAGCGAGAAGCAGGAGGTTCTTGATTTGCTAAGACGATAGATACATTGGCAGAATCTTCTGGATAAAACCACTTGGGCAACATTGGGTCTTCTCTTAGCGTGCAGCCTCCAGACAAAGAGTTTAAAGGGTTAAGTCATGGGTCCTCCTACATCAAATCCAGACCTGACCTGGTATGCTCAGGATCACTTTTGGCCACTTTCATGTTAATCACATTCATCAATCTTACAAGTTGACTAGCAACTGACGTAGCAAACAAACTTATTTTGGTTCATGATTTCATAGGTTTCGGTCCATGGTCACATGACCATGAAAGGGGCACGATAGAGCTCAACTGCTAACCTCACTGTCATCCAGGAAGGACTAACACAGGAAGAGACCAAGGACAAAAAAATCACCCTCCAAGACATGTCCCAAATGACCAAGTTCCTTAATTTTCTATCTCCTAGTTTCCCGCCACCTTCATACACATCCATGAACAGATGAACTCATTGATTACAGCCCACAGGGTCCAATCGCCTTTCATAGTCCCACCTTTGAACATTGCACTGGGACAATGTGTATCTTAAACCCATAGGGTAGAGCCAGAAGGTTGTGTCAGAGTTCTAAACTTCACCTCACACTAGAAACAGCTGGGTAGATTTCGCAACATCACCTATTTCTTTATGGTACTGAGCTACACCATGTCTGCATTGCAGCATTTTGTCTGGGGTGAGATACCGTCAGCAGTCAATTGTAAAGACGCCCCCACCATGTGTGTGCTTGAATGTAAAATGGGACATCTATAATATAGACACACACGCATATACACAGACTCACAGAGAGAGGCAAAAAGGGAAGGAGTTGAGTCTTAGTAACCCTCAAGGAAGAGGGAGTGGAAATATAAGATACAGATGTCAGCGAGAACCAGAACAAAGCAGTGTCTTCTATACACGACAGGACCACGATCCCTCAGCCCTAGCTGACAGGGAAGGGAGAGTCAGTTTTCTACAAAGATATAGCTGGTGATAAGCTGGCCAGTCTCCAGGGGCTTGCCCAAGGCCCATGAATTTATGGGCAGCATAAATGACTTGAGTGGGTTATTACAGAAGGCAGAAAGAGAGCTTGAAGTTGGGAAAAGGGATGAGGTGGGGATGGATCTGGGAGGAGTTAGGAAGAGACGTGAGAAGTAAATTCTATCATTATATAATGTACCAAGTTCTCAAGGAACTAATAAAAGTGGTCTTTAAAATACCATATCTGTACTGAACACATACAAACCATTTTTCTTGTCATCTCCTAAATAACAGCCCCTCATGATTTCATTTCATTAAGTACAAAAGTAATTCAGAGATTATTTAAAATGTAGGAGGGTCTGGGGTTTCGGCAGAGGGGTAAAGCCAAGTGTGTGGTCATACATGCAAACACCAGGGCTTGGTATGGGAACAGGAGGATGACGGGGGCTTCCTGACAGTGAGACTCACCTTAGGTTCAGCAGGGGACCCTGTCACAAGGAAATACAGTAGATAGTGAAGGAGCAGAACACGCTCTACACTCCCCCAGCCTCTGCACTTACATGTCTCTATGCACACACGCACACACACACACATGTAAATATGACTAGAGTATACAAGAGGCTAGCATAGGTTATATGCAAATGCAGTGTTGCTTTATCCAAGGAACCTGAGGACTTTTAGATCATTGGGAGTACTGGGGCCAACTCTCAGAGGACAAGATATATCTCCTTATTGTGCAAACGAATCCTTTGGTGAGTGTGTGTCAGTGACTCCACACAGTTCTCCTCCTCTAGCTTCCTTTGTATCACAGAGAATGATCTGGAAATACTGAAACAAATATAAACTAAAGGCTTTGTTGGGGTTTCTAGGCTTGCATTAAAATCATATTTATCACGTTTTATTAAATGGAAGGGGAATCCAGCTCCCAGCAACAATAGACTCAATCATGTTGACTTGTGTTTTATCCCATTATGAATAGCAATTAATTGCACATCAATAGCTCCCCATGCTTTGAACTAAATCAGGATGATGGGATATGTTTCCGTAACCCCTATGTGGATAATCAAGTAGAAAGGGGGGAGGGATGATGCCTTTGGCTTATGGGAGAGTGATGGCTTAATTGGAAACTTGTTATGCAAATAACCCTAACCTCTGAGAAATGAAATGTAACGATAAAATATACTACCAAATGGGATGGACACTCATTACTTGATTTCTTTACAGGAAAAAAAAACATACTTTAGGATTTTGAATAAGTGTGACCCTCAGAGGTTCAAATACTTGAATGTGTTTGGTTTCCAGTTGGTGGATTGTTTAGAAAGGATTGGGAGTTGTGTTTTTGTTAAAAGAGATGTGTCAATGAGAGGTGGGGCCTTGAGATTTCAAAAGCCCACAAGGCTTCTCTCTGTCTCTCTCTCTCCCTCCCTCTCCCTCTCCCTCTCCCTCCCTCCCTCCATCTCCCTCTCTCTCTCCCTCCCTCTCCCTCACTCTCTCTCCCCCAATCTCTCCCTCTCTCTCTCTCCCCCCCTTTCCCTCTCCTCTCTCCCTCTCTCCCTCTCCCTCCCTCCCTCCATCTCCCTCTCTCTCTCCCTCTCTCTCTCCCTCTACCTCTCCCTCTCCCTCCCTCTCCCTCTCTCTCTCCCTCTCTCTCCCTCTCCCTCCCTCTCCCTCTCCCCCCCTCACTCTCATCTGGGGAGCAGGATGTGAGCTCTCAGGATCTACTCCAGCCAGGCCTGCCTGCCTGCCAGCCTGCTGTCATGGTGACTACCACGATGGTCCACAGACTCACCCTCTGAAACTATAAGACGGCAATTAAATGTTTCCTTTCATAAATTGGTTTGGTCACGGTGTCTCTTCACAGCAATAGAACAGTAACTAAGGCACGCATCTTCCTGTCTATCTTTCTAATACTTCTGTATTTATTTCATTAAAGTTACCTGTTGTCCACTGAACAGTTTTATGAATGAGTTTCTAGTTTAAAGACAAATAGTGACAAATAGGAGTGCACTGCTAGGGGGTGTGGCCTTGTTGGAATGGGTGTGGCCTTGATGGGGTAGGTGTGTCACTGTGGTTGTGGGCTTTAAGACCCTCACCCTAGCTGCCTGGAAGCCAGTATTCTAGCAGCCTTCAGAGGAAGATGTATAAGGGTCAGCTCCTCCTGCACATGCCTGCCTAGATGCTGCCATGTTCCTGCCTTGATGATAATAGACTGAACCTATGAACTTGTAAGCCAACCCCAACTAAATGTCCTTGTAAGACTTGCATTGGTCATGGTTTCTTTTCATAGCACTAAAACCCTAAGACATATATATATATATATATATATATATATATATATATATATATATATATATCTAGGTTTACACACACACACACACACACACACACACACACACACACACACACCATTTATAGGGATTTTAGATCTAGCCAGGGCCCCTGCAGTTTCATTGGTCCATCTGATACACGTGTTCATGGAACATATCTCTCTCTCTCTCTTGTTCTAGGAAGAATGTGGACAACATCTGCAGACTCGCTTCATTTTGCTTTATTCTCCTCTTGAGCCTTAGAAATCTCAGCTTACAGAGAGGGGAAGATGGGAACTTGGTTCGATAGCTCTTTTTGTCTGTGGGTAGCTTACGTCTCAAGTCACAAAGGGAAAATAAATATAATAAGAAATAGTAATACACATCCAAACCGTGATGGGAAGTTCATATCCGTTCCCCTTAATGAATGTCAACTTTGAAAACTGGAATCCAAAATGAGATGAGACTTTTGAAAAATCCTAATTCTCAGGCAGGCTTTGGTATTTCTCTTTCCCTGAAAAGGAACAGCACTAGAAAAAGACAGACAGTAGGTTGCTTTTGTCCACAAATCGAATCAAAAGGATTTGATAATGAACATAGAGGGGGCTCACCCCATGTTTACCAAAGAATAGAGTAATATGGAGGAGGGGAGACATCTAGAGAACAGTTGGTGTTTTATTGGCATTATAAAAAAATTCCTAAAGTCAAGAAATAATATTTGACAAAAGAAAAAAAAAACTAGGTTTCCATTAGGCAGACTGTTTTTAAAATAGCCTTCATTTTAGTCATGGAAAGAGGGGTGTGGAGCAGGTCACTCTGTAGATAACTAAAATCATTCCCATCAAAAAATTAAGAATAATGTGGATTTTTAATGGACTTGAATAAAATTAGAAATTTTAGCTTTCAAAGGGGAAAAATTGTGTTCCAGAGAGAGAGAGACAAGGGAGTGTCCAAACTCATACTTGATTCTTTCAATAAATCTACTGGTAACTCATGTGTTTTTTGATATTAGGATTAAAACGCAAGTTGGATTTCTTGACTTAAGAGTTTAATGTGTATGAATATCTGCCAGTCGAAAGACTTGTCCTCGGATTTCTCAAAAGGCATGAAAAAGCCACCGTGGAGTTACTGGATTTTGTTTCAAAGACTTTAGCTCCTTGTCTGCAGGGATGCAGGTCCTCAAAGGAAGGGCCTGAGACCTCCTAAGAGGTAGCGTCCAACACCTGAGGCCATGCGCACAGAGGGAAGTAGACTTTCTCAGAAAATGGAGCTACGAGAGCTGACAAATGAAGGCGACACATCGATCAAATCGCGGTAATAGAACGACGGCAGCCAGTTCACAGAGCGAGGCAGGTGTCAGCGACTCGGCCAAGAACTAAGAGGATTTGAAAAGATAATAACAACACAGAGTTCACAGAAGCCTCTATAGACTCATGGCGTCTGCGAATTTAATCTCATGTACTTTGGGCAGAGAAAACAATCCAAACCAGAGATCCCTCTTGCTCAGCTCAACAGAACGCTGTGCCGTGTTCCGGATGTCCCATGTCAAGGACTCAACCTAGATGCTGGAAGCCTGTGAGAAACCGGAACTAGGTCATTTAAGTGCTGACAGCAGAAATGGCTCAAGTCTGCACCTTCATTGGAAGGAGAAGAAATAAGTCACACAGCACCGGAAGTAATCCTTGTCAGGGTCTGTGTGAGGTCGGAAGTGGACGGCGCCATGATCAATCAGTAAGCACTGCCTACAGGTGTCGGGTGAGCCCACACAAATGAGAAAATGATTTTTAAATTTAAACACAATTTCTAATAACTAGTAACTTTTAAGTGTCCAGTTTTAGCACAAGCTTCCAGATTATGTGGTTTCTCAGGCGGGAGAACGCCGCACAAGAAGTGATTTTGAAACTTCGGAGGTTCCCACTATATGAGAGCAAACTAATAAGATCATGGAGGTGGGGTGTGGTAAAACGAAATAGAGGAAATCTGTAAAACCAAGAAAGAAGAATTCAGAAGACTTGTACGGGAAAGGCCAGAAAAAGGGATGTCATGGAAGACCATCCTGGTTTTCAGAGTTTATCACAGCAAAATTGCCAAAGACTAGTAGCCAAATTGCCATTTGTCTCTGTGGACAATCTCTGAACATCCACACACACACACACAGACACACACACACACACACACAGAGAGAGAGAGAGAAAGAGAGAGAGAGAGAGAGAGAGAGAGAGAGAGAGAGAGAGAGAGAGAGAGAGAGAAGGAGAAGTGAAGCAAGGGGGAGGGACTAGGGGAGGGGAAGGGAGAGAGAGAGAGAGACAGAGACAGACACAGAAAGAGAGACAGACATAGAGACATACACACAGACACACACATGCAGAGATATACACGAAGACACACATAGCCCAATTGAGGATTTACAGAAAGATAGCCATCAAAGGACCCGAATATTTGGTGCTAAATTAGGTGAGCTTTGTGGAGGAATGAGTGCCAACCAAATTTTGCAAGTTTTGCAGCACCTGCATGTTTCCGTACCCCCTTAGCTGTCGGGGCAGTGCATACCTGGCTGTCACTCCTGCTTTCTTCATTTGTATTTTACTGTGAATCTCCCTTCTCCCCGTTCAATGTGGCCAGCAATTTTCCATGTGGAAGGACCTCACAATGCACTGTGTCTAGGGAGGCAGGGAAAACAATTTCAAGAGAGGCTCAGTGCTAGGCAAACGGTACAAACAATGCATACTTCACCTCCAAAGGAGGGGCTCAAAGAATACAGAGGTTCTGGCTGGTGCACAGAGCCAAGCTTACAAAGTTAGGCCCACAGCATCCCTGGGAACCAACCAGCAGCTCTCATTCAGACCTCCATGCTAATGACTCATTGTCATCTCTTGAGACGAGAGGAAGAAGCATTTGGAAGATCCTCTCCCTAAATATGAAGCTTTTACAGAAACTCTTATGAAACTTAAGAACAATTTTAAATAGGAAAGCACACACACAGTAAAAAAATAAATGACAGATTAGACAGCCTTCTCTGTGATACCATCATGTACACACACACACACACACACACACACACACACACACACACACCAGAAGAATAGACCTACATAAAGGATACATTTACATGCACAGATATCTGTCTGGAGGAGGTTGACGTTCTAACAAACCTCAACCAAGGACTCCATTCGGAAGATTCAGAAGGTCAAGACATTGGTTCACTCCTGGGAGCAGATCACTGTCTATCTCACAGAACCTTTATGGAAAACAAAGACAGATCAGCCTAGAATGAGTTAAACTGAAACCCTTTCAAGGCTACTGAAGAATTTTGTAGCTAAACTCCACAGACAGCTAATAGCATAGAAAGTGACCCATGACTGCAGTTTGTCTAATACCACTGAACCTGGTGAAACATTTCCTACACTCCTAGGAATCATAGAAGTGAGAGGGAACCAAGGCAGCCTGGGGAGCCCACGTCAGTCTCATACAAAGTGCACTTTGCAGGCTAACCCCCAAATGGCTAGTCTACAAGTCGCCAATCCTTGTGATGAAGTCACTGAAAAACAGTAGAGGCCTTACCTGGTAGAGCCACAGTCTCTGGTTCCTGCCTTCTGGAGGCTCCACGGTCATTCCATCCTTAACTCTCCACCATCCTGTTGACAATTGTCTGGCCTTTATCTTTGACTTAGGAGTATATTTTAGTCCTTTATCTCTCTCTCTCTCTCTCTCTCTCTCTCTCTCTCTCTCTCTCTCTCTCTGTGTGTGTGTGTGTGTGTGTGTGTAAATGTTATAAAGATTAATAAAAAGAAAAAGTTGCTGGTTCCAGTACAAATTTAAAATAAAGTTTCTTTATTTAAAGCTTTATTTATTTATTTCATGTATGTGAGAACACTGTCAGTGTCTTCAGACATACCACCAAAAGATGGCATCAGATCCCATTACATATGGTTTTGAGTCACCATGTGGTTATGGGAATTGAACTCAGGCCCTTTGTAAGAGCAGTCAGTGCTCTTAATCCCTGAGCCATCTCTCCAGCCCTCAAATAAAGTTTCTTAAGAGAGCAGTTTAGTGTGGGAAGCAATAAAGATGCCCCATTTATGGACGAGCACTCAGTCTCTTTAAACTCCTGGGACTCGGGAAGCATCTTGGACAAGGAGGTGGGAAGAGTGTAAGACCCAGAGGGTGGGAAGAAGGGCTCTGGTTTGCTGCCTTCAGGACAGGACGTGGCTGCTGCAATCGTGAGCTCACAGCAGCTGTGGTCACCTGCATAGGTCTATAAAGGACCACCAGCTAGACAGAATCCCTTACTGAGGAGCTGTTCGGGTGCTGATGGCTGATGGGGTAAAAGAATCAATTGACTGCCTTACGATTCAAAGAGCAAATTATATGTACTTAATGTAAAGCGCTTTCTCCCTCTTTCGGTCTCTTTCTATCTCTTGTTCTCTGTCTCTCGGTCTCTCTGTTTCTATGTCTCTCTCTCTCTCTCTCTCTCTCTCACACACACACACACACATACACACACACATGCAGATGTACACTTACATTATTTTTATGTCAAGGTGTTAAAAATCATGATACAATCAATATAAAGGAATAGAGGTTTGTTTAGGGCACACACTCACAGTCATTGGTTTCAGACTCTCGTGGCAATGACCACATGGCAACAGTGTATTGATCTGTGTCACTGAGAGCCTTCATGAGCCCTGCTTATATTTGGGTGGATCAGGCAGCCAAAAGTTCGGTCCGAACTAGCCAGCTCCCTCCTTCTTTCCCCAGTGACCTACTTCTGCTAGGGCACAGTCTGAAAGATTAATCCACCTTCCTAGACAGTGCCATCAGCTTGAGACAAAGTGTTCCCACAGCTGAGACCCTGGGGAAATTTCACACTCAAGCCCTAACAACAATGAGCCAGGCAAGAGCGAAATGTTTTGTAAAACAGAGTAATTTCAGTTCTGTAAACAGGACAGGGAGGAACCCTTTGATATGGATTGATTTAGTCTTTAGCTTACAGAGTGCACCCCCAAAAAGGTACATAGTGTAGAAAATGCACAGTTTTCTATTTAGCAAGCATGGCGCTGAAAACAACACACTAATGAAAATAAAATGCAAAGAACTGGGATATAGTGTAACAATTCCAATCGTCAGTGTGAAAGGCTCTTTTACTTATATATGTGAGGTGTCATTATTAGTTCCCTAATGGGTTGATTTTACAAGGAAAGAAAATCACAAGATCTGACTATCCCATCGACCAAGGTGTCATTCATCACAGTGTTATGGGGCTCCCATCTAGGGATTAATCATCAGGGTTTGACAACAAAATCCATCGGCTCAATACATGAGGCTTTAGCAGAGAAAGTGAGGTTACAAGTATGTAATGCCCTTTAGTGTCTTCTCGGCCAGTCTGTTGCATGCATGCCTTGTTGTGGACTATTGTCGTTGGTGGTTGTTGTTGTTGTTTTTAAATATGAAATGTTGAATGCAAGGGCAAGTAGCAGGGATCCGATAGATCTTTGCATCCTCACTTTCTCCTTCCCATCTCGCGCTAAGTCTCCCAATCCTCAGCTATCATTCAAATACACTGAAACAACTCAAATATAAGGAAACAAGGTGAAATCAAGACACTGAAACAACTCAAATATACTGAAACAAGGTGAAGTCAAGACACTGAAACAACTCAAATATACCGAAACAAGGTGAAATCAAGACTCTGAAACAACTCAAATATAACGAAACAAGGTGAAATCAAGACACTGAAACAACCCAAATATACCGAAATAAGGTGAAAGGAGGACACTGAAACAACTCAAATATACTGAAACAAAGAAAAGTCAAGATGCACTTGCCATCTTTAATTTGTGTTTGCATGTTGACCGTAATCGTCTGATAAGCCTTAAAAACCACACGATGGGTCTGAGGAGTATGGGTGGGTGAAACCTCTTGCTGCCTAAGCAGACCTGAACTCAGATCCCAGTCATCATGTAACAGGCAGGGCAAACCTGTAATCCCGGGGACAGGAAGGGGAAACAGAATCAATAAGGTCTGCTGGCTTCCAGCCCTGATGAAAATATGAGAGTTTGGGATCAGGCAAAGACACCACCTGTCTTAGTTAGGGTTCCATTGCTGTGAGGGGACACCATACCAAGGCAACTCTTAATAAAGGAAACATTTAATTGGGGCTGGCTTACAGTTTCAGAGGTTCAGTCCATTATTATCATGGTGGGAAGAATGGCAGAGTCCAGGTAGATATGGTGCTGGAGAGTGTTCTATATCTAAATCCGAAGGCAGCCCAGAAAGAGACTTGCAGCCACAGGCAGCCAGGAAGAGCATCACTCTTCCTCATTGGGCAGAGCTTGAACACTGGGAGCCCTCAGAGCTGGCCTACACAGTGACACACTTTTTCCAACAAGGCCACACCTCCTACTAGTGGCACTTCCCATGGGCCAAGCATATTCAAACCACCACAGTGCATCAAAAGAAAATCGCAGAGAGACATAGAGAAAGATACTGCATGGTATCCTCTTGTAGCAGGGTGCTGCAACCCCCCCACACACATAAACCCATGCACATGTGCGCACATGAGCAGATTTATTTATTTATTTATTTATTTATTTATTTATTTATTTATTTATTTACTTTGTTTTAATTTTTTTCCATAAGAACTTGGTACATACACATAATGTGTTTGAGTGAATCCATCCCCATCACCTCCCCTCAAGTCCCTCCCCTTTCCTCCCTCCTAATTCCATCTGCATTTCAATAGAAACTGCGGAGTCCATTTAGTGCTGACTAGATGTGTGGGGGTGAGTTCAAACATCCAGGGGAGCATGGACAGCCGTCAGGGGCCAAATCCATGAAGAAAACTGGGCCCTCTGCCCTGTAGTCATCAGTTCCCAGTAGTTCCTCAGTTGGGGGAGGGGAGCTTCCAGAGTCTCCACCCTTCTATTCTGGGATTTATCTTTGCAGATTTTGTAGATGGGATCCTCGACACTGTGAAATAGATGAAAATACACACACACACACACACACACACACACACACACACACACACACACCAAAATTTAACACCAGAGAATGGTTTTTAAAGGGTTACACAACATCCTAAATTCAGTTCCTTGGTGGCGAAATATTTGAATTACACAACAGATCACACTACTATCTATATAAAATTAAATTATTCAAATGAATATTTGAAAGTTCAGCGGATCTTTATCTGTTAAATAGCACAGGCTGAACGAAATCAGTTGGTGCCAAACCTCCCTGCGGCTGCACAAGAAAAATTGTAAATCAGAGTTCAAAAGCAGGAATCCACAAGGGTGAGGGGATCATCAGAGATCGAGGACCTACAGGATCGGGTAGGGATGCTCAGTAGACCAGACAGGTGGATCATAAGCAAAGAGCCTGGAAAACGGGCCATTCATACCTTGACAACCTTCAATGTCTAGGGGAAATGCAGGGATAGGTACACCCTGAAGTGGGAATAAAAAAACTTTAATACATTTACAGGACACTTAGCTTCTAAATACAGTGTGGATTGGAATCTACAGTGTGAAAAGGCATAGGAGTAGTAGTGTCCAGTTTTCCCCTTACTGTGACAAAATTGTGTCCTTTAGGGGCAGGAGAGATGGCTCAGCTACTCAGAACCCTTAGCATCCTCACAACTGACTCTGGCTGTGGAGATCTGCCTCTCTCTTCTGGCCTTTGCAGGTTCTGCAGCCACATGACATAACCCAAAAAAGACCCACGAACAAAAGTAAAAACGAGAACTTAAAATGAGTCATTTAGTTGATGTTAATGCACCAAGGTTTGTAGAGAGAATCTCTTCTAAGCGTCACCTGTCAATAAAAAAGTCTATGACCTGTGAGCTGAGGCAGGAAATAGAAGGCAGAACACTGGCAGGAAGAGAGGATTCTGGGACATAGTGTATAAAAGGAGACCCAGGGAGGGACGCTGCGGCAGATGCTAAAGGAGATGTTGAGGAAGATGCTAAGAAAGGGGATGAAAGAGCTGAAAATAACCATGAAGAAGACACAGAATAGTTTGAATGGGTTAAATAAGTTAGTCCGGGAATGAGCCAAAGTTTGTGGCTCAGGAATTTGTTAATAAATAATCAGTTTCATAGTTGTCATTGTGGGAGCGGGAGCTGGGAAGGAAAAAAGTCCTTTTTTGTTGCAAAGGTTAATTTCTCCTAATTATTTTCATATGATTATGTACGATGCTAATATATGGAAATCATGTGTAGGTTATATGGGAAATTGCAACTATCCTGGAGAATTCTAAATAAATGTGTTTTTTAATGCAAACTCGGTAGTGGTATTTTTTCCACTTCCATTTTTCAAGTCTCTGTCCATTCTAAAGTATATGTGTTTATTTTATCTACAGTAGAAAACATCCTTGTGATGTAATGACACATTAGTCAGCCCCACTAAGATGCTTTCTGGAAGTCAGTTAACCACAGGCACTGAGAGGTGTCTTGACTTAAGATTGGGCCCAAAGCACTTTCAGGATCTTGAACTGATGAGCATGGGCTTGTGGTCGCATTCACCCCAAAAGTGAACACACACACACACACACACACACACACACACACACACACACACAGCCGACATCACTGACTAACTAAACCGCAGCTAGAGCTGTGGCTTTGAGATCCTGGAGGTGGTGGCACTGGGTTTATTTGGCCTTACACTTTGGCACAAGCAGACAGCCACACTCACAACTCTCCCTCTGGTCCCCCTCTTCCTTCACAGCGAGTTCCAACACAATTTTTTATTTCTGATTTTATCCATCCAGTCTGGGCATCCCTCTTCTAGATCTTAACTTTTTTGTTCAGTGTGTGTGTGTGTGTGTGTGTGTGTGTGTGTGTGTGTGTAGAAAGACTCTGTGTGTGTGACAGAGAGAGAGAGAGAGAGAGAGAGAGAGAGAGAAATAATATATCACTTATAATAATATCCAAATGAATCTGGCTATTTGCAGTGAGAATTTTGGTGCATTTAAAAACATAGAGATATTATAAGAGTATGTTTTAATATAGGCTGTGGGGTATGACATCCAAAATGCTTGTCATTTTCACAGCTAAGTACTTCAGAGTGCTGAATCAAATATCTCATCTAAATAAGTTCCTGGTGAGACTCGGGTATGATTCACCGTGGGGCACATCTCTGCACCGTTTATGAGTCTACAGAAACAAGAAAGCAAGATGCATGCTGCAGCTAGCAGAAACTGGTTAACTATAGCCTCTGATCAACTCAGCATCACTTGAAGAGAGAGAAAGACAGACAGACATACAAACAGACACACACATGAGGGGGAGCTTAACAAATGTCTTATTGTGTTATTGGGGTGGTCTTTGGACAGGCCTATGAGGAATTGCCTTGATTGTTGACTGACTTAGGTAGGGCCAAGCCCACTGTGGGCAGCACCATTCACTAGGCAGGTCGCTCTGAGATGTATAAGAAAGCTAGTTGAGCTGGAGCAAGCCAACAAGCAGAGTCCCTTGGTGGCATCAGCCTCAAGACCTTGTTGTAGTTCCTACTCTGACTCCCCTCCATGACCTGAAAGTTGAAGTCAAAACATTTTCCTCCCCTACACTACTTTCCATCCAAGATTTTATCAGAGCCACAGAAAGGAAACTAGAACAGACTCCATGGGGCAGCAGGGAGGACCGAGGCCTCACAGATTCCCAGGAGCCTGTGCTTGCAGCTTCTGTCTCTTCTATCACTGTAAGCCACAGTGACCTGGGCAGGCTCAAGAGAAGGAAGGACAGTCTGCATTACCTACGAGATGACACAGTCACTTCTGTCCTTATTCCACGGACAAGAAAGAGTGCTAATGACCCAGTGGTTATAACGTTTAGCAGTAGGAATAGAAAGAGAGGAGGAACTTAACACTTCCCACAGGGCCAAGGAGAGGACCAGAGGCAGAGGTGAAGCTGGACTCTGCAGTGCATTTCCTGTGTGGGCTCCCTTCCCCCACCTAGTAACCAAACAGAAGGTTCTAAGTCAAGAAAGAAAGAAGAGAGCCACAAGACGAAAGAAACCGAAGTATCTCAATAATGTCCCTGCCTCAGCTGCACTGCCCAGAGGTTTGTGAGTCTGTGGACATGTCTATGAGGAACTGCTTTGATTGTTCACTGATTAGGATGGCCAAGCCCATTGTGGGCAGAACCATTCCCTAGGCAGGTGGGTTCGGAGCTGTATAAAAAGACCCAGTCTTGGAGCTTGTCTGCTGCTTATGTGGTGTTTTTTTTCGGTTTTTTGTTTTCTAACTGACAGAGAGGGCTACAGTATTGCCTACAGCGCAGCATTGAGCCTGCTGCACAAAACTCAGCATCTTGCTGTAACAGAACTCAAGGAAAATTCCAGATCTCATTAAAAAGATAGTGGCCACCTTCCCCCCTTCTCCAATTTCTAGTCATTAATGAATTTTTAAGCTCCAGTTATCCCACCTTAATCACAAGACACTCTGATCTTCATAAGACTGATGTCACTCATGTAGTGCAAGCCACCAGACAGAGGACAGAAGTAACAATCCCAAACATCCACTGCAGTTCCCAACTCAAATGCTTACAGAAGCCGTGTCAACCTTCAGTCAAAACAGGCATCACGTTTCTCTCATTACCTACCCTTTAATTGTCAAAACATTTGCACGTCTAAGTTCTTTCTGTTAAAGGGGTGGGAGGACTTCTTTCTACTTTATGAGCCATTTACTTTAGTGTTGTTAAGCAGAGAAGAGGACAATCCAGTCGACATTTACTCTAATAGGTGACTGATGTATGCATGAGGCTGTCCATATTTTTCCAGTAACTATAAACCTAGATGCCTTTTCCTTGCAGTGTGTATGAAATGAGCCTTCTACCCCATCCTTCCTTTCTCATTCAGGAGTTCTCATGATCACTCTGGCATCCACCACCTACCAGATCAGAAAGACTGTCCACGATCCCTTCTGCTGTTAAGGATCAGACCCCGCTGTGGGCTGGAGAGACTGCTCAGCAGCTAAAAGCACTGGCTGCTCTTGCAGGGGACTCAGGTTTGATATCTTGCACCCACATGGCAGCCCCCACACGTCTGTAACTACGGTTTCAGGGAAGACCTTCTGCTGGCTTCCCTGAGCACCAAGCATGCCCAAGGTACATATACATGCATGCAAAAAAAAAAAAAACAGCCCTACACATAATATATATATATATATATATATATATATATATATATATATATATATGTAAGCCTTAGAAGACAAAGAGGAAAAGGAAAAGAAGAAGAAAGTGAAGAGAAGGAGGTAGCCCTATGAAAGCCACAAAAACACCGCATTCATTTTTTTTATTTATTTACTTTATTTATTTGTAGACTGTAGCCATTTTCAGACACACCAGAAGAGGGCATCAGATCCCATTACAGATGGTTGTGAACCACCATATGGTTGCTGGGATTTGAACTCAGGATGTCTAGGAAGAGCAGTCAGTGCTCTTAACCGCTGACCTATCTCTCCAGTCCCTTGATTATTTTAACTTTGTAGTCCATAAGTCTGAGCTCTTACTTTGAAGGAAATGCTGGGAGTGTATGTGCACACTGTATATTATTAATCCGGTGCTGATGCGTAGAGACAGGTGGATCCTGGGGCTTGGGGGGCCAGCCTATCTAGCCTAACTGGTGAGATCCAGGACAATGGGAGACCTTGTTTCAGATGATGTGGGTGGTGTTCCCGACACTGACACCAGTCTTTCAGCCTCCACAAACATGTGCACACGGCCGTGAGTACACGTGATGCATACATTACAAAAATTAAAAAGGAAATGTGGAAATTCAATAAAGAAAGCTTCTTTCCAGCTGGTGGGGTATAGAGAGGATTGCTTCTCCGAATATAGTTATCTCTGAAGAGGAAGTCAATAAATGACTCAGACAAGAGCCTTTGAGATATCAGCTGCCAACCCAGGGCCAAGACCTCCTCTCTGGCTGCATTTACCTTCTTAACATGACTCCACATTCTCTCCTGGGACCCAGGTTTCCCCTTCCCCATAGCTCTGCCCTACTTTGAGCCTAAGAACCCAAAGAGCTAGCCAAGAAAGGAGGGGAGAAAGGGCACGAGGGGCTGGAGAGGAGGCTGACAGTAATCCAGTCATATACACAGACCATTCCATTGGCACTCAGTCCACGGATGCCAGGCAGTATCACTGAGATGGATGCCCAGGAGGAAAGGCAGGGTTAATAATCAAATAGGTGGCAGTCTTTACCACAGTAAGTTCAGCCAGCTGTGAACACAGTCAGAACACAGAAGAAGATGTCATCTGTCTGTGAACTGTGAACTACTGAGTGCGAGTGCATGCTTGTGTAGAAGGACTGTGTGTTGCTGTGTGTGTGCGCATGTGCATTGTTATTTAAGCTGGGTTTCTTTTTTTTTAATTTTCATATATAGTTAGTCCTGGGACTACTTCATGACTTAATATATCTTACCAATATTTCTTCCGCTGTGCCTGTTAGTTCTGAAAACCCCTGCTGGTCACCTAATGATGTGCTTTGCCTTGTCAATTATTTCAGGGGACTTGTGGGTGACACCCTTTCCGTGAAGTCTAAGAGACAAGAAGAGAACAGAAGTCCCACCTGGCAAAAGAAAGCGGGTACAACATTGTCTGAAATGATTCGGGGTGGGCGAGCACGCAGATAAAAGAACGTAATGTGAGAACTGAGCTCAAGCTGGACAAACAAATGGCGACACTGAACCCCAAACAACCCCCCCCACCAGACGGTGCCTGCGGGTTTAGGCTTAAAAGTACCTTCCACGGAGAGCCCAAAGGAATCAGTACTGAGTCTGTTGGGACATTGCGGAGAATAGAAATCCTTTGCCTCCACTCTCAGTAGAAGAGACGGCAGTAAAATGGGTTACGGATGTGTAGGGCTATTGGAAGAAGCAGATTAAAAGAAAAGAACTTGACTCATCGGCTTTGATTCGAAATCTTTATTATCACAAATGGTGGTTATTAGATCAAGATGCCTCACACATCCTCCGTTCAGTCACAATGGCACTTTCAGCCCATTTCAGCTGGTTATGTGTTCATGCTCTCTCTCAGGGCTAGGTAGTAGCAAAACTTGATGTATGGCCATTATCTGAAGCCTGGCCCAGAAAGATAATGGCCCAAGGTTTACAATGCATGTGGGAATGATCAATTATACCCCCACAACTGACATCACAGCAGAACCCCAACACTGGATGGGAGGCAGAGGAAGAGAGATGAAATTGTCTTGGATACCTCCCTCTTTTTGACAGGCAGAAAAAAATCTTTCTTCAGAAGATGTTTGGTGTGTCTCAGTGAGTCTTCTGATGCACCTCAACACCAGTGACATGCACAGAACAAAGCTAGCAAGACTGATTCAAACTAATCAGGAGCCCTCCATGCATTAAAGGATAGAAAACCAATTATACTAATATCCAAATGAAACTGGCTATTTGCATTGAGAATTTTGGTGTATTTAAAAACATAGAAATATTATAAGACTATGTTTTTGTTTTAATCCAGGCTGTGGGGTATGGGGTTTCTTCCAATTCTCAACAGTGGCTGACTATGATTTGCCTCGTGCTCTAGCAGGGGTGTCATTTTGCGACCAGCAGATAGATTTTGCATGTGTGTAACATTTGGAATGCTGGAGACTTTTCAGAGAACATATAAATGCTAGAGCCCCATAGGAGGCTGATCTGATCTGTGACATACACTAGGTACACTGATAATTGAAGGACATTTTCTGATCTGTGACATAGAGTATGTACACTGATAATTGAGGACATTTTCTCACCTGTGACTTAGACTAGGCAGAATGATAATTGAGGACATTTTCTCACCTGTGACATAGACTAGGGTAACTGATAACTGGAGGAATTTTTTTTTTTGATCTGTGACATACTGTTCTTCTGTCTCTTGCCAGAGTATGTCTGTGCAATGGAAACCTCTCTCACTTATTTTTCTGCATTTCAGGAAGGCAGTTGCCCTATGATGTTTAGACATAGCACCTGCTCTGATGTGTGATGTGCAGTGAGACATTTCCAAAGAGAGTCACTGTGACTTGGGTTGACAAGCAATCACCTTCTGCTACAGTCAACCATTCATAATCTAGCATGTCGCCTCGGCTCTCCCAATGCACTTCAGAATGTTGAATTTATTTTTATACAAATGGCCAGCACTGTAACTACATTTCATGACTTTCTTTATTCTGTCATTAGACTCGGGATAAGATTTTAGATTTATAAGGTATGTTTCAGTCTAGGTCAGAGAAGGTCTTTTATGTCAACTATAATATCAGGAACTTCCAAATCTACATGTAAAATATGCATTGGGTTAAGGAACCCAATGAGCCTTTTATTATTTTGATCATTCGTACAAAGAATGTCTGTTCCAACTAACTGATACAGACATGAATCGCACTGTTATTGTGTTGTTTCAGTGTCCCCTACTGCATTGCACCTGGACAGAGGTTTCAAAATAGTCCAGTTCTGTAGCAAATCACAATGTTGCATCTCCAAATACAAAAGAATCCCCATCCTCTCTCCTTGAGTTTCTCACTATCAAATTTTGTGACCTATTCTTCAAATCAATATTTATTGTAGGCTAATTATTTACTGAATTCATCTTAAACATTTCAGCATTTTAAAATATAACCTTTATAAAGAAATAGAAGGGCAGAGGATGTTACCATTTGGTAATTAAGAAAACAATAAACGTAAAAATATACATAATGAAAAACGGGACATAAATATTTCTAAACATGCAACTTAGCTCTGATATGTCCTGAAATGATCACCACTATTTTTATATCAAATATTTATTTTTATTTATTTCTCAATATGTTATGCCATGTTTTAATTTCTGATTATGTGGAATCAGAAATAGAATGTATTATTCTTTAACTCCAAGGAAATAAAATAACTTACTTTCTGAAACATAACCCTGAATATTCTACATTTTCATGAGGAATAAAATAGCGTATAGGTAAAATTATTGTGTCTGTATGTAGATTAGAAATTAAGTCTGTTATAAATATAAAGTTGGGACAAGAACTTATCTTACTGTGAAAGGCAAACTAAGCTTGAGTATCTCCTCTGAACTAAGATGCATCATCATCCTTTCTCATCTGTAGGTCTGATTTATAGACACCATTGCTTGATTTTTCATGTACGGACATGAAAAAAAGTGAAATTAGTGTCTCAGTTGTTTTTTTTTTAATATAAACTATGTAGACATCCTGGAAAATACACTGATACATTTAAACTTCACATCATTTCTTTAGTGGTAAATTAATTTGCTTTTAAAAGAAATGTTGGAAGGGAATTCAAATGGATTTAAGATAAGAGTAACTGCTGGGCAAGTTTCATGACATCATTGGGTCCATGACTCGATGCTGGAAAGTTGGATTCTAGTTATCCACCTGTGAAGTGTAACATATACATGTTCAGACATATATGCAAATAAACATAGAGATGCACACATTCATACATGAAGGCACACATTCATACATGAAGGCACACACACTACAAAAAATCTATAATTTCAAAGGTGGTTTTGTTTTGTTTTATTTGCTTTGCTTTCATTTACTAGTAATGACACATGCCTTTAGTTATACCATAAAATCTGAGAAAGGGCTGACAAGTAGGAGGCCAGAACTTCACATGTGAGAGCTTCAGAGCAGTTAGTACAAGTTTAACATGAAAAACGTGAGAACTTTTCTCAAAATCCTAAGAGCTTGAAATATAGGTCAGGGCCTTCCTGGCACACAGTTGTTTATGTCTTTGATCTTCACAACTGAATTTTTTCATTCAAATTTCAGGTACTTCTCTATTGAATGATTTTCAAATAAGCAAACTGTGATTAGTTTTTAGAATTCGTTTTGTGTTCAAATGTAAATCTCCTAAACTCTAACCTTTATCTCTGACTTTCTAAACCAGAAAAAGCATAGGAATATTTGATATATCTGGCCTTATATGTTGTATATTTTCATTTTAAATGGCTTTCTTTTATATCATTATAGTGTTCCTGGGATTTACAGATTACCTCCTTGGAATAACAGGGGATACAGACTTAGAACCTTTGGGTCAGACCTTCACTGGTTCTTTCACACAATTTATCATTCCTCTTTCAGGGGACATAAGGAGCTGTTGCTGAGCTGTGGCTAAGACTGAGTGTGGATTACAATAGTGTCAACATCCTTCTCCAATGTGAAGCCATACATGTTCCTTAAACACATTCTTGAAAGATAGTTTCCATAATTCATGGAGTTTTCATTAGATAGCTACATTCTTTCATTTTTGGAGGATGTTTTTGAAGACTATTCTGTCATTTATGTCAATTGCTATCCCTCTTTCGTGGGAAATTTCTGTTTCTTTTCTGGATGCTTCTACGAACTATGTTTCTACTATCGCTGGGTTCAGTTTGGTCACCTGGGTTCAGATTTCTTTTTATTTATCATGCCTGAAATTTGTTTGGTTGAGGATTGTATTGTTCTCATTCTACAATTCCTTCATTGTTATGCCTGCAAACTTTTCTCTTCTTATTTTGAATATTCCTCCTTTTAGTCTTCTGTAGACTCATGGGTCTTCCACCTGCATGGAGACTGGGTATTGCTCATTACGGTTTTACGTGTATGAGATGTTCTATAGAGTTATTAGTTTTCAATGTCTAAGAGTATAGATTCTAGTTTTTGGTATTTATGAAATTTGCAGAGATCATAACTTCTAGAAAACCATGATATCCTTACCTTTTCATTTTTAGTTTTTCTGGGATGATTAAAATAAACAATTTATAGAGAATAACAAGCATAAGAAAAATGTATATTGTGAACATATTTCTGCAAGAGGTCTCATGTATTGATGCAGCTGAAATAACGAGATTTACCATGCTCTCTGTGACTGCCCCCACATCTCCCTTCTCCTTTCCCCTCAGTGATAGTATTTACTCATTTACTTTTCTTCTTCCCTTACATTTGTTTATTCATTAGTTGTGTGGTCAAATGATACAGTATTCTAGTTAGTTGAGAGCACAATTTTCAGAAGTGACTTATTAGCTTCTGCCATGTGGGTCAAAGGGATTGATATCAGCTGTTCAAGCTCAGCTTGGCATACAACCACCCTTAGCCAGGGAACCATTATGCAATCCCCAAATTTAATATTTCCTAATACTATCTGAGAGCATTTCTATGACTTCAGAATTATTACCTGGACTATTTTAGTCGAAAGTGATTATGTGGGAATTAATTTTGTACATTATAGCCACAGTGCTATAATGCTACCCATTCTTCTATTTTTATGCACTGCTCATTACACTTGTATATGTGTTGTAAAATACCCTGCTTAGCAAACAAGCACAACCTCTGCTGATAGTATTATGTAGCTTCCTTATGTTGATGACTATGTCTCTACATCATTTTATGCTCACTGTTTTGGCATACTGATTTCTCTTTAATTTATATTTATGATGCACATCATGGAGACCCTTTGTTTTTGGCTGTTTGGATGATAGTGATTTCTCTGCTATTATTTCATTGAGGACACAAAAACTTACCAAACATTCACATACTTACATTTATACTGTATATTTTTGTCTGGTGATTTGACTATACTATTATCGTGAGGCAGATTCTAATCTCTAGTGAAATAAAAGTCAAACAGCGTTTAAAAAATTGACTACCTCTATTCTTTTTATTTATCACTTATTTTCATAGTAAGATACAAAGAAGCCTCTCTCATCCTAGTATTGACTCTGACTTACATAAAAATTTAATTATCAAATTAATTAAAATTATTTTAGTACAGTAGTTTTTCTATGCTTTTAATACCTAGAAGTAATACATTAGACATGTGCTTTCTGAACTCTCATGCATACTATAGAGTAAATATATTTATTGTGCATGAGATCTCCACATAAGAGGCTACAAAAATACCTCAGCTGTTAAAGGCTTGTGACCCAACCAAAATATCAATAAAAATGAAATTAGTCACTGTATATTAGGTTTTTGTATTGAAATAGTCACACATTAGCTCTTTGGAATTCTCTACATCATATCAGGTCTAATTATAATGATAGTGAATGAATCCAATTACAAAATTAACCATTATATCTAATACCATATTTGAATTATTTAACATGTGTTTTGGTTTCATCTTCATATTCTATACCAAAGGAAGCATAGTTAGTGCTCTCCTATAATCAAATAGCCACGTCGTCTGCGGTAATCTGGTATATTAGTATAATATCAAAATCGATTTCTTTAGTTCATTTACTTTTGAGAGATCTTTTCTCAGCAGAAATGCTTAAATTAAATGTAAATTAAATAAACTCAGTGAATAAAATATAAATCTTTATAAAAGAAAAATAATATAGTAAAATAAGTTATCAAACACAAAAATAAATCACAAAATTCAAACTCAGATTACCCACAACTAACACCCAGCTCACTGAAAATAAAGACCCTGGACCCATTTTATAAGTAAGTACCCGTGAGCACATGCTTGAGAACACTCTATGTTCTTTCTCTCCCTTTACATTCAGGGAGCAGAGGTAATGGTTTCCCCTAAGTTCTCAGAATTATCCATGGTTCTGGTTAAGATGCAAAGAAAAATCTAGAATTCCTGTTGATGGAAGATGAGTTTTTTTTATTTTATTAGCATCCTTAATATATCATAATCGATGAAATTCCAGATGCCTAGTGAAGATGTGTTATATAAATAAATGATGAAGAAAATTCAATTTAAAATTATATTATGTTTATTAGAAGAATTTTTCCACTCAATTTCATAATCCATTTTATATAAGACAGTCTCTGTCATTCTTCTCGACAGATTCCAGTCAGGATGTATCTTAATACACCACACTTATTCACGTGTATTTTGTATCTATTTGAATCCACCTCCCCATGACAAACCCCTCAATATTTATATTTCATATACAGGAAATGTCTATCCTGATATTTCCATTTATTAGGATGATACTCTCAAGAAGATACAAGCTTCCTGTTTCTGGATGCCCCCAGAGATGACATAGTACCATAAGTCTCTGTACCCAAATTCGGTGGGGGAGAAACCTGGACTCCCAGAATCATGGACAATTCTGATAATTTAGGGGAAACCATTACCTCTGCTCACATTTCTGTGCTTGGAGGAAGCTGCTTACAGCCCAATGTATACAGGAACATAGGAAGAGTAAGGGAGGGGATCATTCCAGTATCTACCTGTGTCCAGAGATGAAAGCCAGTGACCAGGAAAAGTAACACAACTGAGAACACAGGCGAGACCAACCCTTTGAAGAAGACAGGGCAGCAGATGAGGATAGGGATAGAGGTCTTATGGATGGAGGCCATACACAAACAGTCTTTATATTTTTCTGTGCCTTTAACAGCTCAATGGCAAGGCCACTTCCTAACCTCCAAGTGGCTGAACTATCCCCCACTGATATTCCCACGTTATTATTTGCTAAAATCTATATCCCATCTCTCTTGCACTGGACACCATTGGGCAGATCGCCTGGGTCAGCTTATTCTCATGGTCTTCTATGTCAGCTGCTTCTCTGTCGTGAAAGTCTGTCCTGGAGAATCTCCATGTCTTCTTCCTCTCTGTACCTTTGTCCAAGCGTCCTGAAACTCCTGCTCTGTCTGTCCTGCCTAGACACTGGCTATCAATATCTCTATTTTCCAATCAGAACCAACTGAGACAGGGTCCCTGATTCCTTAGTTTAGGACAGTATGAGAAGCATGAGAATAAAGTCAACTGCAATAACTATTTGTATGTGACTTTCTGGGAACAATATTTCCCAAACAAGAAAGAGATACCTGTTAAAGTACTAGAATCAAAGAAAATGTCAAGTAAACACATAATAATAATAATAATAACAATAATAAAACAGTAAATATTAATAATAATAGAATTAATATAATAAAAGTGATGATAAAATAATAATAAATATAATTATAATAATTATAATAATGAATAATAATAAAAATAAAGTCATCATCATCATAATTATCATCATCAAAGCCTAATGAACAGAGAAATAAAAATACAAAAAGTGTGAAGGAAAAAGACTAAGTCACACGTAAAGCTGATCACATGAACTAACACCTGAATCTTCATTGGATATTCTAAAATAAAAATGGGCTTGGATCACCTTTCAAAACGTTTTCAAAGAATACAGATAGTACCCTAGAATTTATTACTGAGGAAATGTATCAATCGCATCAACAGAAGAGGAGAAACTTTACATAGCATAATCACCAGGAAGCCATGTCTCTTCAGCGATCTTAATCTAAAAATGGGAAACCGCATTCTGAAAATAAGGGATATTCTCAAGAGGACAGAGTTGGTAAATAACCCTGTAGTAATTCTTCGGAAGAGGGAAAAAGTGTGTGGCAACAACAAAATAAAAAAGTCCGATGAATACTCCTCCGTAATAACGCTAACCATAGGGATTTAGCTCAGTGGTAAAGTGCTTGTCTAGCAAGTGCAAGGCCCTGGGTTCGGTCCCCAGCTCCAAAAAAAATAAAAAAAAAAAATAAAAATAACGCTAAGGATTAACTGTCTGACACGAATAATATACAGGCTATCAGTTTGTATAAGAAAACATGTTTATTTCTCCTGCATCTAAATAGTACATTTGTTTTAGATACAATTGCATACTCCTGTTTAGAATACAATTCCCCACATTTCTTTTTTACTTTTTTCTTTTTTTTCGTAAGTATATTTATTGTTCATTAATTTTTTTATAAAGATCTAGAAGATTTACTGTTTAATTGTAAGTATAGAATTTTCATGTAAATGTATTTTTTTTCTTTTTTTGGGGGGGCATGTTCCCGTCCCCATCATCCGCCCATTACCGCCCTCCCCCCAACAATCACGTTCACTGGGGTTCAGTCTTAATAGGAACGAGGGCTTCCCCTTCCACTGGTGATCTTACTAGGCTATTCATTGCTAACTATGAGGTCAGAGTCCAGGGTAGTCCATGCGTAGTCTGTAGGTAGTGGCTTAGTCCCTGGAAGCTCTGGCTGCTTGGCATTGTTGTTCATAAGGGGTCTCGAGCCCCTTCAAGCTCTTCCAGTTCTTTCTCTGATTCCTTGAATGAGGGTCCTGTTCTCAGTTCAATGGTTTGCTGCTGGCATTCGCCTCTGTATTTCCTGTATTCTGGTTGTGTCTCTCAGGAGAGATCTACATCCGCTTCCTGTCAGTCTGAATTTCTCTGCTTCATCCATCTTGTCTAATTGGGTCACTGTATATGTATGAGACGCGTGTGGGGCAGGCTCTGAATGGGTGTTCCTTCAGTCTCTGTTTTAATCTTTGCCTCCCAATTCCCTGCCAAGGGTATTCTTGTTCCCCTTTTAAAGAAGGAGTGAAGCATTCACATTTTGATCATCCATCTTGAGTTTCATTTGTTTTAGGCATCTAGGGTAATTCAAGCATTTGGGCTAATAGCCACTTATCAATGAGAGCATAACATGTGTGTTTTTCTGTGGTTGTGTTACCTCACTCAGGATGATATTTTCCATTTCCCTCCATTTCCCTATGAAATACATAAAGTCATTGTTTTTGATAGCTGAGTAGTATCCTTTTCATAGATTTACCACCTATCATAAGGCAATATTTTATATGCTAGAAAGTTTACTTTTGGGAGAACATTATTTTGTATATTTAATTCATCCGTTTTCATTAATTTTATCTTAAAGAATATTATTTGCTAATATGTTTAAATTATAGGTAACTCTGTTTGTGTGTGTGTGTGTGTGTGTGTATGTGTGTGTGTGTGTGTGTGTGTTTGATAATTCAACTCTAATATGACCAGGAAAATTCTTTAGTGATAATGATAATTTATGGGCACTGAGAATTTTTGTATATACTTTATATATAAACTATATATGTATATACTTTATATATATGAAAATATATTATGTATATTTCTTCAAAGCACTGTTTATATATGTATACTAAATTAAGCCTTCTATTTGCAGTTTTAGCTTTTTCTAACACTAATTTTATCTTATTAGTGTCTAGAAAGAAATACATGGAAGCATGAACCATCTCAACTTCAAATGTAGGTACACTCAATGTTATGTCTTCCTTTTAAACATGATTGTTCATCTTTGGTCCATAATATATATATATATATATATATATATATATATATATATATATATATATATATTGCTCTATTTATATTAGAAATGTGTGCTACATTGTATATATGTATTCATTGATGACTTCCTTCTGTGAACAAATTTTAAGAATAAATGACTTCTGTACATTATTATAAAATCTAAGATCATTGAGATTTTCCGAAATCAAATACCATAATGCATAAATATAAGAATCATTTCCTCTCTGTGGCTATTAACAAAAAAATTTAATAAAAAAACTCCTATAAACAAATTTTGATATTATCCATGAAAGTTTCTTCAAGGAGTTGTCCAACTTTTAAAAAAGGGAAGTCACCAATTATGTCAATACATTTTTCATTCTATATTCTTTTAAATTGTAAAATACATTTTTATTTATATAAGTCATAACAACAAGGGAAATATTATATAGACAGCAAAAGAGACCTAAGGAAAATAGTACCAAACTCTAATATTTGGATCAATATCAGAAATGGCAAATGATAATTACTGTATTATTAATTTAATGAGACAAGATATCACTTTTATTTAATAATTTTTCCTGAATATTTTATGTATTTACATTTCAAATGTTATTTCCTTTCCTTTTTCTCCCATAACAGCCCTGCCCGTCTCCTGTGAGGATGTTCCAATTCCCACCAATCAACTTCAACCTCAATTCTCTGGCATTACCCTACATTGGGGATACAAGCCTTCACAGGATTAAGGGGTTTTCCTTTCAATGATGTTTGAACAAGCAATCCTCTGCCACGTATGTGGCTGGAGTCATGGGTCCCTCAATCTGTACTCACTAGTGGGTGGGTTAATCCCTCGAATTTCTGGTGGGTCTGGTTGGTTGATATTGTTGTTCTTCCTGGGGTTTTGCAAACCCCTTCATCTCATTAAGTATACTCTCTAACAACTTCATTGAATCCCCTTGTTCAATCCAATGTTTAGCTACAATCATCCTCACCAGTGTCAGTAGAGTTCTGTCAGTGTCTCTCAGGAGACATCCATATCTGACTCCTGTCAACAAGGACTTGGTGGCATCAGCAATAGTGACTGGTTTGTGTGACTGCATATGGGACAGATCCACACATGGGGCAGTCTCTGGTTGACCCTTTCTTCAGTCCCTGCTTAACTCTTTATCCTTGAATTTCCTCCCATGAATATTTTTTATCCCTTCTAAGAAGGAATGCCACATCTGCATGTTGGTCTTCTTCCTGTGTGGGCTTCATATGACCAGTGAATTCTTTCTTATGTATTCCACACTTTTGGGCTGATACACACTTCCAATAAAGGTATACCATTTGTGTTCCTTTGTAACTGGGTTACCTCACACAGAATGATAATTTTTGGTCTATCCTAAGAATTTTATGCAAACATTGTTTTTGATAGGTTAGAAGAACACACATGTGTAAGTATTTCATTTATCCATTACTATGTTGAGGGACATCTGGTTTCTTTTCAGCTTCTGGCTATTATAAAAAAAAAGGTTGCTCTCAACCTGTAGCATCATGTGTCCTTCTTATATGTTGGAGCATCTTTTTGGGTATATATCAAAGAAATGGGATTGTGGTATCCTCAGGTAGTACTATGTACAACTTTGTGAGAAAACTCCAGACTGTTCTCCAGAATGGTTAAACGAGCTTGCAACCTGACCAACAATGGAGGAGAGTTCCTCTTTCTCCACCTCCTTGCCAGAATCTGTTGTGAATTTCTTAACTTAGCCATTCTGAGTTGCGTGCTGTGTTACCTCAGTATTTGTTGATTTGCATTTACCTGATGGATAAGGATGTTAATATTCCTCAGTAGAGAAATCTTTGTTTAGTGCTATTCACCATTTTTGAAAGGACTATTTGATATTCTGGAGTCTAACTCCTTGAGTCTCTGTATAGATTGATTTTAGCCCTCTATCAGATGGAAGATTGGTAAAGATCTTTTCTTACCCTATTGATTTTACCTTTTTCCAAATTCCAGTGTCCTATGACTTACAAGAGGTTTATGAAGTCCCATTTGTCAATTCTCGATCTTGGAGCAAAGCCATTGGTGTTCTGTTCAGTAAATTTCCCCACTTTTTCTTCTATTAGTTTAAGATTATATGTTTCTTGTGGACATACTTGATCCACTTTGACTTGAGCTTTGTACAGGGCGATAAGAATTGATTGATTTCCATTCTTCTACATGCTACCCTCCAGTTTAATGAGAACCGTTTGTGGAAAATGTTATTGTTCCATTGGATGGTTTCAGGTCATTGTCAAATATCAAGTGGCCATAGGTGTGTGCCTTCATTTCTGGTCCTACAATTATATTCCATTGATCTTTTTGACTGTCTCTTTACCATTCCCATTCAATTTGTATTATTATTGTTCTGTGATACAGCTTGAAGTCATCGATAGTGATTGCCCCAGAAGTTCTTATATTGTTGATGAACGTTTTCTCTATCATGGGGTTCTTGTTATTCCAACTGAATTTTCAAATTGTTCTTTCTAACTCTGTGAAGAATTGAGTTGGAATTTTGATGGTGATTGCCTTGAATCTGTTGATTGCTTTAGGCAAGATGACAATTTTTACAATATTAACCCTGCACATGCATGAACATGAGAAATTTTTCCATCTTCTGCGATCTTCAATATTTTTTTCAGAGACTTGAAGTTCCTGTCATACAGAACTTTCACTTGCTTGTTTAGAGTCAACCTGAGGTATTTTTTTATTATTTGTGACTATTTTGAAGCCTGTCATTTCCTTAACTTCACCTCCAACTGTTCATCCTTGAAGTAGAATGCTACTGATTTGTTTGAGTTAAGTTTATATCCAGCCACTTTGCTGAAGTTGTTTATCAGCTGAAGGAGTATTCTGGTGGAATTTTTGGGGTCACTAAAATTTACAATCACATCATCTAAAATTGTGATATTTTAAGTTCTTGCTTTCTAAATTTTTCGGTTTTCCCACGTGTTTCTGTCTAATTTTTGTGGATAAGAATTCCAGAACTATATTGATGGGGTAAGTAGAGATTAGGCTACCATTTCTAGTCCGTGATTTTTGTGGTATTGCTTAAAGTTTCTCTACAGTAAGTTTGATGTTGGCACCTTTTTTTTGTAATATTGCTTTTACTATGTTTAAGAATCGGCGTTGAATTCCTAATATTTTTCAAGACATCTAACATGAAGAAATATTGATTTTTCAAATTTTTTTGTCAGCATCTAAAAAGATGATCATTTATTCCCCCCCTGGAGTTTATTTACATAATTGATTCTTCTATGTGCTGACATCCAGTTGAACCCTAATTTCTTGAAAATTCTGTCTTTTTTCCATTTCATAGTTTTAGCACCTTGGTCAAAGACAAAGTGACCATAGGTGTGTGCATTCATTTCTGGATCTTCAGGCTAGGATATCTGGTGAAATTTTCAATTACTATGGATGGAGAAAATAAGACATTCCATGACAATGCCAAATGTACACAACATCTTTCCACAAATCCGACCCTACAATTGATAGTAGATGGAAACTTCCAACACAATGATGGAAACTACACCTTAGCAAAAACTCGGAATTAATCTTTCAACAAACCCAAAAGATGATAGCCACACAATTGTAATTACATTCTAACAACAAAAATAACAGGAAGCTACAGTCCATTTCATTTAATATCTCTTATCATCAATGGACACAATTCCCCAAATAAATAGACATAAATTAAAAGACTGAATATGTAAAGAGGATCCAAGATTTTGCTGCATACAGGAAATACACCTTAGAGACAAAGACAGAGTATCTCAGGGTAAAAGGATGGAGAAAAATTCTAAGCAAATTTTCCCAAGAAAAAACTGGAGTAGCCCCTTTCTAATATTGAACAACATTGACTTTTAACAAAAAGTTGTCAAAATGACAAGGAAGGGAACCATACTTGTCAAAGAAAAAATAATACTAAGATGAACTTTCAATTCCGAACAACTATATTTCAAATGCAAGGAAACCTAAATTCATAAAAGCAACATAAATATACCTCAAAGCAAAGATTACTCTACACACAATAAAGTGTTGGAGACTTCAAATCTGCACTCTCAACAACGGACAATTTATAGAAACTGAAACTAAACAGATATGGTTAAAATAACAGAAGTCATTTTAATAACTTAAAAAAATACAAATGGTTTTAACAGATATTTAGGTAACATTTCATCCTGAATCAGAAGAATATACCTTTTCCTATGCACCTCACTGTAACTTCTCCGAATTTGACCATGTACTCATTCACATAAGAGTCCTCAATTGATACCAGAATATTGAAGTTATCCTATGCATCCTATCAGATCACCATGGACTAGGGCTACTCTTCAATATTTTATTATTTTTTGAATTTCTTTAAATTATCGATGATTTATTTATGTGGTGTTTTTGAAACATCATCTTTCTTGATAGTTTAAAGACTGGATTAAACCTAGTTTTAGTTCTTCCATTTTTGCCTCTACAGTAGCAAGAGTGTTTTCTCCATTCCAATCTTGGTTTATATACTACATTTTGAGTTAATTCTTTGTGCATACATTGCATTTAATGTTTTCCTCTTAGTTTGAATCTATATTTGTATTATCTAACCTTACAAATTTGTAATTTTATAATGAAATTTTTATTTTCATAATTTCTGACTATAACTTTTGATCTCATTTTGCTTATATTTTTTTCTCCATTTAAATGCATTTTTTGTTTGTGAATACTTTTCCCTCTTTATGTATGTTAGTGCCTTTATGGGATTTTGTTATTGTTTATCAATGTAATATGCGATTTATTCACAACAGCAGCCATATATGAAGGAGAATAAAAGAGTTAAATATCTATTTCAATAGTATGGATTACTTATTAAAAAAAAAAAGAATCTCTGAAACAAAGATCAGTGACGAATTTCACACTACACTTCCCCAATGGTCCCAGCATGCAATAATGCCAGGTAGTGTGCTGTGCTCATGTGGTGGTGGGAAATAATTTACGGAAGAGTAAAACCACATACCACAGATAATTTAAAGAATCCCTTTCCCCCTACACACAGATACATAATGGGATTATAGCATGGTCAATGCAATTAATGGAGCGGAAGTTAACAACTATGTTGCTACAAGAAAGTGATGGCAAGAATTTCAAACCATGGTCAACTATATAGTTGTGAACATTTGTTCCCAAAATTGTGGGTTGTTCCTCAGGACAATAATAGCTGGACTGAACCCACCTTTTATCTATACAAAGTGGGGAACCATTTCCCTAATGGTAATGATGAAGACAAAAAAAACAATAACAAAAGTTTATATTAATAGAAGCAAATCATTAACGCAAACTACCACAAACAAGTTTATGTTCTAACCAGAAAAGGCACCAAAACTAAAGTCACATTTCAGCACACTATGTGAAGACAAAAGTGAGTGGGCCATCGTCTTTCTCCCTTTCATGTTTTTCAAGTACTTTACAGAAACAGGAATCTCAGACTGCTTTTCCATGAATTATTAACGGTTTTTACAGCCCTCATGTATTAAAATACAATTTGAAAGTATTGATACCTGCTTTCTAGGTTTTTTCCAAGTTCACAAACTTCTTGGACTAAAGATCCAAAATGTAAGTAGGCCCAATCCTGAGCTGTAAAACTATGACAAGGGAATAATGACAAATATTTTCCAGGCCCAAGCACTATAGTACTATAGTATTGAGTACAGTGATCTAAATTAATTCAAATAGCTCAAGAGAGTAGGAAGATACATCTAAAAATGGGTGAGAAAAATGTAGAAGAATCAACTCCTTCCTCGTGTATGCCAGCATTTACAGTTCTGCAGTAAGTTCTAAGAGGCAGTATTCAAGTAGCAATGGGAAGAAAGAACTCAGGACAAGACAGGGAGATAAATTAGCATGGTGGGTTTATGTAAGAGAAACAATTACAAATGAAAATGTCTTGTAAAATTAAAAAGAGTTTTTTTCCCATTATTTTCTCGTTCCAATCAAAACAGACATCCATGAATAATTCTCCTCTGAGGCTTTCTTAAAACAGGTTAAACAAAAATTAACATAAACAGTTAAATGTTTGAAAATGAAAAAAAGAAAAAAAAACTTGCGTATGTTTCAGAGCAGGATCACAGGGAGATGAGCTGAATCTGGTGAAGATTAAACCAAGAGTGGCAAGCAGGAACTAGAATTAAGAACTGCATGAGAAAGGCTGTGGAGTAGTGACAGGAACATGGCCAGGCCTGACAGATAAGGCTGGGCCCTTTAAAGGGGGACAGAATGAGGTAAGAACGTATTTCAAATAAAGCAGCAACTTTCCTTTCTTTCACCTCAAGTATCCCATCCCTGAAAAAAAAACATTTTGATAATAATACAGAAGAGTTATGGTATTTCACTCACTTCCCATTTGCTTTTAACCCTCTCTCCGAATTCAGGAAATACGAACACTTCAAATTTCCAAGAAGAAAAATTCATCGCCAGGTATATGGATGTCCTGAGAACCAAGTGACAGATTGAAATATGTGAGGGCTGAGAAGGTGGAGACTGTCTCATTCCACAGAGCAGAAATTGTGACTGACTATGTTAAGAAGGGATAAGGCAACCCTAACAGGTAAACTAGTTCTCATAACATTAAACTTATTTACATTATTCTTAACTATACTTAGTTCAAATCACGTTCCAGCTCAATCTTCATTTTGAAAGATGCTGATCTTTCCTGCAATGTGTCTGTATCATCTTCTCTTCCTAGTATTGACTTTCATTATGGGGATAATTGATGATTGTGGCTGCATAGGTGATGTTTTTATTTCTATATATCACTCCCTTTACATACTATATGTGAAGTAACATTTAAGGAGTTTCATTTGGAGAAGGTATGAATGATTGATCTAATATATATGGTTTAAAACTCTATTGAGATTATTTAGAAAATATCAGGTATCCATTCTCTGTAAATAATTGCTTTTCTCATATAATAAAGAAACAATAAAATTTTATTCTAGTCAAAATAATTCTCTATAATTTTATAACCATAGATGCAGAAGAACATTAAGATAATGTGGAATATTAAATCAGTTGAACTGCATGTTCATTAATTTAAGACTAACTAGAATCAATGAGATGTTTCTGGAACAGATATAGGAACAAAAAACAAAGCATTGAATAAATAGTGGCAGAAGAACAGCGTCATTTTGTTAAATGTTGCTTACCTTCAGATCCACTGTTTTCTTTTATTTAATAAAAATTCAATTTAAATACTCTTCGTCAGTGTTTTTCATCCTGTCATTGGCTCTATTTTCAAAGCTCCATCCCATAACTAGCATGATTATTAAATTTAAAACCAAGAATTTTGCGTGTGTCAACCACTTTCTCCATTTCCTTATTTGTGGTTTATTCTGTTCCCAATGGCCATGTTGTGTTGAAGTCAGGAAGAATTTCTGGCTCATTTGATGAAAATTTTCTGAAATCATATATGATTCATAGTTGTAAAATGATGTGCATATGTTTAATAGTACTGGATATTATAGTTAAAATCATCTGGGTAAGGAATTTTGCATGAATATCATAACACGCTAAAATACTAAAGAGAAAATGTAGAAGAGCTAGATATTTATTAAATATTTTTACTCTTCTAGGGTTTGAAACTTTACAAAATATGAGCAAATCACTTCTTTCTGTGAAATTCACATTCATGAGCCATTATCTTCTAATCAAACTGCTCTGTCAGCTCCCATAAAGTTGGATTAAATGCTAATTGCAATCCAAACTGTTTGGAGTGGGTAAATCGGCAAATTATTTGTCCGGATGTTCTAAACCAGCATCTAATGTAAGCATAGGTTTGCTCTTAATGAAATAATAACTACCAGATATAATGTGAAAAAATACACCTATTAAAGTAATTTTTTGTTATAAAACAGCTATTAATTCATCGTCTGAGTAATGGCTTAAATCACCAAAAATTGAACATTAACTAGCAATTTCTAGTGAGTTAGAGTTTCTCTCAAGCATCTTCCAATAAATCGATCTAAAATATATTCCTTTAAAATTCTCTTAAATACACTTATCATGAAATATTCCACAGCACAATAAATAACTCCAACATGTTTTCATTTGCTCAAACCAAGACATTGTCTTTCTTTCTTCTGGCCCAATCCATAATCAGTCTTGTACCAAACACATAATTTTCCAACATTGCTGTCTGATATGAATCTTTTTTCTTTATCACTGACACTACTTCCAGAATGACTTTAAAAACATCCTTCAAATCATTCTGCATATCATTTCATAATACATAAGTTTCCAGAGTCCCTTAGTATGTACATAGAGAGTTAAACAAACTTATTTAACACTATTCAATTATTTCTTAGACATTTTCCATAAATAAAAATTTATATCTCTCATATTGTTTCTGTAAGCCCATATGTGATGTCTAAGCTTCAGCTTTATTTGGTCTTCTCTTCCATCACTTAATCTATACAAACTATTAGTATATCTCTACTAGTTAGTTGAGATAAATCCCTATGACCCACATGACAGAAGCTAATAAGTCACTTTTTTTGTATATGTCAAGCTCTTTTCCTTTATTGACCTTATATGTATAGTAATATTTTTTGAAATATAGTTCAATTATTTTTCATCTAATTTAACATAGCTGTCACTTCTTTGGACAATCTCCATGACCTTATTTCTAATATAGATACTTCAATTATTTGCATACAATCAACTCCAACACACTGATTTATGCATTCATCTTTCTTTTTTCTTATATCGTAATGCAATTTTTGTAAGAGAAAGCTCATAATACTTTTTATTCATTCCTAATCTATACCATCATTATGGAGCCTGGTACATTAATGGAGACTTATTATTTATTACATGATTCAGTAAGTTGTAAAAATAAACGTTATACTATTCTTCGTTTTAAGGAATATGCATTTCATGCATTGGTTAAACCATCATGAATATTTATATAGGTTCTTCAATATATTACCATTCAATGACATAGATGACATTGCCTAAATATTTTTATTTCTCAATGATAGTCTATTTCATATTCAACAGCAATGCTTTGTTGACTGAGCAATTATCTCAGCTAGGAATACATTTGACCTGAAAGAAAAAGATACCTAATTTTAATTGATAGCACCCATGTAAAAATGCCAGGTGCCAATCATTTGTCGTCCCATCTCTGAAAATACAAAGAGATAATCATTCCTAGGGGCTTACTGGTAACTGTGTCAAATTTCATTTGTGAGCTCTTTCAGTGAAAGATTAAAAACCAAGAGGACCCAAAGCTGTGTTTACAAAACTGAACCTGTACCTCATCTCCCTATCCCCATATCCCACCAGGAAAAGGCTGGACTTCCAGGAGTGCTGACAAACTCAAGATCACAGGAGAGACTACCACGTTTCTGGGGGAACTGCCTGGAGCCCTCAGAACCCAGTAACAGAGGGGCAGTCTGTAACAGGATACTTCTGGTTTCTATCTATTCCTTGTCGCTGAACCTGATCCACAGCTCTTGGTACACAAGATCCTTCACGAGAGAGATAGTGTCCCTGGAGTACTGACACATATGTTACAGGAGGATCAATCCATTATCAGAAACAGTAAAACCAGCTAACCCCAGAGATAAGGAGATGGTGAAAGGGAAGTATAATAGCCTAAGCAATAAAAACCAAGGTTACATGACATGGTCAGAACCCAGTTCTCACACCAGCACAATGCAAGGATACCCTCAACACAAAAGAAAAGAAAAAGAAAGGTTTGTACTTCAAATCACTTAACATGATGATGTTAAAGGATTTTTAAAAGGACATAAATAATTCCATCGAAGAAATACAGGACAACAGATGTAAAGAGATAGAAGCCCTTATACAGAAAACAGAAAAATCCCTTAAATAATTACAGGAGTCCATAAGGAGACCATAGGCAAATGGATGAAACTAGAAAATATCATCCTGAGGGAAGTAACGCAAACACAAATAAACACACATAGAATGCACTCACTTGTAAGTGGAAATTAGCCCAAGAGCTCAGAATATACACAATAAACTCATATACACCCTGAAGCTTAACAAGAAAGGGCAAAGAGGGATGGCTTCAATCCAAATGACAAGGGGTTAGAAAATTATCATGGGAGGCAGATGGAGGAAGGACCGTGTGTGGGAGAGGGGAGTTAAATGGAAAAACAGGAAAGCAGGATAAGATGTGGGAAGAGACAGGAGAGAAGCACAGAGGACCAGGAAAATGAGTGTAGAAAGAAGGAACATTGGAGGATGGGGGTAACCTCTAGAATGTCTCAGATACTAAGGATCCAACAAGTTCTCTGGACCCAACAGTGATGACATTAGCCAACATCAACACCAACAGTGAAATTGAACTTGAAGACACCCCCTGCAGTAGATAGACATGACCACGGTGTAATGATGGGACCACTCACCCATCTCTTATTAAATCTGAGTTATCCATGTCTAGTTGAAATGCAGGGTAAATGTGGAGCAGAGGCTGTAAGAAAGGCCATCAGGAGATCTGCAGACACCAAAATGGACACTGTTGCTGATGCTGAGATGTGCTTGCAAACAGGAGTCTGGTGTGGCTGTCCTCTGAGAGGCTCTGCCAGCACCTGACTGATACAGATGCAGATATTCACAGCCAACCATTGAAATGAGCCTATAGATCCCAATGGACGATGCAGGGGAAGGGATGATGGAGCTGAAGGAGACTGTAATTAAGAGCAATATCCACTAACCAGACCCCTCAGGGCTCCCATGGACCTAACCACCAACCATAGATTATACATGGTCTGGTACGCTACGTATGTAGCAGAGGACGGCCTCATCTCACATCAGTGGAAGGGAAAGCACTTGGTCCTTTGGATGCTTGATGTCCCAGAGAAGAGTGTTTCTAGAGGGTGAGGCAAGAATGACCGGGGCTTACGGAGTCACCCTCTTAGAGACAAAGAGGAGGAATATGTGAAGGTGGGGTTTATGGAAAGGGGGTAATATTTGAAATATAAACAAATACAATGGTTAATAATATTACAAATAAAGGAGTGGTAATTTCCATACATTATTTTATAGCACAGTTTAGCTTGGAACATTTATTGTTGCCTAGATGCATATTTCTTCCTACAGTACCTGGTTTCTTGTTTCTCTGAGGAGTGTAGACTTAGATCTTCCTCTTCATTCACAGAAGGCATAACACTTAACTCCTTTCTCCAAGCAAAGGTGATTGTAGATATGTCTGTAAACAGCAGGAGGCATTTGTACAATCTAAGTGGGGGTCATGAAAAGCAAAGCTTGTAACGCGAACAGTTTGTGTTCAATCAACTTACCAGTATTGAAAGCATCCCAGAACCTCTGGCCAGGAAAATGCATACAATGTCAAGAGAGATTTAGAATTTCAATATATGTGACTAGAGAAAATACTTTCCATTGTTTATCATATTCAATATTTCAATAATATCATCACGGAAAGAATATTAAGAGCTATAGAACAAGAAAAAATAGCGAGTGAGACATCAAGGCAGAAGCGTCACAGTAACACCTGGAACTCACATGGAATTCTAACATCAATCCCACGCATTCTATGCTCTATTCACATCCTATCACATGTTCATTCCCTAACACAGTCCACCAGTGATTTTCTAGTCCCTGCAGTCTCTGAGGAGCAAGGGTCTGGATCAGCCTTTCCCACTCGGCTATGAGGCTCCAAGACACATCCCTGCACCAAAGCTGGTGTAAGAGGCGCTTGACAGCACAGTCTCCGAAGCGCCCTTTGCCCTTTCCATTCATGTTGCTCCTTCAGGAGTCACTTGTCACGACCCCTGACAGTGGGCACAAACCAGGTAGCACTCCGGACTCAAAGGAAGAGAGTCGACATGGTTCCTCCTCATTCAGAAAGCTTGGATGATCGCCTGCTACTACAAGCAGAACTGACAAGTGAGGCTACTCCTGGCTGGGCCGTGCAGACCTCATGACTGCCCCGTGCAGACCTCGGAACTGCCCCCTGCAGACCTCAAGATTGCCCCATTCAGACCTCGCAACTGCCCCGTGCAGACCTCGAGATTGCCCCGTGCAGACCTGGCGACTTCCCCATTCAGACCTCGCAACTGCCCCGTGCAGACCTCGCTATTGCCCCGTGTAAACTCGAGGACAGCCCCGTGCAGACCTCGCTACTTCCTCATGCAAACTCGAGGAAGCCCCTCTCGAGCTTTGGCTGTTTCCTGAGATCAATGGTCACTCGAGATTTCCCTGCTTTGCCTTCCGGACTTGTCCACAGTTCTCGGGAGAGAGAGAAATACTCGAAGGATACAGCTCGACTGATGCTCACCATGACTCACCACTGCCGAGTCCTTTCACTGCCCCTTCACGGGGTAGTGTTTAGAGAGGACAGAGAGCCTCATCCCGGACTTTACCCTCTGACAATGCACCAGCGATTTCCCAGCCTCCATGGCCTGGGAACCCCTTCAGAGTCACCGAGATGATTATATCCCCGAAGTGCAATAGGGGAATCAGTGGGAGGATTCCCAGCCTCCACAGACTGGAAGCCCATTCAGTGTCCCCCAAGCGGATTATAACACCGTACTCCAATGGGGGAAGCACTTGAAGGGTTCCCAGCCTCCGCCCCTGAGACCGCCTTCAGGTTCCCCAACCGGATTATAACATCCTACCCCAACGCGGGAAGCACTTGAACAGCAGAGACCCGAGCGACTTTCCACATCCTGGACTACTTAGATGGAGTCGGCACAAGTTCAGATGCCCAAAACCCAATGAAGACCAGAGATTCAAAAAACCTGATGCTCGTGTTACAGAAAAGCTTCAGAAACTCAAAGATCATATAAAGGCTTCAGTCAGTAAGAGGGCCCTAGATCCCTGAAATGAACTGACAGAGAAGGAGAAACGGAGAGTTCCACTTCCTCTGAGGGTTCCTGAGGGCATGAGTAATCCACTGACCAAGAATAGCAGATCACTGAGTAACCCACTTGCATAATATATATGTCGTATGTATGTAGTATGTGTATAGTATGTATGTGTGTAATATATGTGTATAAAAGTAGTATGTATGTATGTATGTATGTATGTATGTATGTATGTATGTACACCCATGTGCAGTGACCGACGGAGGTCAGAAGAGGGCATCAGACTCCCTAGAGTTGGGCACCATCTGATATAATTGCTGGGAACTGAACCTGGGTCCTCTGAGAGGAATGCAAACCATCTTAACTGAGATTATTTCAGTTTCCCATCATTTGTGAAACATCTCACCATCCATTGTGTCTTGTACTATGCAGTGTTCGTTCCTTAGTGCAATGGTGTCCCTTCACTCAGACTGGGTTTTGACGGTCTGTTGAACATGTAAGTCTGTCATGGCAGAAGGATAGCGTGGGGGGGTGCTCTGATGCAAAGAGGGACATTGCACTAACTGTTCAGTCACTGTCTCTGCTGGCCTGCACTCTGCAGCATGTGCCTCCTGCAAAGCCAACAGCTTTTCCTGTTGCCTGAGCTGACAGCCCTTGCAGCCTCCTCTAGGTCCTCCTCTGTACATCCCCAGGGGATCATCCTGAGGGATCCCTGAAGGGAAATCCCTGATAAAAATTCTCCAGTGCTTACTAGAACCTCAGGCTAAAGCCCAAACTCCTGGTTGGGAAATAAAACCAGCTCCCAGTCAACCACAGCCTGACATTGGGTCCCATCCATCCTGCCTGCCATTCAACCCACTAACGCTTCTATTCTGATAGGGTCGATGATCATATTGGATTAGGGGCCCAGCACACTCCAGGGTAGCCTTCATTGTAACCACTTACATCTGCAATGACTCTACTTCCAATGGATATCACAGCCTGAGCAGCCAGGAGTTAGGATGAAAAGAGAGGCTGGTGCACAAGCCAGACACTCACCCTGTCTGGGATACTGACTTACTTTATTAAATGATTAAAAATGTATAAAAAATTAGAGAAGTTCGCACCCGAAGAATGGATTAGCACTTTCATGTCTTTGATTCCTTCACCTGCTCTCTATAAGCACCTACTACCTCCAGGGACTCAGATAAGCCAGAATTCATTACCTGTTTCCACTCTAGATAAGGCACAGGTAATCCGTCGAAAACTGCTAAGCTGAGACTTTAGGAAACCTGTTGGAGACATCAGTTCAGAAAGCCAGATGCACTGGCCAAGACCTTCGAGATGGGGCTTCACAGAGATGGCAGATTTGGAAAGACGACAAGGTTGAAGACGTGATGCCTTTCTTGCTAAGGAATTGGAGACCTGCCCTTCAGAGAAGATGGCTTCAAAGAATGGAGTCTCCAATCACCTCACCTTGGAACAAGTGCTTGTTCCTATGGGGGTCGGGGGGGGATGGCTGCATTTCAACCTCAGGCACTGGAGAGTGACGGGTCCAGAACATCACTAGCCTGCTCAGTGTGCGATGACTTAGGTGGAGAACCACTAGCTTCCTCACTTCAACTAGCCCAAGGAAGGATGCTCTGCTCTGTCTCGCTGCCTTGGAAAGACACCTTCTTCCCTCTTGTTCATGCCCAAGGCTTCCTATGGTCCTCACCTCTTTGCTTCTGAGTCAGCTGAGGTATGTTGACATACCTCACAGTGTTCGAGCTTTCCTTAAGAGCTCTAACCACGCAACCTGTCCGGTACACTCCATCTCTATTGTTCTATTTAGCTTGATTTTTTTCTTCAACGAAACATGAGCAGGAAGTGGATTTCTCAAATGGCTAATGCTTGCAGTCTTCTAAAGTTGAGGCCCAGGTGAATGAAATGAGTTGTTGGCAGTGCCTCACACAAACAGATCTTTATGCCTATTTTCTTGGCTTTCGATGATGTTTAAAATGTGGTGTTTGGGGGAAGGAAATTACAACATGGTATCAACAAAGATCCATCGTGTGTCTCTGTTAAGGTTTGTTTTATTCAAAGTAACGCTCCTCCCATGACTCCATATTGAAGGAGGTGAAGAGGTGAGCTAGGTCCATGAAACGATGGCCTTAGGACCCAGGGCTGGTGGTTGTCTTCCCCAGGTTGTCCTTCAAATATATCTTGCCACCCACAGGTTATAGCTGCGGTTCACAATCTTCGTGTGGGTCACGATCCCTTTGACAAACTTCAGTCTGCAAAATTCCCGACTACGATTCATAACAGAAGGAAAATTACAACTATGAAGTAGCAACAAGAATAATTGTGTCATCAAGGGTCGTAACAACATAGGAACTGTTTTAAAGGGGGCAGCATTAGGAAGGTAGATCACTGACCTATAGTCCAAGAAAGAGCGTCTAGCTATGGGCCAAATAAACAAAATACAGGATCTCCAGCATGCCAGAAACATGTATAAAATGCAAGCTGGGGAGATAGTTTTGTGGGAAGCAGTGCCTGCTGTGAAATTACCAGCACCTGCATGACAGCCCATAACCCATGAATGGAGGGATAATGACAGGACACATGGAGGGTCCCACGGCTCCAGCCACATATATAGCAGAGGATGGCATTGTCTGCATCTATAGGAGGAGAATACCTTGGTCCTGTGAAGTGTCAGTTCCCCAGTGTGGGGGATGCCAGGGTGTTGAGGTGGGAGTGGGTGGGAGGAAGAGCATCCTCATAGAAGCAGGGGGAGAGGGAAATGGGAACGGGGAGAACCAGGAAAGGGGATAACATGTGTGGGATGCTATGATAGCCAGGGACAGTGAGTTTTGAGTTCAGTAAGAGATTTTGTCTCAATAACTAAAGAAGAGGAAGATGAATGAAGAGATGTGCAGGGTCTCCCTCTGTTGTGCTCATGCACATACACAGAAATATGTGTGAACACACACACACACACACACACACACACACACACACAGAGCTGCATTAGGATAAACACTCAAAGAATTTGAATTTAGGATTTAGGTTGTCTTTTGGGTGTCTGATCACACCATTCCTTCCATAAATTTCACTTGGATAACTATATCGAAGGCATGCATGTCAGATACATTTCCCATTAACATGAGACCATTTTTCTCCAAAACCTGTAGGTTTTGATTCATGTTAGAAGTCATAGACCCAAGACACAGCTACACCTGGAAGGAAGAGCTAGATATTTGAGCTAAGAATGTGCATTCCAGGGCCGAGGTCTATGATGTCACGGAATGCATAAGGTGGTCCATAGAACTGAGATGTTCTCGGTGCCTCGCAGTGTCCCTGACTCCCAACGAGGGCTGCTGAGAATAAGTATGCAAAATAGACTCTACGATAGCTACATGTGACACTCTCCTTGATTGTATTTATCAATGGCATGAAGTTTTGTTTCTCACAAAGAGAATAGATCATCAAGCGTCTATGCTGACCATGGCAACACCAGGTCCGTGTGAGGGTCCACGCCCTCTCCAGGCTCTGTGGATGGAGCCAAGAGAACCCCACAGGGCTCAGTGAAGCACTGACTCTAACTCACATGGCCCTGACATGAAGAGGGTGCATATTGATTCTTCTTGTTGTTGCTATGACAAAATACAAAGCAGAAACTTAACGAAGACAGGAGTGCTTGTCGACAGGAGTCTGATATGGATGTCTCCTGAGAGGCTCCGCCAGAGCCTGACTGATACAGTTGAGGATGCTTACAGCTAATCATTCCACTGAGCACCTGGACCCCAATGGAGGAGGAGTTAAAGAATGGACTGGAGGAGCTGAACGGGGTTGCAACCCCATAGGAAGAGCAACAATATCAACCAACCTGACGCCCCCCCCCCAGAACTCCCAGAGACTAAACCACAAACCGAAGAGTATACATGGAGGGTCCCAGGGCTCCAGCCACATATATAGCAGAGGATGGCATTGTCTGTCATCAATAGGAGGAGAAGCCCTTGGTCCTCTGAAGGCTCATTTCCCCAAAGTGGGGGATGCCAGGGTGTTGAGATGGGAGTGGGTGGGAAGAAAAGCATCATCACTGAAGCAGGGGGAGAGAGAATGGGAGAGAGGGGATCCAGGAAAGGGGATAACATTTGAAATATAAATACATAAAATTTTAATAAAAAAAGAGACAGGAAGTGTTTATTTTGACCCATTGTTTGAACTGGTACCATCCATCATGATGGGGAAACCATAGCAACTCAAGTGTGATGGTCACATTGCAGACCTGGAGGGTGTTCAGCTTTCTTTCTTTCTTTCTTTCTTTCTTTCTTTCTTTCTTTCTTTCTTTCTTTCTTTGTTTTCTTGTTTGTTTGTTTGTTTGTTTGTTTGTTTGTTTCTTTCTTTCTTTCTTTCTTTCTTTCTTTCTTTGTTTCCTTGTTTTAAATTCCATATATAGGTTTTTCCCTTGCTTTTATGTATCTGTATAAAAGATACATATACAGAAGCCACAAGAAACTTAGGGAAGAAAAGCAGGTATAGGTGTCAAAAAGACATGGGAGGACACAGGGCACAAGTTGGTTTCCCTCACGACCACATGTGTATTCATCAATACAGGAGACAGGAGCGGGGCACAGAACTGAACAAGAGTGATCAATGCTTGTGAGCCACCATGTTGGTGCCAGGGTCTGAACTCAGGTCCTCTGCAAGAGCAGTAACGGTTCCCAACTACCAAGCCACCTCTCCAGTCACACACAATCATTGTTTATACAACCCCCCAAACACAGCACCACTTGATGTGTGTAAACACAAATACTAAACATGCGGTGTGATTTATTTGTGTGAATGTTCAGTCAGTATGATACAAACACTCTTGTGTTCATAAATTTTGGCATCGCCGTTTTCACTTGGAGGTTCTCTTCATTCTCAGCTTTGGTGTTAAATACATCATCAAGAGAGGAACCGCCCTGTCAGCCTACCCCTGCCTCCCCCCCATTTGCAGCTATGCCTGCCTTTCTTCACTAAGTTAAACACCAACTCAGACTCTACTCTTTCATTTTGTTCAGTGTAGTAGACTCTCCAAAACCATAAAATGGAGTCCCAGATGCAGAGGGAAGAAGTTTTGCTGTTTGATACTTTGTTTGCTTTTAGTTGCTTTTTCCGACTTCCACTGGTTTGAACTTGTGTCCGATTCAGTGGCAGGTACTTAATTCAGGCAGCATTTTGAGAAGGGCTGTGGGTGGAGTGCGATAAAAGGAAAATTACTGGAGAGAACTCACTGGGATTTTGACGATTAAAACAAAGTGTTTATTGACTTGATTTTTCAGTTACCCAGAACCCTGGATGGCACTGAGTCGAACTAAAACTTCACATCTGACAATTTGCTCCAAGGAACTAAAAAACCTTAAAGACAAAATTGATCCAACAAAATAAGCCCTAAGTTGTAACGATTGACCCTCTATAAAGAGAAACATTAAACTTTTTTTTTAAAAAAATGATGATTTTGATGTTTTTGTTTAACAATTTCATATACTTATATAATGAGATTTAGACCTTTCCTTTCTGTATTTCCCTTCCCAATTCCCCTCCCTCATCCCCCTCCCTCATTCTCCCATCCCATCCTTCAGTTCCCCCTTTTGCTTCCTCCCTCATCCTCCTCCGTCATCCCCTCGGTCAACCCCTTCTCTCACGCCATTCCCTCGCCAATTGGCACCGATATTCAAAATAAGTCCCCCCTCCTATTTCATGTCCCTTTTCTGCGTGTAATCCCTAAGTTTAATTAATTACATGAGTACAGAGGAATTCGACAGAAAAACTAGGGTACAGGAATGAAGAAGGGAGTGAAGCAGAAATTTCTGGTTTCTTTGGAGACTCAACTGTGTCATGGATGTTGTTCTGGAGACTGTCTTAGGGGAGGATGTTTTGCTGAGAACAAACACATGGTGTTTCTGGTAGCTGCCTGGGAAAGGGGCATGTGATGTTTACAAAGGGTACGAGTATAACCCTGGACAACAGTGGTCAACACCACGGCATTGGCTTGCCTTGACACTCGTTGCTGATGCTCAATGGACTTTGATGACCCTGGTCTTCATTGACCATGCTGTGGCATTGGTTCACCTTTCCTTCTTCACTGACCATGTTTGTCATGACTTTGTGGAGAGAAAAGCACCAGAGAATTTCTTGTGGTGACATTGTGGTGGCTTATCGTTGCCTCCTCGAACCCAGGCCAATTGGAAGAGCTCAGCAATTTCTTCTGGGTTGAACTGTCCTTGGTGATTCGTGAATGGTGTTTGCAAGTAAATCGACCTACCTCTGTTCATTCATGTCAACTGAACTGATATCCTGATGATGAAGATTGAAATCGCCCCAGAGAAATAATTCTAAGCAGGTCCACATCGTCCTTTGTTTGCCCTATTGTCCTTTCCTTTCCACTACCTCTGGTGGGTGGTGGGTTAGAGGTAGGTTAAAGGGTTTAAAAACTCTTACTAAAGTAGGTCTTGAAAGATCTAAGCCTGCAGGATAGAACCCTCCTCCAATAAATGTTGATTGCCAAGGGAGGGGAGGGACTTTATGGGTTCTCCCATCTGTGATGAAGTGTTGAGGGGCCCAGTCTTGTGCCCGTGACCATAGCCGCCATCAGTTTAAGAGTTCAATGATTAGGTCCAATCTAAAAGATTTCCTTTTGCTGTCCACTTCCCCATCTTCTGATTCTTATATTCCTTCCACCCACTCTTTCATGATGTTCTCTGAGCTGTGGAGGAGAAGACTTAGCTGTCCTATTTCCACATGAACAGTCCAACACCACTGATTCCCAGCACTTTGTCCAGCTGTACGTCTCTGCCCATGGTAGTCAGAGGCTTCTTGTCTGATGAGAGCTGAGTGCAACGCTGATCTGTAGATACAAATATCGACGTTTGGAAGGAAGTTTGACAATGTATTTGGCATAAGGTTCTTTCATATGGCCTATATCACCCTAACCATAGGTTCTTGACAAATTTACAGAAACTGGTGTGTATTCTCTCCTGTGGAATATGCCTTGTATCCAATTGGAAATCCACAGGTTATTCCCATGACTGCGATGCCACTAACATATTAGGGGCACATCTTGCCTGACATTTTAGCTTGAATGGTTCACCCCCGAGTAAGGTTGTAGATGATTTTCTCCCCTGGAAGCCTACATAGCACTTTCTTGAACCATGAAGGCTAACCATTATAGAAGATGTTTCCACCTCAACTTCAGACTGACCCTTCTGTGACCTGTGACCCAAAGGATTCAGTATCCTCACCAATAGGGTTTTACCATCAAATTCTGGAGGGGTACGAAGAACAATGGCAACAACCTGTAAAGTTGTGGGGGCTTTTGGGATCTCGCTGGTCAGCAATTTTCACGAAGACATCCCACATCTGGCACTGTGATTTCTGCTTAATTTTGGTTTTCTGTTGCTCTGATGAATACACTCACCAAAGCCAACTTGGGAAGGGAAATCTTCATTTCATCTTCTCTGTTCCAGCCCATCATCAAGGAAAACCAAGACAGGATTGTGAAACAGGAACCACAGAGACTGCTCACTGGCTTGCTTCTAAGCTCACATTCAACTACCTTAACAGAGTCCAGACCCACCCGCATAGGGCGGTTCTGCCCACATTAGACCAGGCCTTCCAACATCAGTGAACAGTCAAGTAAATGCCACCTGGACGAAGTCAAGGACAATCTGATGGAGGAAGCTCCAGGAGGAAGGTTCTTTCCTCCAAGACTAGCCATCACAAGAAATCAATGAAAATAAAAAAAGAAAAGAAATCAATAGCTTCAGGGGGAGCATGACTTATCAATGGAGGGTGCCTCCATGTGAACTCAACAGTTGATTTTGTAGATATATTCTGTAACATGTTTTATAACCCCTATCACCAAACCCTGTTCTAACCTAATCACCTAAGGGGAGATAAAGTGGAAAGTAAGTTTTAAAAAAAAATAATTGGAGCAGAAAGAAATGCTTCTTGGAAATAAAGCAAAAATGGAAGCATTTCTGCAACCTAGATGCTTTCCTCGCATCATCTGTGCAAAGATAATGAAAACCGTTACGTTCCAGGTACAATAATTTCCAATGTTACAAATCATATAAATAATACTGTTTATCATTCATAAAACACGTTGGCACTAATCGTTTTGATGTGTTTTTCTAACTCATTCCTAGTGTAGATCTGATGAACTGGAATTGTTCACCTGCTCATTTATACATGAGGGAAGTGAGGTTTAAAGTTCGAGCCAATTTCCCAATACTCTAATATAATAAATGGGAGAGTAAGACAGCTGCACTTTCTTTTTTTTTCTATTTTTTTATTAACTTGAGTATTTCTTATATACATTTCAAGTGTTATTCCCTTTCCCGGTATCCGGGCAAACATCCCCCTCCCCCCTCCTTTTCCTTATGGGTGTTCCCCTCCCAACCCTCCCCCCAATGCCGCCCTCCCCCCACCAGTCTAGTTCACTGGGGGTTCAGTCTTAGCAGGACCAAGGGCTTCCCCTTCCACTGGTGCTCTTACTAGGATATGCATTGCTACCTATGAGGTCAGAGTCCAGGGTCAGTCCATGTATAGTCTTTGGGTAGGGGCTTAGTCCCTGTAAGCTCTGGTTGCTTGGCATTGTTGTACATATGGAGTCTCGAGCCCCTTCAAGCTCTTCCAGTTCTTTCTCTGATTCCTTCAACGGGGGTCCTATTCTCAGTTCAGTGGTTTGCTGCTGGCATTCGCCTCTGTATTTGCTGTATTCTGGCTGTGTCTCTTAGGAGCGATCTACATCCGGCTCCTGTCGGTCTGCACTTCTTTGCTTCATCCATCTTGTCTAATTGGGTGGCTATATATGTATGGGCCACATGTGGGGCAGTCTCTGAATGGGTGTTCCTTCAGTCTCTGTTTTAATCTTTGTCTCTCTCTTCCCTGCCAAGGGTATTCTTGTTCCCCTTTTAAAGAAGGAGTGAAGCATTCACATTTTGATCATCCGTCTTGAGTTTCATTTGCTCTAGGCATCTAGGGTAATTCAAGCATTTGGGCTAATAGCCACTTATCAATGAGTGCATACCATGTATGTCTTTCTGTGATTGGGTTAGCTCCCTCAGGATGATGTTTTCCAGTTCCAACCATTTGCCTACGAATTTCATAAAGTCGTTGTTTTTGATAGCTGAGTAATATTCCATTGTGTAGAAGTACCACATTTTCTGTATCCATTCCTCTGTTGAAGGGCATCTGGGTTCTTTCCAGCTTCTGGCTATTATAAATAAGGCTGCAATGAACATAGTGGAGCACTTGTCTTTTTTATATGTTGGGGCATCTTTTGGGTATATGCCCAAGAGAGGTATAGCTGGATCCTCAGGCAGTTCAATGTCCAATTTTCTGAGGATTCTCCAGACTGATTTCCAAAATGGTTGTACCAGTTTGCAATCCCACCAACAATGGGGGAGTGTTCCTCTTCCTCCACATCCTCGCCAGCATCTGTTGTCCCCTGAGTTTTTGATCTTAGCCATTCTCACTGGTGTGAGGTGAAATCTCAGGGTTGTTTTGATTTGCATTTCCCTTATGACTAAAGATGTTGAACATTTCTTTAGGTGTTTCTCAGCCTTTCGGCATTCCTCAGCTGTGAATTCTTTGTTTAGCTCTGAACCCCATTTTTAATAGGGTTATTTGTTTCCCTGCGGTCTAACTTCTTGAGTTCTTTGTATATTTTGGATATAAGGCCTCTATCTGTTGTAGGATTGGTAAAGATCTTTTCCCAATCTGTTGGTTGCCGTTTTGTCCTAACCACCGTGTCCTTTGCCTTACAGAAGCTTTGTAGTTTTATGAGATTCCATTTGTCGATTCTTGATCTTAGAGCGTAAGCCATTGGTGTTTTGTTTAGGAAATTTTTTCCAGTGCCCATGTGTTCCAGATGCTTCCCTAGTTTTTCTTCTATTAGTTTGAGTGTGTCTGGTTTGATGTGGAGGTCCTTGATACACTTGGACTTAAGCTTTGTACAGGGTGATAAGCATGGATCGATCTGCATTCTTCTACATGTTGACCTCCAGTTGAACCAGCACCATTTGCTGAAAATGCTATCTTTTTTCCATTGGATGGTTTTGGCTCCTTTGTCAAAAATCAAGTGACCATAGGCATGTGGGTTCATTTCTGGGTCTTCAATTCTATTCCATTGGTCTATCTGTCTGTCTCTGTACCAATACCATGCAGTTTTTATCACTATTGCTCTGTAATACTGCTTGAGTTCAGGGATAGTGATTCCCCCTGAAGTCCTTTTATTGTTGAGGATAGCTTTAGCTATCCTGGGTTTTTTGTTATTCCAGATGAATTTGCAAATTGTTCTGTCTAACTCTTTGAAGAATTGGATTGGTATTTTGATGGGGATTGCATTGAATCTGTAGATTGCTTTTGGTAAAATGGCCATTTTTACTATATTAATCCTGCCAATCCATGAGCATGGGAGATCTTTCCATCTTCTGAGGTCTTCTTCAATTTCCTTGTTCAGTGTCTTGTAGTTCTTATTGTACAGATCTTTTACTTGCTTGGTTAAAGTCACACCGAGGTACTTTATATTATTTGTGTCTATTATGAAGGGTGTCGTTTCCCTAATTTCTTTCTCGGCTTGTTTCTCATTTGTGTAGAGGAAGGCTACTGATTTATTTGAGTTAATTTTATACCCAGCCACTTTGCTGAAGTTGTTTATCAGCTTTAGTAGTTCTCTGGTGGAACTTTTGGGATCACTTAAATACACTATCATATCATCTGCAAACAGTGATATTTTGACTTCTTCTTTTCCGATCTGTATCCCCTTGACCTCCTTTTGTTGTCTGATTGCTCTGGCTAGAACTTCAAGAACTATATTGAATAAGTAGGGAGAGAGTGGGCAGCCTTGTCTAGTCCCTGATTTTAGTGGGATTGCTTCGAGTTTCTCTCCATTTAGTTTAATGTTAGCAACTGGTTTGCTGTATATGGCTTTTACTATGTTCAGGTATGGGCCTTGAATTCCTATTCTCTCCAGGACTTTTATCATGAAGGGGTGTTGAATTTTGTCAAATGCTTTCTCAGCATCTAATGAAATGATCATGTGGTTCTGTTCTTTCAGTTTGTTTATATAATGGATCACGTTGATGGTTTTCCGTATATTAAACCATCCCTGCATGCCTGGAATGAAGCCTACTTGGTCATGGTGGATGATTGTTTTGATGTGCTCTTGGATTCGGTTTGCCAGAATTTTGTTGAGTATTTTTGCATCGATATTCATAAGGGAAATTGGTCTGAAGTTCTCTTTCTTTGTTGTGTCTTTGTGTGGCTTAGGTATAAGAGTAATTTTGGCTTCGTAGAAGGTATTCGGTAGTGATCCATCTGTTTCAATTTTGTGGAATAGTTTGGATAATATTGGTATGAGGTCTTCTATGAAGGTTTGGTAGAATTCTGCACTAAATCCGTCTGGACCTGGGCTCTTTTTGGTTGGGAGACCTTTAATGACTGCTTCTATTTCCTTAGGAGTTATGGGGTTGTTTAACTGGTTTATCTGTTCCTGATTTAACTTCGGTACCTGGTATCTGTCTAGGAAATTATCCATTTCCTGAAGATTTTCAAGTTTTGTTGAATATAGGTTTTTATAGTAAGATCTGATGATTTTTTGAATTTCCTCTGAATCTCTTGTTATGTCTCCCTTTTCATTTCTGATTTTGTTAATTTGGACGCACTCTCTGTGTCCTCTCGTTAGTCTGGCTAAGGGTTTATCTATCTTGTTGATTTTCTCAAAGAACCAACTTTTGGTTCTGTTGATTCTTTCTATGGTCCTTTTTGTTTCTACTTGGTTGATTTCTGCTCTGAGTTTGATTATTTCCTGCCTTCTACTCCTCCTGGGTGTATGTGCTTCTTTTTGTTCTAGAGCTTTTAGGTGTGCTGTCAAGCTGCTGACATATGCTCTTTCTTGTTTCTTTCTGCAGGCACTCAGCGCTATGAGTTTTCCTCTTAGCACAGCTTTCATTGTGTCCCATAAGTTTGGGTATGTTGTACCTTCATTTTCATTAAATTCTAAAAAGTTTTTAATTTCTTTCTTTATTTCTTCCTTGACCAGGTTATCATTGAGTAGAGCATTGTTCAATTTCCAAGTATATGTGGGCATTCTTCCTTGATTGTTATTGAAGACCAGTTTTAGGCCGTGGTGGTCCGATAGCACGCATGGGATTATTTCTATCTTTCTGTACCTGTTGAGGCCCGTTTTTTGACCAATTATATGGTCAATTTTGGAGAAAGTACCATGAGGAGCTGAGAAGAAGGTATATCCTTTTGCTTTAGGATAGAATGTTCTATAAATATCCGTTAAGTCCATTTGGCTCATGACTTCTCTTAGTCTGTCTACATCTCTGTTCAATTTCTGTTTCCATGATCTGTCCATTGATGAGAGTGGGGTGTTGAAATCTCCCACTATTATTGTGTGAGGTGCAATGTGTGTTTTGAGCTTTAGTAAGGTTTCTTTTACATATGTAGGTGCCCTTGTATTTGGGGCATAGATATTTAGGATTGAGAGTTCATCTTGGTGGATTTTTCCTTTGATGAATATGAAGTGTCCTTCCTTATCTTTTTTGATGACTTTTAATTGAAAATTGATTTTATTTGATATTAGAATGGCTACTCCAGCTTGCTTCTTCTGACCATTTGCTTGGAAAATTGTTTTCCAGCCTTTCACTCTGAGGTAATGTCTGTCTTTGTCTCTGAGGTGTGTTTCCTGTAGGCAGCAGAATGCAGGGTCCTCGTGGCGTATCCAGTTTGTTAATCTATGTCTTTTTATTGGGGAGTTGAGGCCATTGATGTTGAGAGATATTAAGGAATAGTGATTATTGCTTCCCGTTATATTCATATTTGGATGTGAGGTTATGTTTGTGTGCTTTCATTCTCTTTGTTTTGTTGCCAAGACGATTAGTTTCTTGCTTCTTCTAGGTTATAGCTTGCCTCCTTATGTTGGGCTTTACCATTTATTATCCTTTGTAGTGCTGGATTTGTAGAACGATATTGTGTAAATTTAGTTTTGTCATGGAATATCTTGGTTTCTCCATCTATGTTAATTGAGAGTTTTGCAGGATACAGTAACCTGGGCTGGCATTTGTGTTCTCTTAGGGTCTGTATGACATCAGTCCAGGATCTTCTGGCCTTCATAGTTTCTGGCGAGAAGTCTGGTGTGATTCTGATAGGTCTGCCTTCATATGTTACTTGACCTTTTTCCCTTACTGCTTTTAATATTCTTTCTTTATTTTGTGTGTTTGGTGTTTTGACTATTATGTGACAGGAGGTGTTTCTTTTCTGGTCCAATCTATTTGGAGTTCTGTAGGCTTCTTGTATGCCTATGGGTATCTCTTTTTTTAGATTAGGGAAGTTTTCTTCTATGATTTTGTTGAAGATATTTACTGGTCCTTTGAGCTGGGAGTCTTCACTCTCTTCTATACCTATTATCCTTAGGTTTGATCTTCTCATTGAGTCCTGGATTTCCTGTATGTTTTGGACCAGTAGCTTTTTCCGCTTTACATTATCTTTGACAGATGAGTCAATGATTTCTATGGAATCTTCTGCTCCTGAGATTCTCTCTTCCATCTCTTGTATTCTGTTGGTGAAGCTTGTATCTACAGCTCCTTGTCTCTTCTTTTGGTTTTCTATATCCAGGGTTGTTTCCATGTGTTCTTTCTTGATTGCTTCTATTTCCATTTTTAATTCCTTCAACTGTTTGATTGTGTTTTCCTGGAATTCTTTCAGGGATTTTTGCGATTCCTCTCTGTAGGCTTCTACTTGTTTATTAATGTTTTCCTGTGTTTCCCTAAGGGAGTTCTTCACATCTTTCTTGAAGTCCTCCAGCATCATGATCAAATATGATTTTGAAACTAGATCTTGCTTTTCTGGTGTGTTTGGATATTCCATGTTTGTTTTGGTGGGAGAATTGGGCTCCGATGATGCCAAGTAGTCTTGGTTTCTGTTGCTTGGGTTCCTGTGCTTGCCTCTCGCCATCAGATTATCTCTAGTGTTACTTTGTTCTGCTATTTCTGACAGTGGCTAGACTGTCCTATAAGCCTGTGTGTCAGGAGTGCTGTAGACCTGTTTTCCTGTTTTCTTTCAGCCAGTTATGGGAACAGCGTGTTCTGCTTTCGGGCGTGTAGATTTTCCTCTCTACAGGTCTTCAGCTGTTCCTGTTGGCCTGTGTCTTGAGTTCACCAGGCAGCTTTCTTGTAGCAGAAAAGTTGGTCTTACCTGTGGTCCCGAGGCTCAAGTTCGCTCGTGGGGTGCTGCCCACGGGCTCTCTGAGGCGGCAGCAACCAGGAATACCTGTGCCGCCTCTTCCGGGAGCTTCAGTGCACCAGGATTCCAGATGGCCTTTGGTGTTTTCCTCTGGCGTCAGAGATGTATGTACAGAGATCAGTCTCTTCTGGTTTCCCAGGCTTGACTGCCGCTCTGAAGGTTTAGCTCTCCCTCCCACGGGATTTGGGTGCAGAGAACTGTTTATCCGGTTTGTTTCCTTCAGGGTCCAGCGGTGTCTCTGGCAGGGGTCCTGCCGCTCCTGGGCCCTCCCCCACGGGAGCCCAGAGGCCTTATACAGTTTCCTCTTGGGCCAGGGATGTGGGCAGGGGTGAGCAGTGTTGGTGGCCTCTTCTGCTCTGCAGCCTCAGGAGTGCCCACCTGACCAGGCGGTTGGGTCTGACAACTGCACTTTCTCTGGCTTCACGGCATGGCCTCGTGAGAAATGCAAGTCAGGGTACCTTGGCATGGAATCCCAAGGATCAGTACATGGCAGCTGAAAGTTGTCTTGGATGCAAGACTGGGAGTGAGGCTCAAGTCAGCCGAGCCCCAGCTCAGGATTCCTGAAACAGAACACCACAAAGCCTACCCATAATTTACCTGAGACCTGTGAACCATCTCCTCAATTGCTAAGGTTAAAGTCCTGGTGTTGGACCCATCTCCTTTACTTTTGTTTTCTTATTCTTTTTTTTTTCCGTCTTGGTCATAATATCAGAACCAGGTTAGGTTATGACTGGCTCACTCAAACAATCACTCAAATCTCTCCACACAAATGTGTTCTAGTAAGGAGGAGGACCCTGCTGACTCTCTGTCCTGTAAAATCTGACCTTAACAGATGAGTTAAAGGATGGGATTATCCTAGTGGGTGATTGTGGATGCTGTTGTTGATGTTGAGGGAGGCTGGCAAATGAGGGGACACAGCTGAGTCACTTATAATAACAGATACAAAGCTGAGTGTGGTAGTGGATACCTATATTCTCAATACTCGCGAAGATCACAAGTTCAAATCCAGCCTGGGCTACATAGTAAGTCCAAAGACAGCCTGAGCTACATTGTAAATCAAGGCCAGCCTGGGCTACAGAGTAAGTCCAAGGCCAACCTGGGCTACATAGTAAGTCCAAAGACAGCCTGGGCTACAACGTAAATCAAGGCCAGCCTGGGCTACATAGTATGTCCAAAGACAGCCTGGACTAAATAGTAAGTCCAAGGCCATCCTGGGCTACATAGAAAGTCCAAGGTCAGCTTGGCCTACTTACATGACTCTTCTCCAAACAACAACAGGTTGTATTTTTTTTTTCCTTTTTCGTTTCTGTCTCTCCTATTTCCTCTACACGGATACCAGTGCTGTAGTTTGGGGGTGTGGGCGAGAAGTTCCGTCATGTCTGATGGTCCAGGATCTCCCAAGCAGCACGGCAAACCAAACAGTGCAGCAAACAAGTCTGTTTCGAATTTTGAAGAAAAATATGACACATGGGAAGTGCTGTCTGAGGAAATGGCTCTAAGATGGGACAACGCCTCGGGAGACTGGGCTTGGATCTTGTGCTAGTTTCCTCGTGATAAAAACAATGATGTTCTCAACCAGAGTCTGTGTTGGGAATACAATGCTGTGCTTCCATTACAACACTGCATGATCTCCATATGGCAACCCTGGAAATCTTGTCTGATATTAAACAGACTATAGGAGAGATAAGTTGAGTATAAACACTGTCATTAAAAAGGGTTTAAACGATGAATTTTTTTTTTTAATTTTTGTCTGTGGTACCAGGTTCAGTGTTCTGCATGAACTCTAAAACACGGCAATTTCTTTCTTTTTTTTTTTTTTTTAAATCGCCAAACAGAATGGACCTTATATTTTTCTATCTAGGTCTAATAGAGACGTAAAAATAAAATTCTTTGCTTTAAAAAACACTAATTGTGTTTCATTGGCTTTTTTTTGTTAATTTCTTATTTTTAGTGTTTTGTGTTTTGGGGTTCATTTTAACAATTATTTTTTCATTGAATTAATTATTTTCCTATTTTCTAGTGTAGATAAAAATTTAGGTTGCTGGTCTTTGTTTCTAATGTAAGAATTAGTGTTATAAATAAAGTTTCCTCTTAGCACCGTCATAGTTCTGTCTCATTTTGATACATTTTGATAGTATATTTACTATCTTCTTCTTTTTTTCTTACTGTTACATAGTTTCATTATTTCTTGACATCTGTATTACTTGTGAATGTGTAATTTACTGTTTCTGGACTGGGACACTCCTGTTGTCTCTCATTGAAGACGTCCATTTTAGTTTTGTTGTAATAGCAGAACACATCCCGAGGGGCTGGTGATGCAGCTCAGTGGACAGAGTGCTCACTTGGCTCTCACACAGCTCTGGGCTCCACCTACAGTACGTCATAGGCCTGGTGTGGTGGTCCATGCCCATAGTCCCATTACCAGGAGGAGAACCAGGAGTTCAATATCATCCTCGGGTGCATAGGGTGTTTGAGGCCAGCCTGGACTACATGAAACCTGTATAAACAAATATGTCCCACAAGACATCCTTTCTTAGGCATTTGCCACACTTTGTTCTGTGGTTTCTGAGTGTCTGAAAAGTCCAGCGTACTTGAAGTAAAAGAACATCCTGGTGCTACTAGGGACTGTCAGTCAGAGACATTGGCTGGTGACGCCATCTCATCACAGCTGGTTTTCCGCCTGCTTCTGTTGCTGATGGGCTGATCCGTGTCCACAGATTTACTCATGATCGCCCTGCTTCCTTTTAGCTGTACCCATTCTTGCTTCCTGCTGAGGCCGTGATGGAGTTAGTGACACAAAGAATTGGGATCTCCTTCCAGCCCACTGATTCTCTCAACAGTATGTTCTTTCTCTTTAGAAATAGTTTCTCTGTTTCCTACATTATCAGAAATAAATAGAACACTCTTTTCTGTTTTATCTTCACACTGGGTTTCATGATGTAGGTAGGGCTGGCCTGAAACTCACTGTATAAACCAGGTCGGCATTGAACTCACAGAGATTAGCTTGCTTCTGAGTGCTGGGATTAAAGGGACATACTTGGCTCCTTCTTTTTTCAATTTTTTAAAAATTTATCTCTATGGTGTGTGTGTGTGTGTGTGTTTGTGTGTGTTTGTGGGTGTGTATGTGTGTGTGTTTATGTGAGTGGGTGTGTGTGTGTGTTTGTGTGTGTGTGTATGTGTGTGTATGTGAGTGTGTGTGTGTGTTTGTGATTGTGTGTGTATGTGTGTGTGTATGTGAGTGGGTGTGTGTGTGTTTGTGTGTGTTTGTGTGTGTATGTGTGTGTGTATGTGAGTGTGTGTGTGTTTGTGTTTGTGTGTGTGTATGTGTGTGTGTGTGTGTTTTGACCAAAGAGTCCATCAGATCCTCTACACCCTGATCCTCTACAAGAGCAACCAGTGTTCCTAACCAGTGAGCCGTCTCCCAGCCCCTTCTGCCTGCTCTAAACTCCACTTCATTGTTCACCTTGCCCAGACATGCCTTTAATTCCTACTCTTAGTGTTTGTTTTAATTCAGTGAGTTCCTATTCGATTTTCTATTGTTTCATCTATTACCTCACCAAGATGATGTGTATACTTTCGTTTTGGAAGTTTTTCATTGACGACCCTTGAATCCTGGCTTTAAAATCCTTGCTGACAATTCTGACAATGGTTTTCTCTTGGTGCCACCACCAGGGAACTGTTTTTTCTTCTCTGCTTTTCATTTAGGGGGATGGTCATGGTGTGACGTGATTTCCATTTTGACATCATTTGTCTAAGATGTCAGCAGTCCTGACACTGTGGGTGCAGTGGCTGTTTATCCTTCATAACCTTTTGGTGGTGTTTTGGTTTTTCTGGATTTGCCTGATTGAATAAAAGGGATTATACCTCCAGTCCACACTGACAGGCATATCTTAGAGGGGTCAGGAAGAGTGGTTCTCAACCTCCCATACGTAACCTTTTCATAAAGCTCCACCAACTGTAAAATTAGTTCATTGCTACTTCATAACTTTAATTTTGCTATAGTTATGAATTGTAATGTAAATGTCTGATGTACATGATAAATGATATGTGACTCCTGTGCAAGAGCCATTTGAGCTCCCAAAGGGGTCTCAATCCAAGGGTTAAGGACCACTGATCTGGACTTAATGGGATGCCCTTACCGACGTAGATGGGTTGCCCAGTGTTGCCGGGGAGAAGTCTCCATCTCTGGAAGGCAAAGGATCTTCCATGATCAGGCTTTTTCCTGGGTTCCTCTGTAATAGTGGGCACACTCTTGATGGTTACTGATGTATCAACTGATTCCAGGCAGTTTTCGTTTACATCCTCGAAGATGAGGATTCTAAACAGGGTTCTGCTAGACAAAAGCAGTGGCTGAAGCTATCCCTGGCGATCTTTCCCCTTCCCTAATGGCTCCTTGTCCCCACAAGGCCAACAGTAGATGTCTGAGTGCCTCCCAAGCTGCACCTTTCCAATCTACACTCTTCCTCTGGGCTGTTTCTTTCACGAAGAGCACACACACCGAACCTGAACCCATCTTGTCTTCAGTCAGCACTAACACCTAGTCCTCTCTGCCAGCTTCGCTTTCCCATATGACCTGGCTGCTCACAATTCTGAGGCATGTTCATGCTTCTATGGACAAACAGAATGGCACCGATTGGCTCGTCTAAAATGACACAGATTCTGTATGATTCTGATTCAGAAGCCTGTAAATCAGAGATGAAGAGACCATCGGCAGAGGAAGGAGTTCCTGTAACACAGACATTGCTACAAGGGTATTGGAAGGGAGGGAATGAAGGGCTGGATTTGAACAAATAGGCCTTACATGCATCTATATAAATTCTCAGACAATAATTATAGAGATTAAAAAGAAAACACCTGGGGTTGGGGATTGGGCTCAGTGGTAGAGCTTTTACCTAGCAAGTGCAAGGTCCTGGGTTCAATCTCCAGCTCTGAAAGAAAAAGAAAAGAAAAAGAAAACACTTCATTCAAGTCCCACTGCCTCCTTTGGTCAGCATGTTGCTCCAGGCTGGTGAGATGCTCAGCAGGTCAAGGCCCTTGCCGCCAGGCCTGAGGACCTGAGGTCCACAAACGTGCAGTGGCAAGCTCACACACACAAACACTAATTAATTAACTAATTAATTAACTAACTAATTAATTAAAGGAAATTACCATTTCTTAATAAATAAAACAGTATAAACTGCCACTTGCATGAAAAGGTCTGCATTATTAGCTGACCCCTGACCCATTCTCTCTCAGGCTCACCAAAGTGAGGACCATGTGGGACTATCACCAACCCATGCTTAGCACCTGACAGAATCCTGAGTGTATCTGTGTGAGGAATGAGGGGCACCCTGGGCATGCAAAACACCACACAGGTCCAAGACAGAAGGGTGCCTCAGTGCACATATGCAAAACCAAAGTTCAGATGAGTTCACGAGAAACCATGAAATACCACACAGCCCGCATGGTCAAACCTGAGCTTTCTCAGAATTAAAATTTGCCTGATTCTACCTAGCGTTTCCCCAGAGGACCAGCAACAGCTTCTTGTCTTGTTCTCGTCCTTTCTACTCTATTTCTATTTTGTTTAATAATAATTTTAAAACATCCTAACTATTGGTGAAACACCGTTTATCAAACAGGAATAAACAAGTGTCTCTTGTTAAACAAGATGGTTTTAATCTTTCTTGTTACTTTTAGCCCTATTTGGGGGAGTTTTGTTGTTTTGTTCTTGTTTTTCTTTTCAACTTAATGCACACTGCTGCATCATGGAACAAAGATTTGGGGGGAAATGCTGCAGGTTTGGAGTTTGCCCTTGAGAACCCCTACAGAGTTAGGCAGAGGACACTCTGGCTGTCCTCTCCTTTGTTCTGAGAGGAAAGAAGGGAGCTCTCTGTGGTGATTACAAATACCTGTTTCTCTTTTATCTACTTGTCCCCAGATCCACTCTCCCTGCCTTCAATGCCAATATCCTGCTCTGGAATTAAATAAATGAATACATACCTGTGTGTGGTTGCATAAGCATGGGAGGTCAGAGGTCAACCTTAGCTGTCTTCCTCAGTCACTGGCTCAATTTCTTCAGTGGTCGAGTTGACACACCTGGGAAGAGGAGACTGTAGCTGCTTGTTTTCTAATACTAATTGGGTTCCCCAAATTAGTTTGCAGGAGAATGTCTGCATGTAGCTTCTGGGAACCTGCCCACAGTTAATTCTGATTGGTGAATAAAGATGCTAGCCGCCAATAGCTGGGAAGGAGGGAGAGAGGGAGAGAGAGATAGAGAGAGAAAGAGAGAGAGAGAGACAGAGACAGAGAGAGATAGAGAGAGAGGGAGATATATATATGTATATATATATATAGAGAGAGAGAGAGAGGGAGAGAGAGAGACAGAGAGAGAGATAGAGAGAGAGGAAGATATATATATATATATATAGAGAGAGAGAGAGAGAGAGACAGAGACAGAGACAGAGACAGAGACAGAGAGAGAGAGAGAGAGAGAGAGAGAGAGAGAGAGAGAGAGAAACGGGATTTAGGGTTCCCGGGCATGGGTACGGGAGCAAGCAGGACAGAGAAGTCCCTGTGCCTTAGGGGAGTGTGAAGGAGGGGAGACAGAGGCTGCCATGGAAGGGAAATAACATGCAGAAGGGCAGAGCTGCCGTATAAAAGGGCTAATAGATCATGGCCCAGAGGGCTGCACCTTGGATTCAAGAAGAGCCAAGATGAAGCATAGAAATTAGTAAATAGTAACTAGGAGTTATTGCTGGGAGGCGGATTCTAACAGCATGGAGGGTAGGCAGCTGCCCAGCTATGTGCTGCTTTAGATACAGATGCTGGGTGCGTTTCTTTCATTTGGGAACAGAAACCATTGAGGTGAGTAACCCCGTGTCGGGATTTTTTATTATTATTATTATTATTATTATTATTATTATTATTATTATTATTATTTTGCTACAGGGGACCTCAGCTGAGGATTTGCCTCCATTGCATTTGCCTGTGGACAGATCTGTGAGGCACCTTTTCGAATAATGATTGGTGTGTGGAGGCCCCTGTGGATGGCGCCACCTCTGGGTGGGCGGTCCTGGTTACAGAAGAAAGCACGGTGACCAAGCAATGAGGAACAAGCCAGTACGCGGTTGTTCCTCCACGGCCTCTGCTTCAGCTGCTGCCTTCAAGTCTCTGCCTTCGGTTTCTGCCCTGACTTTCTTCCTGATGGGCACTGATCAAGCTGAAGTCAACCCTTTCCTCCCTGAGATAGTTCACACAGTATTTCCTCAGAGCAAAGAGAAGGAACTGAGACAGTTCCACCCTGCCTTGCTTTGTTTTCTTGCAACAAAGTCTCACACTTACACCCCAAACATACCAGTCGAGCTGGTGGACTAGAGAGCACCGGGGATGCATCTATCCACCTCTCTGGTACCAGGATTACAGGCCACTATGTCTGACTTTTATTTTTTAACGTGGGTTCTAGGGACTGAACTCAGATCCTCATACTTTCGTGGCAAACACTTTACTGGCTCAGCCAGCTCCTTAGCCCGAGAACCCCACCTCAGCACCTTGGAAAGCCATTCCTCTGTCAGACCACAGTCTCTCTGTAAGGCACACGTTCCTTCCAGGAAAATTCGATGTGGGTTAAATTTCTAATCAGAAGACAGGAAGCCACGTGAGCTATGAAGGATTTTGTATTGTTTCTCAATAGGGCGGCATTTTGCATTTGTAAAATGTGAAGTTTCTGGAAGAAACCTCATCTGCCTTATACTCCACAAAAAAGGAAATACCTTTAGTCCATGAAGTATAACTTAACACCCACAGTAATCATGAAAAAGGCAGGGGTGGATATCATCTGTGTTGTGTGGTCCTGAGAAAGGTCAGTTATTTAGCAGATAGTTATCAAACATTTAACGGGGAGAGGGGGAGATAAAAGAATGTAACTTTAAAATTATATTGACTTCACTATTCTTTGGGCAGAAACATTTTAAATAATATTCCATTGTTCTTCCTGGTGAGTGTGTTTTAATTGTTGTATCACATCCACCTCCTGGGACATTGGCCCTTATTTTAGTGTGTGGTTGCTAATTGCTAAGGAAGGCCTGGAGAGAGGCTGGCAAAGTGGGGTTCCAATTGGACAGAAGATGAGTTCAAATGAGGATGGCAATAATTCTGGCCTTAGAAGGGCAAACACAATAAATATATCTGCTGGGAATAGTCTGGTCACAATAACATAAAACCAATCAGTATCCCTTAATCACAAGGGTGTGATTTACTTGGGAAGAAACACCAAAGCACACACAGCATCAGTTCACCAGCCCAGCCATCCCACAGGACTCTTGGCTCATCCATCTTTCTCATCCTACTGCCCTCAGTGATTGGCTGTAATGTAGTCACAAGATGGCGGCTGCATCCGCAGAGAACACATCACACTCCTCCACAGCAGAACTCCAACCCTGGATGGGAGGAAGAGGAAGAGAGATGAAACTGTCTTGGATAGCTCCCTATTTGTGACGGGCAGAAAAAAATCTTTGCTCAGAAGATTTTTGGTGTGTCTCAGTGAGTCTTCTGATGCACCTCAACACCAGTGACATGCACAGAACAAAGCTAGCATGACTGATTCAAGCTAATCAGGATGCCCTCCGTGGATTAAAGGATATAAAGTCAGTTATACTAATATCCAAATGAATCTGGCTATTTGCAGTGAGAATTTTGGTGTATTTAAAAACATAGAAATATTATAAGAGTATGTTTTGTTTTAACCCAGGCTGATGGGTATGGGGTTGCTTCTGATTGTCAACAGTGGCTGACTATGATTTGCCTCGTGCTCTGGCAGGGGCGTGATTTTGCCAGCAGCAGATAGATTCTGCAAGTGAGTAAGATTTGGGATGCTGAGAGAGACTTTTCAGAGAACATATAAATGCTAGAGCCCCAGAGGTGGGCTGCTGTTGGTTGCAGTTTGTTAAATAATCACGCCCAAAGAAGAAACTAAACATCCTGACAATGAAGATGAAACTTGCCCCCTAAGGAACTCGATGCCCCTAATCAACAGGAGGTCCTCTAATGGTGATAGAACCCCTTTCCCTCTCTCCTCTTTTCTCTCCTGTCTAGTGTTAGGGGGTTGAAGGTGAAAGAAAGGAGAACCTACAAAGTAGCCAAAGGACAGCTACAGCTATTGAATGAAGGTCCATCATCAGCAACAAAGTATGAGGCATGTGTATCAGGTAACAACAGAGACAATTTTAGGAAACAGGCCAGTTGTAGGCCACTGTGATTTAAATGGAATTTAGCAGCTTGGCAGAGAGGTAACTTCCCTTCACTATCATTTGGCGACATTTTACAATTCAAGGGAATATCCTTGTTTCTTCCATATGTCTCAGTGTCTCTCTTGTTCCTCACACTCTGGTGTCTGAAGTGGAAATTTCTGCTTGTCCTGTGATGCAGACTCATGTGGGGTATGGCTAAGGCAAGTCATTTGATATTTGGAGAGATTACGAGTATGACTCAGTAGACACTGATGAGGTGCTTGCATTGTTTGCCCTGCAATCCCTCCTTGCTCTTGATTCTTAATGACCTTCACTTTATTGAGGTGTGGCAAAGAGCTCCTGGTATTCCAGCTGGTTCTGGTCACTCCTGCTGACTACTGCCAGTTTGGTGGAGGCCTGAGTGTTTCTGCTAGATTGTGCTACCAGTGATGATTTGTGTGTGGTGACATTTTTTTTCAACTGGACTATTGGTATCCTGACACTACCGGACTGGACTGCCGGTGTCCTGACAGCTCAGATTGGATTTGCCCCAAAGAACTACTTCTAAACAGGTCCACATCCACTTGCCCTATTTATCATCTTTTCTCCCCTACCTTTGGACAGTGGGCTAGAAGGGGGCTCTAAGCACTTGAGAACCCTTATTAAAGTAGGTTGAAAAAATCTAAGTCTACATGAATCCCCATATAATGAAGGGGTGTCAGACTCGTTTCCATTACAACTTCTTTTCCCTTGCATCTGTTTTTGCAACTATCTCCTCTTTAAAGAAAGTGCTCGGGGAATTTTATGAGGAAAATTCGTTACATGCATGGATTTAATAACATGTTTTCCCATTTGTGTGTATGCATATATGCATATGTGCTATGCGTGTATGTGTTCATGTGGGTGACATGCAGGCCAGAGGACCAATTTACCTTGTTTTTGACCCAGTGTCTCTCTGTGGCCTGAATCTCACCAGTATAGGTCAGAATGGCTGACAGTAAACCCAGCAATTCTCCAACTGTTGGTTCAAGAACTTATACCCATGCTTAGTTTTTTACTTTGTGTCCAGTTCCTCAGGCTCCACTCCAAGCTGTCTCCCTCATCCCAAGCAGTGTGTTTGAAAAGGAAACATTAAGTAACAATTAGGACTAATGGACTGACCAGAGTGATTCAAGCACCATAAGGGCATTAAACACAAAGAGTGGGAATTCGGAGCATTGAGATGAGAATGTTCAAAGGAAACATGTGACAGTTTTTAAAACCTTCAGGAAAAACCACAGCCTATAAGGGAAAGCTGAAAACTGTGTCTTCATTCACTCAAGAGAAGAATCAATAGAAACCCAAGCTTGTGACAGCTTATTTCCTATGTAATTGCATAAGTTTATTTCTTATTTAAGAGGCATAAGCCCTTTTCCCTCTGATGCTGTCCCTACTATGCAAAATGAAGTGGGGAACGGCTCCCTATAGCTGTGGGTTTGTGTGTAGACCAGTACCAGATTGTCTCTCATCCCTGTCCCACCCCAATGTCATATTGGCACTTCCAATTGACCAGGTGACAGCAATGTCTGGCTATCACTTCTGATGATAAGCAGGAACTTGAAAGGTCACAGAGCCTGTAATAGCCTTGCAGAAGGAGGCTCAGGCACAGTGTGATCTTCTTTGAATCTTTCACTGTTCTCTCCAGTACTGTGTTTTGTAGATGTTGCAGGCACTCTGGCTACCAACTCATCAAAGTCCACATGGTCTTCAAACCCAGTAGACATAACCCGGCTTTTTTTTTTCACCTTCCCAAGAATTGGCACTAAAGATGAGGCCACTTTTTTCTAGTAGCAGGATGTAAGCAGATGTTCTGGTATCTCCAGTACTCAGCATCGAGATGTATTAAAAAAATTAAAACACTTGATTTATATGTTCCCACCACACCTGGTATTTACAATATGTGTCAAAGAATCCAGACTCACCCCTAGTTAAATACTTCTTTAGTTGTATTAATACGCAGCCTGTGGAATCTTATATTTCCAATTACTCCTTCCCATCTGCTCTAACTTGCTGTCTATTTTATATTTACGTCAGATGTGAAAATATATTTCTATTATTTCCTGTTACAGAGCAATCATAACTGAAAATGTTAATTTTATTGCTGTTTTAATTATTCTGTTCCTCATGCACTGAGTTCTGTGTATGGATATGAATTTCTGACTCATTATTTTGTCTCCTTAAGTGATTCTTCTGTAACATTCTTTTTCAAAGTCTACTTTTTAATTTTTAATTATCTCTGTGTGTGTGTGTGTGTATGTTTGTGTGTGTATGTGTGAGACTTAATGAGTTGAAGACAGAACGGGAGAGCCTAGATTTCTTAGGGTTGTTCATACAAGGTCTCAGCCACAGAGGATGAAAGGTAACACGTTCAGTATGGCGAGAACAGCTCAGATTTAGGTCACTACAACTCAGTGTGGATCCGCTCACATCAGCCCCTCCCTGGATGTGTGGCTTGCCTGGAAGAGTGTTAAGTCAATAATACATTGAATCCTGTTCTGACATGCAAGCATAAATGTTGAGGACAATAATCTTTCTATGATTATGGCTATAAAATTTTATTTTTCTTGTGTTTATTATATTATATATGCTTTCCGAACTCTGCTGCATACTATAGAGTAAATACATTTAGTGTGCATGAGAACTCCACATAAGAGGCTACAAAAATACCTCAGCTGTTAAAGGCTTGTGACCCAACCAAAATGTCAATGAAACTGAAATTAGTCACTGTATATTAGGTGTTTGTATTGAAATAGTCACATATTAGCTCTTTGTAATTCTCTACATCACATCAGGTCTAATTATAATGATAGTGAATCCATCCAATTACAAAATTCACCTTTATAGCTAATACCTTATTTGAACTATTTAACTTGTGTTTTGGTTTCATCTTCCTATTATATTCCAAAGGAAGCATAGTTATTGCTCTCTTATAATCAAATAGCCACATCATCTGCGGTAATCCGGTATGTTAGTAAAATATCAAAATCGGTTTCTTTAGTTCATTTACTTTGGAGAGATCTAATCTCAGCAGAAAGGCTGAAATGAAATATAAATAAAATAAACAAACTGAATAAAATATAAATCTTTATAAAAGATAAATGATATAGTAAAATAAGTTATAAAACACAGAAATTAATCACAAAATTCAAACTCAGATTACCACCACCAAACACCCAGCTCACTGAAAATAAAGACCATAGACCTATTATATAAGTAAGTATCTGTGAGCACATGCTTGACAACACTCTAAGTTGTTTCTCTCCCTTTACATTAAGGAAGCAGAGGTCATGGCTACCCCTATGTTCTCAGAAATATCCATGGTTATGGTTAAGATGCAACGGAAAATCTAGAATGCCTGTTTATGGAAGATGAGGTTATTTTTTTCTTATTTGCATCCTTAATGTATCATAATCGATGAAATTCTAGATGCCTAGTGAAGATGTATTATATAAATTAATAATGAAGAAGATTCAATTTAAAATTATATTATGTTTATTAGAAGAATTTTTCCACTCAATTTCATAATCCATTTTATATAATACAGACTATGTCATTCTTCACAGATTCCAGTCAGGATATATCTTAATATGCCATGCTTATTCAAGTGTATTTTGTATCTATTTGTATCCATCTACCCATGACAACCCCTCCATATAAATTTCATATACAGGAAATGCCTATGCTGATATTTCCATTTATTAGGATGATAAAGAAGATAAAAGCTTCCTGTTTCTTGCTGCGCCCAGAGATGACATAGTACAATAGCTCTCTGTACCCAAATTCGGTGGGTTAGAAACCTGGACTCCCAGAATCATGGACAATTCTGAGATCTTAGGGGAAACCATTACCTCTGCTCACATTCCTGTGCTGAGAGGAAGCTGCTTAGAGCCCTATGGATACAGGAACCTTGGGAGAAAAGGGAGGGGATCCTTCCAGTATCTACCTGTGTCCAGAGATGGAAGCCAGTGGCCAGTAAAGTAACACAACTGAGAACACAGGCGAGACCAACACTTCTGCTCCAAGCAACCAGGCTGGCGGCATCAGGATACAGAAAACAAGAGCAGTCTGGGACAGGACACTTCCTGTTTCCACCTGCACCCATTGCTGATCTGGTCCCACATATCTCTGTACCCACATCTTGGTGGGAGAAAAGAAGTCTATAGGAACAGTGACAAAGAGTTTTACAGGATGGTGAAGCCACCATCAGAGACAGCAAGACCATGAAACACCAGAGAAAACCTGATGACAAGAGTCAAGCACAAAAACCTAAACAACAGAAACCAAAACTACTTGGCATCATCAGAGCTCCCTTATCCCAAGAAAGCAAATATTGGATATCCCAACAGAAAAAGCAAGATGTGGATTCAAAATCATTTTTCATGATGATGATAGAGGACATTGAGTAGGGAACATATAAAACTCTTCAAGAAATACAAGACAACACAGGTAAAAAGTAGAAGCCCTTAAAGGGGAAACACAAAATTCCTTCAAGAATCACAGGAAAACACAGTCAAGCAGATGAAGGAATTTAAAAATTCTAGGATCAATAAGTGGAAATAGCAGCAATAAAGAAAGCACAAAGAGAGACAACCCTGGAGGTGGAAAACATAGGGAAGAAATCAGAAGTTATAGACAGAAGCATCAGAAAGAGAATACAAGAGATAAAAGATAAAAATCTCAGGGGCAGAAGATACCGTAGAAAACATTTACACAACCATCAAAGAAAATGTAAAGCTCAAAGAGCTCCTAATGGAAAACAACCAGGAAATCCAGGACACAATGAGAAGATCAAACCAAAGGATAATGGGTATAAAAGAGAACGAAGATTCCCTTATAAAAGGGCCAGTAAATATCATCAAAAATTATAGGAGAAAACTTCCCTACCTAAAGGGAGAAATGAATATAATAATAAAAGAATCATATATTACTCCAAATAGATTGGACGAAAAAGAAAGTTCTCCCTTCACATAATAGTCTAAACACCAAATCCAAAAAACAAAGAAAGAATATTAAAGGCAGTAAGCAAAAAAGTCAGGTAACATATATAGGCATACCTATAAGTATTACACCAGACTTCTTACCAGAGACTATGAAAGTCAGATCCAGAGTGGATTTTATAAAACACTAAGAGAAAAGAAATGCCAGCCCAGGCTACTATCCCTGCAAAACTTTCAATCAGCGCAGCTGGAGAAACCAAGATATTTTGTGATATGCTAAATTTACAAAGTATATTTTCACAAATCCTGCCCTATGAAAGATAGTAGATGGGAAACTCCAACACAAGGAGGAAAATTACACACTATAAAAAGCAAGAAATGAATCCTCTTTCAACAAACCCAAAGAAGAGAGTCTCACAAACATAATTCCACCTCTACCAAAATATAATAAGAGAAAACCACAATAACTATTCATTAATATCTCTTAGCATCAATTCAAATTCTCCAATAAAAAAATAGACATACAGACTGCATACATAAAGAAGAACTAGAATTTTGTTGCATTAAGGAAACACAGCTCAGTGACAAAGACATATAGTATCTCAGAATAAAAGGCTGGAAAACAATTTTCCAAGAAAATGGTCTGTAGAAACATCATGGAGCATACATTCCAGTATCTAACTCAACCAAAAGTTATCAAAAAAAATGATAAGGAAAGACACTTCATTTTCATCAGAGAAAAAAATTCCACCAAGGTCAATTCTCTATCCTGAAAATCTATAATCTACATCCAACGGCACCTAAATTTATAAAGGAAACCGAACTAAAACTCAGGCTAACGAAATAGTCGTGGGAGACTTCAACAACCCACACTCAGCAATGGCCAGATCATGGAATGGGAAACCGGAGACACAGAGAAATTAACAGCTTTTGAACCAAATGGATTTAAGGAATATCTATAGAATATTTCACCCTTGAACAAAAGAATACAACTTATTCTCAGGAACTCATGGCACATTCTCCAAAACTGATCATACAGTTGGTCATAAAAGAGGCATCAACAGCTACAAAAGAGTGAAATAATCCCATGCATTTTCTCACACGACCATGACCTAAGGCTGGACTTCAATAACAACAAAAATGTCAGGAAGCCCAAATACACATAGAGGTTGACCAATATTTTACTCAGTGATAACTTGGTAGAGGAAGAACTAAAGAAAAAAATTAAAAATGTTTTAAAATTTTAGGAACTGTAAGGTACAACAAACAAACTTATGGGACACAATGATAGTATAGCTAAGAGGAAAACTCATAGCTCTGAGAGCATCCAAAGAGAAACTGGAGAGAGCATACATTAGCAGCTTGACAAAAAATATAAAAGCTCAAAAACAAAAAGAAGCAGATTCACCCGAGAGGAGCAGAAGGCAGGAAATAATCAAACCCAGGTCTGAAATCAACTAAGGAGAAACACAAAGAACTCGACAAAGAATCAATAGAACCAGGAGCTGGATCCAAGGGTAAATCAACATGGTGCATAAACCTGAGCTAGAATGACAAAAGGGCACAGTATCCAAATAAGAAAATCAGAAAGGAGAGGGAAATAAAATAACAGAATCTGCAGAAATTCAAAACATCATCATACCGTATTACTGAAATTTATATTCAAGGAAAGTAGAAAATCTGGACAAAATGATCAATTTTCTATACAGGGAGCAGTTACCAAATTTAAGTCAGGGTCAGATAAAATATCTAAACTGTACCATGAATCCTAAAAAATTAGAAACAATTATTAAAAGCTACCACTTGGGAAAAGATCCCAGGACCAGATGATTTTAGTTGAAAATTCTATCAACACTTCCTAGAACCAAATACCACTATTGTCCAAAATATTCCACAAAATACAAACAGAGGAAACTACCCAATTCCATCGATGAAGCCACAGTTATGCTTATACCTAAAGCACACAAAGACCCAATAAATAAAGTGAACTTCAGACCAATTTCCCTTTGAATATTGACAAAAAATATTCAATCAAATCATTGCAAACCAAACCCATGAACACATCAAAATGGTCATCCATCACGATCAAGGAGACTTCAAAACAGGAATTCAAGGATAGTTTAATATGGAATTCCATCAACATAATCCACCAGATAATCAAACTGAAAGAAAAAATGATATTTTCATCTCATTAGATGGTGCGAAAGCATTTGACAAAATAAAACACCCCTTCATAGCCAAAGTCTTACAATGATAGAATTCAAGGCCCATACTCAACAACAGTAACGTAATGGACAGCAAACCAGTAGCCAAATATCAAACTAAATGAAGAGAAACTTGAAGCTCTTCCTCTAAAATCAGGAACTAGACAAGGCTATTCATTCTCTCCCTACTTATTCAATATGGTACTCCATGTGCTAGTCTGATCAATTAGACAACAAAAGGAGGACAAAGGGATACAAATATGAAAGGAAGAGGTTAATATATCACTATTTGCAGGTGATATGATAGTATACTTAAGTGACTCCATAATTTCCACCAGAGAAATACTGCACGTGATAAACAGCTTCAGGAAAATCCTGGATATAGAATTAACTCAAACATATCAGTAACATTCCATGAATAAACAGACCAAGAAAGAAATTGGGAAAATGACACTCTTCACAATAATCACAAATAACAAAAAATAACTCCGTGTAACTCAAACCAGCCAAGTGAAAGTGCCGTATGAAAAGAACTTACTTTCTCTAAAAGAAGAAAATCTCAGAAGATGGAAAGACCTTTCATGTCCATGGATTGGCAGTATTGATATAGTAAAAATGGCCCTTTGCCAAAAGCAATCTACAGATTCAATGCAATCCCCAAGAAATTTTCAACAAAATTCTTCATACAGTTAGAAAGAAATATGCAAGTTCATTTAGAATAAGAAAAAAAAAACGAGGAAGTTGAAACTATTCTCAATATAAAGAAATTCTGTGGAAATAAACATCCCTAACCTCAAGTTGAATATCCAGCAATAGTGATAAAAATTATATGGTATGGGTACAGAGACAGGCAAGTAAACACCTGTGTTGGTTCATCTAGATGTCAGCGTGTAAATTATTGTAAATCCATCCATTCTTATCACGCTGTACAAAGCTGAAGTCCAAGTGGATTAAGGGCATCCAGAAAAAAGAGATAAACACAAACCAATAGAAGAAAAAGTGGGGAAAAGCTTGAACACGTGATGACTATGGAAAATTTCTTGAACAGAACACCAAACCAGTGGCTTATGCTTTACGATGAAGAGTTAACAGATTGGACCTTGTCAAAATGCAAAGTGTCTGTAAGGCAAGGAACACTGTCATTATGACAAAACGGCAACTAATACCTTGAAAAACAATCTTTGCCCTTCTATACCTGAAAGAGAACTAATATTCAATATGTACAAAGAACTCAAGAAGTTATACTCCAGAAAGTCAAATAGCCCCATTACAAATGGGGTACAGATCTAATCAAATAATTTTCAGCAGAAGAATTTTTGATTGGATGAGAAATACATAAAGAAATGTTCCACATCATTGTTCATCAGGGTAATGCAAATCAAAGGATACACCAGGCAGAACGGCTAAGATCAAACATTCAGTTAACAGCAGATTCTGGTCACAATGTGGAGAAAGAGGAAGACTCCTCCATTATTGGTGGGATTGAAATGAGGTACAATATTCCGTAAATTACTCTGGGCTTTCATCAGAAAATTTGACAAGTATATGCTGAGGACTTAGCTATCCCACTCCTGGGCATATTCCCAAATGATGCCCCAACATATAACCAGGAAACATGTTGTTCTATGTTTATAGCAGCTGTATTCATGATAGCCAGAAGCTAGGAAGAACCCAAATGATTTGACCACATGAATGGATACAGAAAATGTGGTTCATCTACATAATTGAGTGCAACTCAGTAATCAAATACAATGACATCACGAAATTCATAAGTAAATGAATGAAAGTATAAAATACCATCTTGAATGAAGCAACCAAATCACACACACACACACACACACACACACACACACACACACACACACACACAAAGAAACAAATATAAAACACACATACACGCACAAACACACACACACACACACACTCACACACACACACTATCCCAAAAACTTGAATTACACAACATACAATTCACATACCGCTTTAAGTTCAAATAGAAGGATGATCCAAGTGAGGATGGTCTGTCTTAAAAGGGGAAACAAAAATATTCATAGGACATGATATGGAGATTAAGTTTAGAGCAGAGACTGACGGAATAGCCCTTCTGAGCCTAAACCACCTGGGGATGCAGCCCACATACATACAGCCCCCAAACCTAAACAACATTGCTGATGCCAACAAGTGCATGCTCACAGGAGCCTGATAGAGCTGTCCCCTGAGAGGCTCTCCGAGATCATGACAAACACCGAGGCTGATGCTTGCAGCCAACCATTGCACTGAGAACAGGGTACCCTTTGGAGAAGAGAGAGAAAGTATTGAAGGAGCGGAAGTGCCTTGCAACCCAGGAAGGACAACAGGGGTCACGAACCAGAGCTCCGCGGGACTAAAGCACTTCCTGAAGACTGCACATGGATAGACTGGTGTCTCTAGCTGCATATGTATCAAAGCATGACCGTGCTCTGCACCAATGGGAGGAGCCCTTGTTCATGCCAAGGCTGAACCTTCCAGGAAATAGAATGTCATGCTGGGAAGGCAGCATGGGGATGTTTTTGCGGAGGGGAAGCACCTTTGAAGAAGACAGTGCAGCAGAAAAGGATAGGGATGGGGGTTTATGGATGGAGGCCTCACACATGGAGTCTTTATATTTTCTATGCATTTAACAGCTCAATGGCAAGGCCACTTCCTAACCTCCGATTGGCTAAACTATAGCCCACTGATATTCCCACGTTATTATTTGCTAAAATCTATATCCCATCTTTCTTGCCCTGGACACCATTGGGCAGCTATCCTGGGTCTGCTTATTCTCATGCTCTTCTATGTCAGCTGCTTCTCTTTCCTGAACGACTCCCCTCTGCTTCTGTCCTGGAGAATCTCCATGTCTTCTTCCTCTCTGGTCCTTTGTCCAAGCGTCCAGAGACTCCTGCACTGCCTGCTCTGCCTAGACACTGGCTATCAATATCTCTATTTTCCAATCAGACCAACTGAGGCAGGGTCCCTGATTCCTAAGTTCAGGACACTGTGATAAGCATGAGAATAAAATCAGCTACAATAACTATTTGTATGTGATTTTCTGGGAACAATATTCCCCAAATTTTAATATTCTGTTAAAGTACTAGAATCATAGAAAATACCAAGTAGACACATAATAACAATAATAACAATAATAATATAATATAATATAATGTAATAAAAGTGATAATAAAAATAATAATAAATATAATAATAATATAATTAATATAATAAAATGATAATAAAAAGAATAATAAACATAATAATATAATATAATAAAATGATAATAAAAAGAATAATAAATATAATAATATAATATAGTAAAATGATAATAAAAAGAATAATGAATATAATAATTATAATAATAAATAATAATAAAAATAAAATAATCATCATCATAATCATCATCAAAACCTAAGTGAACAGAGAAATAAATATACAAAAACTGTGAAGGAAAAAGACCAAGTCACACTTAAAGCTGATCACATTAGACTAACACCTGAATTTTCACTGGATAATCTATAATATCCATTGAATATAAATATATATATATACATATATATATATATGTATATATATATATATATATATATATATATATATATATATATATATATATATATATATATATGGGCTTGGATCACCTTTCAACACATTGTCAGAGAATACAGATACCAGTCTCAAATTTATTACTGAGCAAAAGTATCGTTCACATCAACCCGAGAGGAGAAACTTTACACAGCATAATCACCAGGAAGCCATGTCTCTTCAGCAACCTTAGTCTAAAAATGGGAAACCGCATTCTGAAAATAAGGGATATTCTCAGGAGGACAGAAATGGTAAATAACCCTGTAGTAATTCATCAGAAGTGGGAAAAAGTATGGGGCATCAACAAAATAAAAAAGACTCATAAATACTCCTCATTAATAACGCTAAGCATAGGGTTTGGGGATTTACTCAGTGGTTAGAGCGCTTGCCTCGCAAGCGCAAGGCCCTGGGTTCGGTCCTCAGCTCCGAAAAAAAAATGCTAAGCATTAACTGTCCCACACCAATAATATACAGGCTATCAGTTAGTATAGGAAAACAGGTTTATTTCTCCTACATCCAAAAAGTACATTTGTTTTAGATACAATTGCATACTCGTGTTTAAGATGCAATTGCCCATAATTCTTTTACTTTTTCTTTTCTTTATTTTTTTGTAAGTATATTTATTATTCATTAGTTTTTTTATAAAAATCTAGCAGATTTTCTTTTTAGTGGTAAGTGTAGAATTTTCATTTATTGTTTTTCTTTTTCTTTTTTTTCTTTTTTTGGGGGGGTGTTCCCCTCCCCATCCTCCCCCCATTACCACCCTCCCCCCAACAATCACGTTCACTGGGGATTCAGTCTTGGCAGGACCAAGGGCTTCCCCTTCCACTGGTGATCTTACTAGGATATTCATTGCTACCTATGAGGTCAGAGTCCAGGGTCAGTCCATGTATAGTCTTTAGGTAGTGGCTTAGTCCCTGGAAGCTCTGGTTGCTTGGCATTGTTTTACATATGGGGTCTCGAGCCCCTTCAAGCTCTTCCAGTTCTTTCTCTGATTCCTTCAACGGGGGTCCTATTCTCAGTTCAGTGGTTTGCTGCTGGCATTCGCCTCTGTATTTGCTGTATTCTGGCTGTGTCTCTCAGGAGTGATCTACATCCGGCTCCTTTCGGTCTGCACTTCTTTGCTTCATCCATCTTGTCTAATTGGGTGGCTGTATGTGTATGGGCCACATGTGGGTCAGGCTCTGAATGGGTGTTCCTTCAGTCTCTGTTTTAATCTTTGTCTCTCTCTTCCCTGCCAAGGGTATTCTTGTTCCCCTTTTAAAGAAGAAGTGAAGCATTCACATTTTGATCATCCGTCTTGAGTTTCATGTGTTCTAGGCATCTAGGGTAATTCAAGCATTTGGGCTCATAGCCACTTATCAATGAGTGCATACCATGTGTGTCTTTCTGTGATTGGGTTACCTCACTCAGGATGATATTTTCCAGTTCCATCCATTTGCCTAAGAATTTCATAAAGTCATTGTTTTTTGATGGCTGAGTAAGATTCCATTGTGTAGATGTACCACATTTTCTGCATCCATTCCTCTGTTGAAGACAATTGGGTTCTTTCCAGCTTCTGGCTATTATAAATAAGGAATTCTGCACGAAACACATCTCTATCCGGACTCTTTTCGGTTGGGAGACCTTTAATGACTGGGTCTATTTCCTTTGGAGTTATGGGGTTGTTTAAATGGTTTATCTGTTCCTGATTTAACTTTGGCACCCGGTAACTGTCTAGGAAATTGTCCATTTCCTGCAGATTTTTAAGGTTTGTTGAATATAGGCTCTTGTAGTAGCATCTGATGGTTTTTTTTAATTTCCTCTGATTTTGTGGTTATGTCTCTCTTTTCATTTCTGATTTTGTTAATTTGGACACACTCTCTGTGTCCTCTCGTTAATCTGGCCAAGTGTTTATCTATTTTGTTGATTTTTCAAAGAACCAACTTTTGGTTCTGTTGATTTTTTCTATGGTCGTCTTTGATTCTACTTGGTTGATTTCAGCTCTGAGTTTGATTATTTCTTGCCTTCTACTCTTCCTGGGTGTATTTCCTTCCTTTTTGTTGTAGAGCTTTTAGTTGTGCTGTCAAGATGCTGACATATGCTCTTTCCTGTTTCTTTCTGCAGGCACTCAGCGCTATGAGTTTTCCTCTTAGCACAGCTTTCATTGTGTCCCATAAGTTTGGGTATGTTGTACCTTCATTTTCATTAAATTCTAAGATGTCTATAATTTCTTTCTTTATTTTTTCCTTGAACAGGTTATCATTGAGTAGAGCATTGTTTAACTTCCACGTATATGTTTGTGTTCTTTCCTTATTATCATTGAAGACCAGCTTTAGCCCGTGATGGACTGATAGGACACATGGGATTATTTCTATCTTTCTGTATCTGTTGAGGCCTGTTTTATGACCAATTATTTGGTCAATTTTGGAGAAAGTGCCATGAGGTGGTGAGAAGAATGTATATCCTTTTGCTTTAGGGTAGAATGTTCTATAAATATCTGTTAAGTCCATTTGGTTCTTGACTTCTCTCAGTCTGTCTATGTCTCTGTTTAATTTCTGTTTCCATGACCTGTCCATTGATGAGAGTGGGGTGTTGCAATCTCCTACTATTATTGTGTGAGGTGCAATGTGTGCTTTGAGATTTAGTAAGGTTTCTTTTATGTATGTAGATGCCAGTTATGGGAACAGAGTATTCTGCTCTCAGGCATGTAGTTGCTCCTGTTCACTGGGTTTCAGCTGTCCTTGTGGGTAGGAACCAGCAGGACGTGCACCTACTTCTCCTAGGTTCCCCTGTGGGGGAGGGCGGTACAGACGGCACAAGGTGTTTTCCTGTTGAGTCAGGAATTTGGGCAGAGAATAGTCTCCTTTGGTTTCCCAGGATTTCCTGTTACTCTGAAGTTATAGTTCCCCCACCCTCAGCATTTGGGTGCAAGGAGCTATTTGATCAGTTCAATTCAGAACCAGGCACAGTCTGGAACATGATGGTCCTGCAGCTTTACTCCTCCTATATTCCTGTGTCCAGAGGCACTAAGCAGTTTTGTCTTGGGCCAGATATGTGGGCAATGGTAGGTAAAAGTGTCCGTCTCTCCTGCCCTGTAGTCTCAGTTTACCCTACACTCCTGGATGATCAGCTCTCTCTCCCACAGCATCTAGGAGCAGGGAGTTCTGGGCCAGGATCAGCGAGATTCAGTTGCAAACTAGAAACTGGAAGCGCCCGGTTTCAAGGGAAATTCTGCCTTTGCCTTTCCTGAGTCCATCAGGCAGGACACTTGGAGCAGAAAAGTTGGTTTCACCTCTGGTCTCAGGCCTGAAGTCACACCTCGGGCTGACTTTCCACTTTCCAAAAGAGCTGCAAGCAGAAAGGTCCTGCCCCTACTGCTCCTAGGTCCTTATGCACATTAGTCCCAGATGGACCTAGGTATTTTTTTCTTGAGTGAGGAATGTGAGCAGAGTTCTCAGGGGTTTCCATCCCTCTGATGGTTTAAGTCTTCCCCACCCCACACGAGATTTGGGTGTAGGATGCATTTTGGAACAATTCAGATCCAGGTGCAGTTTGGACTGCAGGGCTCCTGATGCTTGACTGCTCCTATATCCATGTGTCCAGAGGCACTATGCAGTTTCCTTTTGGGCTACGGTTGTGTGCACAGGTGGGCAGAAGTGGCAGTCTCCCCTTCCCTGAGGTCTCAATATTGCCCACTCTTCTGGGTGATCAGCTTTCTCTCCCACAGAGTTTCCAAAGGAGTTTCAAATGTTCATTCCCTTCCCTGCATGTCTCTAATCTTTCCAATTCTCCTCCATCGTGTGTTGGAGAAGACCCCTTTGGCCAAGGGGAAGTTCAACAGTCCGCATCAGACAAATAGGGCTGCAAAACTTCTTCTCTCAAAGGTAATCTCAGTGATTTCTCATATTCCACAAATGAATGAAGTCCTGCCCTCTCTCCACATGAGACTTTAATACCTTGGCCAGCTGCCAATGCTTGACAGAGAGCTATGTCCACACATAAAGTCAGTCAAAGATGTCCCCCATCTCCACCAAAGTCCCTTATGAAATCTGCTTCGGGTAAAATGAGTTTGAAAACTGATTCTGCTGACAAAGGGGATTTCAGAACTTCCCTTTAAACCAAGAGGACCTTCAAAGTCCTATACTATTAAAAATGGACTTAAATAATGACTTATGGTCCAAGGGGGACAAAATACAGTCACCAATCCCCAAGTGAACCTCATAACACACGAAACAGCCCAAACAGAGACAAAACTTTCTGCATGTACACCACTAGATCAAGGACCATTGCCAGGTTCAGAAAGGGTTCCTGAGAGTACCCCACCCATGCAAGATGTGGTAGAAATTTCTGAGTCCACCCAAGGGACTCTTTGCCTTCTGGACATAAAAAAAGTGATCTACTACCCTCACCATCTCCCCCAGTGCTTCCTATGCCCCTATACAACAGAGAATTATTCAAATATGCTCTACCACCCGAAAGGACCCTCCTGACTTGTACTCAGGCCCAAAAGAGCCAAGTTTATCACAACACACAATCAATGAGCCATGCAAACTCCATATATATACAATGTGCAGAGAAAGTAAAACATTCCCTACCTACCCAGGGGACTCTAGGTCATTCTGTCCAAAAGGAGAGGCTCCAAAATTTTCCACATGTACATCAGAGATGCTAGAATTTCCAAAAACTAAGCAGGATTCCCTGAGTAGTACTCTATCTCATAAAGAGACTGTGGGATGAGAAACATCTACTAAAGACGTTCTACCAACAGCCACATCTTTAGAAACAGCTTGTGATGTTACACATATACAAAAGATATTCTTGGACATATTCCATCTGTAGAGAAAATTATGGGTCCATATTTGAAAAAGGAGTGGTAGAACATGATATGCAAACACCAGTGTCTGTAACATCCTCGACATCGGAAGAAAGGGATTCCTTGTATTCCTTTTGTGCAAAAGAATGCATATGACCTCCGCAGATTTCACAGGAGGCTATAGGAACTTCCTTATCTCCTCAATATCAGCCATCTTCCCCAACTACAGAAGATGCTACACACTCTTCCAAATATGCACATAGGGTTTCCAGTCGTTCTGTGTACCCACAAGCAGACCCAGAACATCTGCCAAATACCTCAAAGGCTCTGTATTTTACCTTATCTCCTGAAGGGGCCTTGGAAGCCGTTTTGCCTATCAAGCAGGCTAGGGAACCTGACACTTCTATATGAAAGTCTGTTTCCACTTCTCCAGCAGAATAAATTTTTCGTGGAACATCCACAATTACACAACGATATCTAGAAACATCCTTATCTGCTCATGAGGCTCCCAGACCTTTCACATATGTTCATGATGCACTAGGAGAGGTCACATCTTCAGAGGTAGCTCTAATACCTACTCCCGTTTCTGACATCACAGTCAGGATTTCTACACATATACACGGTACATTAAGACCTTCCTCATCTGAGAAGGATGTCTTAGGATCTACTGCATCTGAACTGCATGCTTTACAACTATCCCCATCTACCCAAGTAGATTTATTTCACATGTCCACTCTGGGGAGAAATTGTCGACATTCTCCCTCTACCAAAGTGGACCACAGTCATCCAGTTTCTAGAAACTCAGGGTTAAGGTTTGATCCTTCTGATGGAGTCTTGAGAATTTTCCCCTCTAAGGAAGACAGTTTCAACCTTCCCCCTTCTGCTAAAATGGATCTTGTGCCATCTTCTGCTGCCAAAGAGACTCCAAAATCTACAATTACTCCTCAGGTGAGTCCCACACCTTCTCCATCTGTCCAAAGGGCCTTGGAATTTTCCGAAAATGATGAAGGAATTGTGGAAAGTTGCCAATCCTTACAAGGGCATGCTGGACATTCCATATTGTCACAAGATGCTCAAGTAACTCCTCCTTCTATCAAAAAGGCATGTTCACCATCTGCCCTAGGGTTTCAGGGAATTTCTTCACCCCTCTCTAGGGCTCCAGAAAGTGTTCTCCATGCTCAAAGTGATTTGTTATTGTGAAAATTAGACTTCAAAAATACAAAACCTTTTTTTATATTTCCAAAGGTCTGAGGGATAGTCCACATCGAAAAAAAATCATTTAGACCAAGTATATTAGAAAAATTCCATGTCTTCTAAAGCATCTAAAAATCAATCTGGCTCTAGCAGTCTTCCTGGGAAACATTTACCATCAGCCATACAAACCACAGGACAATCGAAATCTAAAAAGGTGTATCTAGAAACTTTACCATTTGCCCAAAGGTCTTTAGGATGTTCAGCAACTTCTCCAAGAGCTCGGTGAATCTAGAGAACAAAATAACTAAAGCCATCTGCCCAGGGTGTTTTCACAAGAACCACATATTTCTTCTTTTCTTTTATGCCAAGACAGATGTCCAGCTTCCTTCTCCCCATCTCTGATCTCTTCATCCTATTTGTTCTCCCTCCCAAATGGCTCTTTTCTCTGAATTAGAGGCCAATTAGTAAACCATAGTTATACGGAAGGAAGATCTGAGAGGCAGTTGCAGTCACGACAACACTTGTGACATCACAGAAGAAGCTAGGGCTCTCCAGGATACAAGAGATTTTTCAGGGAGGGCATAATGATGATGTCACTGAGAACTGCCATGTCCTACCTGCTGAACTGATTTCCTTACATTGACCAGATTCAAGGGTTCCCTTTCCAGGAGTGTCTCCTGTCACACAGTGGAAACCTTTACGTACTACATCTCTCTAAACCTAGAGACTTCTCTCTGCTTCATTAGTGGTCACATGCTCTGAATGGAGAAAGTTAGTCAGGGGCTTGGCATGGGTAGAAAAGATTTAGGAACATGGAGAGAAGGAGATTCTTCTGAAGATTCATGTTATTCCCAGGTCCAATCCTATGACATAAAGTTCAATTGCCTAGTGTTCTCATTTTCCCAGGTGCCAGTATTTTCTCTACAGACCTTTAATGGAGTGAATATTGTGCTACATTTTCTGATTGTACATTCATTCACAGGGGACATTTTATATGTTCCTGCATGCGTACTAAAAAATTTCATTTTTCCAATTCCATTTTTTGCAATGAATATGGCTACAAACGGGGCCCAGCTATAGAGCGATTATAACAGTGCAAATACTGTATACCTCCTTCAAATGATAAACTCCCAAACCCTCATTTTATCCATAAAGTAGCAGACATCAGTTAAGCAAAGGACAACATGGAGTATAGAATGTGTTTCTGTAGTTCTATTAGATATCAGTTCTCTAATATCGACCTTCCTGTGTTCCCAGGGAAAGACTTGAGGTTTTTGGATGCTTTACCATGATTCTTTCTTCAGGACAAACATCAGTTTCTGGTTGATGGTCAGCAAGAAGAATGGCTTGAGGTCCAGTGAAACCTCAACATCCATAGGTTATAAGAAAAGGAGGGCGTCTATTTGGCATTGTCATTTGTGGATCCTAGATTCTTGACCTAGTTACACAGAATCCAAGTAAATATTCCATCAAAATTCTTAGTAGTAGGAGCCACCAAAAGCATATATATATATCACCAAAACTAGATAGGGTTGTTGAAGCTAAGAAGAGCATGCTGCCAGGAACTGGACATAGATCTTTCATGAGAGACACAGCTAGAGCATGTCAAATACAGAAGTGAATGCTAGTGGCAAACCAGGGAACTGAAAATGGACCTCATGTTTGTAGATGTTTAGAAAAGATTACAAGAGCTGAATGGACTTTCAACCCCATAAGAACAGCAATTCATCTAAGCAGAGCTTTCTGGTACTAAACCAATATTCAAAGACTGTGTATGGACAGGCCTATGGCTCCAACTCCATTGGTAGAAGAGGATGGCCTTGTTGGGCCCCAATGGATTGAGAAGCCCTTGCTCCTCCCTAGGTTTGCCTCCCAGTTCAAGGGAATGTCAAGGTGCAGTAACGGGGGTTATAGAAGAAGGTTAGTGGGACTGTTTAAGGATCTCAGGGACAGGAACCTGGGAAAGGAAATAACATTTGAAATGTAAATATAAAAATATCCAATTAGAAAAAGCAATAAAAATTGCTAAAAAATAAAAAAAAATGAGAGAAAAAAAGAAAAGTTAACTGCCAGCTAATCACACCTATTGTCTCAGAAACCAAAAGGTAACTGTCAGGGAATGGTAGTCATAGTAGTACTAGTGGAAAGACTGAGATGCTGAAGTTTCAACTAGAAGCACTTCTCTCTCCCAGATGTCAGTGTCAGACACAAACTGCACTATAGGAATCCAAAGCAAGGAGGAGTTTACACTGAGCTGAGGACACAATACTTGTCTTTTCCTTCTTCCTTAGGACCTTTCTTTCTGGGAAAAATTATATAAGCCATGAGCTCTCAGGAATCAACTGGGCCCTTTCCAACACCTGGCTTTTGGAATAAAGAAATTAATGATATAAACTCTCTGACTTCAAGGAACCATAACAAGCAGGGATGTTCAGATGTTTCTGGGAAACTATCAGTTCCTGATTCCCATATGTTGAAGGCTCAGATAAAGGCTATCTCTTCAGCAAACCCACTCAACCCCTAACCAGGACTCACTGAGCTTTCCAATGGACCAAGTATTTCTTCCTTTTTTATACAAATACAGAAGGCCAGCTTCCTTCTCACCATCACTGTTTTCTTTAGTCTCTTTCTTCTCACTCCCAAATGGCTGTTTACTCTGATTTAGAGCCAATTAGTAAACCCTAGAGGTACTGAAGGAATATCTGAGAGGCAGTTGCAGTCAGGACAATACTGTGACATCACAGAAGAAACTAGGGCTCTCCAGGTTACAAGAGATTTTTCAGGGATGCCTAATGGTGATGTCACTGAGAGCTGCCATGTCCTACCTGCTAAACAGCTTTCCTTACATTGACCAGATTCGACAGTGCCTTTTCCAGGTTTGTCTCCTGTCACACAGTGGAAACCTTTATGTACTCCATCTCTCTAAAGCTGGAGACTTCTCTCTGCTTCACTAGTGGTTACATGTTCTGAGTGGAGAAATTTAGACAGGGGCTTGGCATGGGTAGTAAAGATTTAGGAACATGGAGTGTAGTAGATTTTTCTAGAGAATATTTTTATTCTGTATGTCACAGGTGTGACATACCGTTCAATTTTCTAGGTTTTCTCTGTTTCCCAAAGTCTAGTATTTTCACTACAGACCTTTAATTTAATGAATATTGTATTTCCATTTCTTATTGTAAATTCCTTGAAAAGAGACTGTAGGCAGCTGCGACGTGCCAGGCCTCAAAGTTGGCGCTGGTTTCTGCCTTCCACCCTCCCAATGGTGAGCTCTCCTTGTAGTAAACTAGTCCTTATATGGCTATGCCTGCCTGGCCTGCTGGCTTCCACATAGTGACAGCCTATCTGCATGACCCACCTGGCTTGCTAGGATTGGCCAGCACTAGCTTTTTAAGTGTGGTGGGGGGTCCCATGGGGTCAGAAGATTGTATCAAGGGTCATGAGTAAAACTGCCTGAAGAAGATCTTCACTATTCATGTCTTCCTCGCTGGTCGAAGTTGGGCACGGCAAGTTGTGGCTTGTACAGGGACCTCCTGAGATCAGAACTTCTTGCAGTGAGGATGGCACTGGAAAGTTCCCAAGGTAAGGTGGGGCCATAAGGACCATGGGAAAAAAGCAGCTATAAATTCTCAAGGTAGTTAACAAGAATGTTCGCGATAGCAGCGAACAGAAAGTAGGAAGACGCCTGGTGAATTTATCCGGAGAAGTGTAGAAAATTTTTGTAATGGGGACCTCACAGTCTCATCCAATTTTTCTGGCTCTTCCAGAGCTGTTTGAGCATAAGAAACTAAAAATAAAAAGGAGCACCTTAGAGAGTTTTTTGAGCGAATGCCAAGTCATTGCCCCCTGGTTCACATCTCAGATAATCAGTAAGATTATCTTGCCACAGTAAGTGGCAAGTTGGGAAAAACTAGGGAAAGACCTTGATTTTGCCTGGGAACAGGGGACTCTAAGACCCGGGGTCCATCCAGTGTGGTGCTTAGTGCGTAGTTGCCTTGAGGATCAAAAATGTTTTCAGGCAAATATAGAGAAGGGGCAAGCTGCCCTAGAAATGCTTCAAGAGGAGAGGTCAGAAAAGCAGGGAAGCACAAAGGAGACAGACTCAGAAAAGACAGATGCAGAGGAAGAAACAGACGAAACAGAGTCAGAAGAAGAGCTACAAGTGTTGATAGATCAAATGAGGAAACATTCTCTAAGGAATAGACAGAAGAAGAAAAAGAAAAAGCCTAAAATGTTGGAGGAACTTCCTGGGTGGTTCCTCTCAGCTCCTCCTCCCTGCAATGTTGTAGAGGGAGGAAATAGAGTTTCGGGTGCAGGGCGCCCTCCTGTGGTGAATAACGGTACTGAGCATGCGCAGGCTTTGCACCTGGCATCAGTTGGCTGATAATATGCTAATGAGGGAGCAGCACCATGCTAATGAGGTAATTCATGCTCCACCAATCCCTGAAGGACAATCAGCATAGCCTCAGCTGCTGTCTATATAAGGCGAGCATTCTTGATGCTTGAGGTCTCCCTGTCCCTGTTCAAGGGAGCTGTACAGTAAAGGCTTGTTTGCAGAAGAATCCTGTTGCCGTGCGTAGTTTTTGCTGGCAAGACATTGGGCGTGCGACAAACGGGTAGTACATTCTGCCAAGAAGTGTGGAAGCCAGTCCACACAGAACTGCATCTGGCCTATCCTGTTTATGTGGATGCTGATCAACAAAGGTATCATGAGCCTTTAGACTTTAAGGTGATCAAGTCCCTGATGGAATCAGTAGGACGTATGGAATTATGGCCTCACTTACCATACCTCAGGTTGAGGTCTTACACAGATTTTGCATGACTCCTAGTGATTGGATTAAACTTGCTTGGGCCTGTCTTAGTCTGGGACAGTATTTGGACTGGTGAGCTTTTCTTATTGAGTTTGCCAATGAACAGGCTGCAGCTAACTTGGTAGTGAGGGGGGGGGGGTGCGGCCAGATGCCTGGGATAGAGATATGCTGCTGGGTCAGGGACGCTTTGGCAATGCTCAGACAGGGTATCCAGGACAGGTTTCCCAGCAGATTAATGAAGTTGAAACAAAGGCATGAAAATCCTTACTTAATAATGGAGAAGTGAGGGGAAACCTCATCAAGATCCTTCAAGGACCTATGGAGCCATTCTCTGACTTTGTATCCCGATTAGTGGAAGCAGCGGGAAGAGTCTTAGGCGACCCCGATCCTGCTAGGCCCTTGATTAAACAGTTGAACAATGAACAGTCACAAAGGAATGTCGAGCCGCTATCACTCCTTACAAGAACAAGGGACTGGAGGCTTGGATGAAGGTCTGTAGAGAAATAGGGGGACCTGTGACTAAAGCTGGACGTGCGGCTGCACTTATGGCGATGATGCAGAGAAAAGGAGGAAACTCAGGAGTGTGTGTTAAGTGCCGTCAACAGCAGTGCCTAAAAAGGCAATGTCCAGAAAGGAGAAGTCTATGCAGTATAGGAAGTTGCCAACGTCCGAGGCAACAAGGGCTGTGCCCCAAGTGCAAAAAGGGGAACCATTAGGCTCATGAGTACTACTTGGTAAAAGACATCAATGGGCAGCCTCTTAGCTCGGGTTTTGGTGGAAAAGGTCAAAAAATGGTCAGCCGGGTCCACGACCCCAGGGCCCACAAATATATGGGGCAGTCGAGAATCAGGATGTAGAACAGAGTCACAAGAGATGGCCGTACCTTCGCCATCTGAGGGGAAAGGAGAGTCACTAAAGGCTCTGCAGGACTGGACCTCTGCTCCACCGCCAGACTTGAACTAACTCCTTGGATGGGCATCCAGTTGACAGAAACTGATTTTAAAGGACCCCTTGAACCTGGCACATTAGGGCTACTTATAGGGAGATCATCTACAGATTTAAAAGGACTACATCTCCATCCAGGAGTTATTGACCCAGATTACACAGGGGTAGTCAAGATCATGGGAGAGTCACCGAAAGGGATTACTGCCATTTCCCCTGGGGACAGAATAGCCCAAATATTACTTTGCCTAGCCTTCATGGAAGATTTGTAGCCCAGTCTAGAGAGAGGGGAGAGAATGGTTTCAGTTCCACAGGCTCCGACCATAAATTTTTAGACTTGGGTTTAAACCAACGCCCAGTAATGAAGCTAAGGGTAGATGGTAAAAGGATCCCAGGACTGTTGGATACAGGGGCCGATAGAAGTATAATAGCTAAGAAAGATTGACCCTCTGGATGGCCAGTACAGGCCTCATCTCAAACATTACAAGGTCTCGGTTATGCAAGAGCTCCTCATATGAGTGCAAGACAACTGAGTTGGAGAGATCACGAAGTGCATTCAGGAGTTATGCAACCCTATGTGTTGGATTTGCCCATTTCCCTTTCGGGGAGTGATTTGCTAAAAGATATGGGTTTCAAATTGACCACTGAGTATTCTGAAACTTCACTAAAGATTATGAAACATGCGGGCTATTTTCCCAGTAAAGGAATAGGGAAACACCTGCAGGGAAGGACTAGCCCTATAGCTGCCCAACAGAGAGAAAGGAATCAGGACCTGGGTTTTCCTTGGGGCCGCTGAGGAAGGGTTCCCATTACATGGAAAACAGAGGAGCCGGTTTGGGTTCCTCAGTGGCTGCTTTATTCTGAGAAGCTTGCCACAGCTAAAGCTGGCTAAAAACCATAAAAAACCACCAGTATTACCTTGGAATATCCCAATATGTGTGATTAAAAAAAAGTCAGGGAAATGGAGACTGTTGCATGATTTACGAGTTATTAATCAACAGATGCAAATCATGGGCTCAGTGCAATGCAGGCTTCCTCTTTTATCCTCTCTGCCAGACTGTTGACCTGTTGTAGTGATTGATATAAAAGATTGCTCCATACCTCTTTGTCCAAGGGATAGTGAAAGGTTTGCTTTTACTGTTCCATCATGCCATCATGAAGAACCTGAGCAACGATATGAATGGGTAGTTTTACCACAGGGTATGGCCAATAGCCCTCCTATGTGTCAAATTTTTGGGGGCAACGCCATTGCCCTAATAAGACAGAGGTTTCCTGTGCTGAGATGCATCCATTTTATGGATGATATCCTTTTAACTTCAAAGAATGAAGAGATTTTAGATTTAGCATATGGAAATTTAGTTAATTTGCTAGAAGGTAGGGGATTGATTATTGCCCCGGAAAAGGTACAAAATGGCAGTCTTGTAAATTATTTAAGAGCAAAAGTAAGTCCTTATACCATTATCCCCCAGAAGGTTGAATTGAGGAAAGATAATCCTAAGACTCTTAATGATTTTCAAAAACCACTAGGCGATATTATTTGGGTCATATATTATTTAAAATTACCAAATTATTAATTAAAACCATTGTATAATACTTTAGTTGGGGATTCGGCCTTGGGATCTCCTAGACAATTGACTGATGAATCAAGGGAAGCTTTAAAGAAGGTTGAAAAAGTATTACAAGGCACAATTTTACATCGATGGAAGGAGGGTGCAGACATTGTGCTATGCATTCCAGACACCTACATGCAGCCCACAGGATTGTTGTGGCAAGATGGCCCTCTGCTTTGTGTTTATCCCAAGGCTTCTCCAGCTAGATCAGTAGAGTATTATCCTACAGCAGTTGCATGTTTAGCCCTGAATGGGATCCAGCAGTGCATACAATTTTTTGGTGTTTCCCCAACCTCGATCATAGTGCCCTATACAGGTCAGCAGATGAAGATCTTGTGTAGGACTGTGGATTCTTGGGCTATATTATGCTGTGGATTCCATGGAGAGATAGATAATCATTATCCAGAACACTCTTTGCTGTCCTTCTTCAAAGAACATTCTGTGATCTTTCTATGGTTACCTCCAGTGTTCCTATACAGGGGGCGCCAAACATTTTTTACAGATGGATCCAAAAATGGCTGTGGAGCTTATGTGATTAACAATCAAGAGCCAATTTTGTGTCAATATCAACCCGGCTCTCCACAAATAATTGAACTCAAAATTGTTCCTTTGCCTTTAATTTGCTCTCTGATTCATCATATTTGTTAATGCAGTTAAGATATTAGAAGTGGCTGGCCCTATTAAAATTAGCAGCACGGTATGCCAGCTGCTGAGGGAACTTCAGGAATTGATCTGGAAAAGAGGTCACAAGTTTTTTGTCCAACATATTAGAGCTCATAAAGGTTTGCCTGCTCCTCTCAGTGAGTGAAATGATCTTGTGGATAGATGTACCCGAATGGAGTTCATCTTCTTAAGCTCATCATTGGATCAAGCACGACAATCTCATCAACAATATCATGTGCCTACTAAGACCTTAGAGCAGAAGTTTCATCTGTCTTGAGCAGATGCTCGACCGATAGATTTAGGATGTCAACAGTGTATCACTTTTCACCATGGACCTAGTGTCGGGGTTAATCCTAGAGGCCTCTTGCCCCTAAAGATTTGGCAAATGGATGTAACTCACGTATCTGGATTTGGGACTCTAAAATACATTCATGTTTCTGTGGATAGTTGTTGAGGAGTCATTCATGCTACCCCTATGAGTGGAGAAAATGCACGCAATGTTATTGGACACTGCCTATAAGCCTGGGCTGCTTGGGGAAAGCCTCAACACTTAAAAACTGATAATGGCCCAGCATAAACTGCCAAATCTTTCAAATCCTTTTATAAACAGGTGGATGTGCATTTGAGCCATGGCCTGCCTTATAATCCCCAACGTCAAGGTTTTGTTGAGCAAGCACATCGTACCTGAAGGAATGCGTAATTAAACAAAAAGGGGGAATAGGCCATGGTAGAACCCCAAGGGAACAAATATCCTTAGCCCTTTTTACTCTTATTTTTTTTTAATTTTGGATGATGATGGCCTTTCTGCCGCTGACCGACATCAGTGTCGGGCGGGCACATTGAAAGGTTATGTGAAATGAAAAGACATGATCACTGGCTTGTGGCATGGGCCAGATCCCGTGTTGGCATGGGCAAGAGTGTCTGTTTGTGTGTTTCCTCAGGACCAGCAAGATCCGTTGTGGGTCCCTGAAATATTGACCAGGAAGTACAACAAGAATGAAGATCCTGCTGCTGCTCACACTTCTCGGTGTGACCCAAATGCTGGTCCAAATGGAACCCCTGTGGGGGATATTATCGGTGTTCCCGAGACTCATGCCGATACATCATGACTTTTACGTCCACTCCTCTACTTTGTCTAAACAGTTGTCAATTTATCTTCTAGGTAATTGGACAGGAGAATTCGATTTCTTAATGGATCAGCTACCTGTAGCCATCATGACCGTGAACTCCACACGTGCAGATGCTAGACTGGCTATGGGATTGTCATCTTGGATTGAGGCTGCTATGAATCATCTGAGGGAGTGGGCAGGTATGGGAACCCTAGCTTGACTCTTGCTGCTGGTCTCCCTAGTGCGCCTGTGGTGTCTCTGTTGAATGAGGTTTGTTCAGAGGCGGCACGAGTTTATGGTGGTACAGGTACTTGCAGCCATTAAATCAGGACAGTCCCCTCAAGCCTGGCTTACGGTCATTCAGAAGACCTTGTTGTACCTCACGCCTGAGTATGTATGAGTGACCCTGCCCAGTGATGGGCAACCTCCCTTCTACCTAAGGCATGGGACCTTGTGGGAGACGAGGTGTCCTAAGACTGCTTTAATGAACAGATGATCCTAAGACGGTTGGATGGGTTGCCACGCTCAGGGGTGCTTTTGCCTGCTTGATTAATTAAACAATAAGGGGGAACTATAGGCAGTTGCGATATGGTACGCCTCAAAGATGGTGCTGGTTTCCATCTTCCACCCTCCCAATGGTGCGTGCTCCTTGTAGTAAGGAAGTCCTTAATTGGCTATGCCTGCCTGGCCTCCCAGCTTCCGCATAGTGAGAGACGATCTTCATGACGCACATAGCTTGCTGGGATTGGCCAGCAGTAGCTATTTAAGTGTGCTCCGGGGTTTCTAAGGGGGCAGAAGATTGTATCAAGGTTCCTGAATAAAACTGCTTGAAGAAGATTTTTGTTGGTCCTGTCTTCCTTGCTGGACGAGTTAGGGTCTTGGCATGGGTAGAAAAGATTTAGGAACATGGAGTGTACGATATTCTTCTAGATAATATTTTTATTCTATATGTCACAGGTTCATTCTTGTGACATACAGTTCAATTTTCTAGGGTTTCCCTGTTTCTTAAAGTCAGTATTTTCCCTACTGACCTTGAATAGGATGAATATTGTATTTCAATTTCTTATTGTAAGTTCCTTGATAAGGGACTTTGTAAATATTCCTCAATGTGTACTCAAAAAAATTTTTTTTCCAATTCCATTTTCTGCAATGATTTTGGTCACAAGTGGGTCCAGCTATAGAGTGAGTATAACAGTGTAAATACTGTGTAGCTACTTCAAATGATAAACTCCCAAATCCTTATTTTATCGAAAAATTACCAGACATCAGGAAAGCAAAGGATAACATGGACTATTGAGTTAGGTTTCTTATCCCATTTGATATTAGTACTACACTATGTAGCTTCCAGTATTCCCACGGCCAGAGTTGGGGGTTTAGGATGTTTTACCATGATTCTTTGTTCAGGCCAATCCTAAGATGCTGGATGATGTGCAGGGAGAAACGTGGCTTGAGGAGAAGTTAAATATCTACTTCAATAGGTTCACAAAAACAAGAGGGAGTCTATTTGAAATTGTCATTTGTGAATTCTACATTCTTGACATAGTTGGGCAGAATCCATGTTAACATTCCACTTAACCACATAGGTGTAGGAGCCACCAAAATCATATGTTTACTGTAGAGGGCCGCAATAACATTCACCACCACTAGATGGCACTGGCTTCCTCTGCGCCCCACGAGGAAGGCCGAGCTAGACAAGATGGCGCTGGCCTTCACCGAGGCAGCTGATTTCCTTTCAGGTAGTTAACTGTGTGCGCATGTGCAAGAGTGCCTTCGTGCCAGGTCTTTGCCCACTCCGGGGCGTGCCTGATGAGATCATGGGTAAGCGACCAATCAGGTGTGGATGTGCCTCGCTAGGGTGTATATAAGCGTGCCATGCTGGCACGCGGGGCTTCCTCCTTAAGATATCAGTAAAGTTTGGTCGCAGCTAGGATTCCTATGTCCACACGTGTTTTCTTGCTGGCGAGGTCGCACGTGGGACAGTGTACATCAGCCAACCAAACTAGATAAGATTTATGAAGGTAAGAAGTGCATTCTGCCAGGAACCTGAAGAAGTTATTTCCTGAGAGACACAGATACAGTATGTCAAATACAGAAGTGAATGCTAGTAGCAAACCAGTGAACTGAAAACGGAACTCTTGTTGGTAGATTTTGAAAAAGGATTAGAAGAGCTGAAGGTACTTTCAACACCTTAAGAACAACAATGCCAGTGAACCAGAGCTTCTCATACTATACCAATATACAGAGAAAGGACATGGACTGAGCTATGGCTCCAAATGCACATGTGGCCGACTATGGCCTTTTTGGGCAACATTGGAAAGAGAAGCCCTTGTCCTCCCTTGTACATCTTTCAGTTCAAGGGAATGTCATGCGGGAGAAAGGCTGGTGTGAGAAGAAGGAAATGGGAATGGGTAAGGATCTTATGGACAGGAAACTGGGAAAGGAAATTATATTTGAAATGTAAATATTGAAACATCCAGTTAAAAAAAAAGCAGTAAAATTTGCTAAAAAATAAAACAAAAATGAAAGTTATAAAAAAAAAGAAAAAGCTACCAAGTAATCACACATATTGACTGGTGAATCTGAAGTGGTGTTCAGAGTAATACTAGTGGAAAGACTGAGATGATGAAGTCTCAACTAGAAGCACTTCTCTCTCCCAGATATCAGTGTCAGACACAAACTGCACTATAGGTATCCAAAGCATGATGCATTTACACTGAGCTGAGGAGACAATACTTGTCTTTGCTTTGTTTCTTTGGACCTTTTTCTTCAGGGCAAAAAGAGTAAAGCCATGAGCTCTGAGGGGAACAGCTGTGCCCTTCCCAACAACTGGCTTTTGGAATGAAGAAACTGATTATATGAACTCTCTGACTTCCAGGAACCACATCAAGCAGGGAAGTCCAGATGATTCTGAGAGGATGGCAGCTCCTGATTACCATGTGTGGAAGGCTCAGATCAAGGCTGTTTCTTCAGCGAACCCACTCAATCCGTACCCAAGACACACCAAGCTTTCCCGTGGACCACTTATTTCTTCCTTTTTTTATAGAAAGTCAGAAGTCCAGCTTCCTTCTCTTTTATCTCCCTCCCAAATGGCTGTTTAGCGGGAATAAGAGGAAAAGAGTTAACCCTAGAGATCCTCAATAAATATCCAAGAGGGGGTTGCTGTCACCATGACACTTGTGACATCACAGAAGAAGCTCGGGGTCTCCAGGATACAAGAGATTTTTCATGGAGGGCCTAATGATGATGTCACTGAGAAAGCTGCTGAACAGCTTTCCTTACATCGACCAGATTTGAGGGTGCCTTTTCCAGGAGTGTCTCCTGTGACACAGTGGAAACCTTTACATACTACATCTCTCTAAAGCTAGAGACCTCTCTTTGCTTCATTAGTACTTACATGTTTGGAATAGAGAGTGTTGGTCAGGGGCTTGGCATGGGTAAAAAGTATCTAAAAACAGGGGGTGGAGGAGATTCTTCTGGGTAATAATTCCACTCCCAGGACCATTCCTGTGACAGACAGTTCAAGTTTCTAGGTTTTCTCTGTTTCCCAAAGTCCAATATTTTCCCTCCAGACGTTTAGTTGAATGAATATTGTATTACATTTTCTTATTGTACATTCTTTGAAAGAGGACTTTATATATATTCCTGAATGTGAACTCAAAAATTCTGTTTTCCAATTTTATTTTTTGCAATGATATTGGCAACAAAGTGGCCCAGCTAAAGCGTGAATATAACAATATAAATATTTTATACCTACTTCTAATGATAATCTCCCAAATCCTTATTTTATACAAAAATCACCAGCCATCAGTAAAGCAAAGGACAACATGGACCCTAGAATGTGGTTCTGAATTTCTTTTAGTCTTGAAAAATTTTGCGTAGAATGTTTTGTGGGTGTATTTGTGTCTTTATCTGTCCACTGGTGGTCCTTCCGGGCTACAGGAGTTGGCCTCTTCATGTTCCATATCACCAACGTAAGTCACATCTTAGGTCACCCATTGATTCGTGGGTACCTCCCTTATCCAGGTCTCTTTCTCTTCCTGGAGGTTTCTCCCACCTCCTCATCTCTAAAAGTTCAAGATTTCCTTTCCATCTCCTGACTATCGGGTCATATCTCCTGTCCCTTCCCACGCAGGATCCATTCTCCTCTACCTTCCTTCTCCCACCTAGTTCCTTCCCTCAATCTCCCTCCAAGACTATTTTATTCCCCATTCACCTGAGAGTCAATCATCTGCACTTGGGCCTTTCTTCTTGTTTATCTTCTTTGTATCTATGAGCTTTGTGGAGGACGTCCTGTAGTTTATGGATAATATGAACTTATTATTGAGCAATTTCAACAACCCTGCTGGATCATATTTTTATAGTAGTATGTTAACATTGAAATTTATAATTTAGTATGTGTGAATGTCAGGAGGAGCAAATTTAAGTAAAAAGCAACTTAAAACATAAATCAAAACACAGATTTTACCAGTTGACATTCTTATAATAATAATACTCTACTACCAGGAGTTATTATTGTCTCACAGGTGATTTTTTAAATGATACCAAAATTTGGCAGGCAAGTGATGCTTTTACCAAATACTTATGGATAATATGACTAAGATCAAATAAGATAAATATATTGTTTTCATTTTGATATCACTTGCAGGCATTTTTCCTCAAACATGATATATAATATAGCATTAAACATTATGGTATTAGTTTTAAATTTTAATATTTATTTTAACCTAACCTATAAAGTAACAGGCTGCCTTATGTTATTTTTGTAGACATTCAACCTCATCCTCGCTTCCTCAGTTCTTTGTTCCCTCCTGCTTTATGAACCTCACCACTTATACTAGTGTCTCTTCATTATTCTTACTTCTACATTCATATCCCACATGTTCAATATCTTCCATACCATACTCTATAAAACCCTACTTTCTAATCTCTGCGACCTATACCCGCTAAATAAACTCAAACCACCCACAGCTTCTCATAAATACAAGTATATGAAAAAGGAGATTCTATTATCCACATGAGAAAGAACACATGGTATTTGCCTTTCTGAGTCTTTGTTTCCTTACTCGGTATATTTTCTAGTTACATCCATTTTCCTGAAACCATCATAGTTTAGTTTTCCTGGGCTGAATGAAATACCATTGTGTATATTGTCACATTCTTATGTATCTACGTATCAATGAGCATTCCTTACTATTCTCAATAAAACAGCAATAGGTTTCTTTGTGAAAAATGATGAGAAAGCTCTGATAGAGAAGTCAAGATTAATTACTGACAAACTAAGAAAAAATTTCCAAAGATAAAAATTTGTGGCTATGTTAACTAGATCAGTGTATTTTAACATTAATAAAGGATGTGGTATTTATAACGTTTTAATACTAATTAAAATTGTAGAATATTCAATACTTTAGAAATGCTTATAAAATTGTCCATCACTAAGTAATATTTCCACTAAAAATTTAATCTTTTTATAAAATATTTTGGTTATATATATATATATATTCAAAATAAAGAACATTAAGAAGTTACTGTCATAAAATTCAATAACAACACCAAAGACCGGTTATATGAATTAACAACAGACTAGAAGTTATTGAAAACCTCTCCAGTTAAATTAAGAGACTTAGAAAAAAGATAGCATTTTAATAGAAGTGCACATGTCAAACAAGATACAATAAAATCCCGAAACTCTACTAAGATGGTTACTATGCATTCCTATGTGCTAAGGTTTCATCAACATGGTATATAAAGAGAAGGTATATATCAGAAAAATATATTCATGTTTAACATACTAAAACCCAAGCAGACACTTCTCTTTTTTGTTGCTTAAAAAGTATGTACAAAGCACGGATTTTGATTATAACACTAATATTTCAAAACTACCATTAAATATGCAAAGATCTTAAAACAAAACCCAGAGTTTTCAGAGCAACCATTCAAACTTAAGAAGGAAAAGAAAACATTTTAAGTACATAGATGTGCGTAATGAAGTCCCCAGCTAACCAGTAACAGACGGGTCAAATTTATTGTTCTATATATTCCATAGAATACTCTCTCCCAGTTCCTTAGCATACGTTATTGCTTATCTTTCTCTGTTTCTTATCTTCTGAGAGCAGGTGGTATTGGCCTGAAATCCACCATTCTTCATTCACAATATAAAAACCCTTTAGCTAATTACAGAAAAGCCTTCAAAGTGTATTTACATAGGTTTATTTAATACAAATTCAGCTTATAGATTAGGAGAATAGTGATGGAAAACATCTTTTCATACATACTGTTGAGGAAAGCTTGTTGTAATTTCCAAACCCAATGAGCCCATAAAGAAAATACACAATCTGGTTATTATAATTATAATCTATAAACGTGTATTGGGTAGATCTAACGTTATCATAACTTATTCCCCAACCATAAACCCCCTTGCTACATGTGCTTTCTCCAGGCCATATGGATTGTTTCCATCATTCCTTCCTCCTCTTTTTCTTCAATCCTCTCCCTTCCCCTCTTACCCTATTCTGACTCTCTACCTAACCCCACCGTCAAACCTCTAGTACCGACTTTCCCCTCCGGCTCTCAGTAATAGGCTCTAGCATTTACTGACCAGTTAAAAAGGGAAGAAGGTTCATATGTGATCACCAGAGTCCATGACAGAGGGCTAGTCCGGGGAAACCTCCTTTGACGAAGCAGATAAATATCAGGTTACAAATTGCATTTCCTGGGGGAAGAGGAAATCTGTATAATGCTTTCCATATCTATCCAGTGGATTCTGAGAAAATGGGAAATATTCTTCCTAAAGACCCAGCTATACTACACCTGATCTTATATCTGAAAAGACCTGCCATACCGCAAGGACATGTACTCCATCATGTTCCTAGTGGATTTCTTCATAATGAACAGGAAATAGAAATAACCCAGATTCCCCTCAACCAAACAATGGCTACAGACAATGTGGTTCATTTACACAATGGAATACTACGCAGCTATGAAAAATAAGGACATTGAGAAGCTGCTGTCAAGTATATGGAATGAGAAAGTCTTGTCCTGAATGAGGTAACTGAGACCCAAAATAACATGTACACATTCACTTAAAAGAGGGTATTAGCCGTAAAGTACAGAATTCACACACTACGATCTACAGAACCAAAGAGGCTAAACATGAAGAAAGACCCAAGAAAAATGCTTGAATTTCACCCAGAAGGAGGAATAAAATAATGAGGGGAGGCAGATGGAAGGAAAGGATTGGGTGGCTGAGGGGATGGGAAGGGATATGGGGTTTGAGAATCATTTCTGGGGACAGGCAGGCAAGAGGGACAGAGGGCAGGAGAATAGACTAAATCAGTGACTGTCCAGGGTGGGCGCTATCTCTATGATTATCCTGCAGTCTGCGATGGGTGAGGCTGCCCTGGCATCCATGAGGGTTACTTTAGCTGAGACTCGGTGCAGTGGGGATACGGAGACTGAAATGGTCACTTTCTGTATCCACGGAGGACCCCAGGTGGAAGGTTAAGGACACAAACACACGCCCAAAATTTTGACCCAGATATTGCCTTTTCTATAATAGACACAAGGACAGAGATGGAAGAGGAAAAGAGGGAATGGCCAAAGGATACGTGACCGGATGTGAGACTTATCCTATGGGCAGACGGCAAACCCTGACATTATTAATGGTCCTTTCTCATGTTTGCAGACGGGAGGGTAGCGTTATTGTCCTCTGCAGGCTCCACCGAGAGCCGACTGACACAGAAGCACAGACACACGGACAAATATCGTTTGGAGCTCAGTGAGTCTCACTGAAGAGCTGAGGGAAGGACTGAGAGCACCAGAAGAGAACAATGGTCCTCACGTGGGGTCACTAACCCATCGCCTGTCTGTGGATCCTGTTCTCCTACCCGGCTGCGTTTTCAGGACCTGGTGGGAGACGATGAATCTCGTCCTGCAGAGACTTGATGTGCCAGGGGAGAGGGTGCACCCAGAGGGGTCCTCCACTCTCTCAGAGAAGAAGGGGGGAGGGTAGGAGAAGGGACTGTAAATGGTGGGACCCTGGAGGGGTGTGGTGACAGGGCCGCATTCAGAGTGTTACCTGGTGAATAGATACAACCATTCTAGCAAGGGCATGACATCATGGGGATGGGGCAGGACATCATGGTTATGGGGCATGACATCATATCGGTGGGGGAATGATATCATAGGGATGGGGGCATGACATCATGAATCTTAAGAGAAAATAGATGAAACTAAAAGAAAGAAAGCAGCCCGACAGGGAGCTGAGACCTAGAGACGCAAACATGGCGGCGTTTACCTATGGATGGTATCGGCCATGAATCTTATTCTATCTACGATCCACACATGCAGAGAGGACACAGGAAAGGAGAAGGCCCGTGAGGGGGAAAGCATCGACCTCTCTGAAAGGAAAACTGGAACAGATTCTGTGGGTGAGTGAGGACGACTGAGGACATGAGCGGAAGGTCGGTGGGGACGATGGAGGGAGAGCGCGGTGCAGAGAGAACCGGCCAGAATTAGGGGACACACGGGTTAATGCAGAAACACGATGGATGCGCTGGTTAGTTCATGGTGTCTAGAGGGCAAACTCCGGAGGATTTAATCTGACAGAGATCGCAGAGTCGGAACATGCAATCCTTTGAAATCGAGCAAGTGGGACCTCAGGGTGGGGATGGGGCACACTCAGTGGAGTCGGTTTCTGAGGAGGTCACATGGAGATCCCTGAACAGCAGCCCGAGGCTGGGACAGAGTTTATAAAGATATAGCAAATGAGGCCTTCCTGGTACCTTAAGCCTCCATCGATGTAAATGCACAAGAAAACCCCTTCCCCCTCTCCAAGGTTTGTGTAGCCCTCGTTCACCCTCAGTAAAATATATGCACACAACCATAGCATGTCCCTGAACACCTTCTAACAGTGCTGTGACACGGAAATCCTTGGAGCAACCCCCAACTCACTTGCAGGCAGAACAAGATTCTGTTGACCGACTGGTTCCTGGTCCCTCTTCATCCATTCACACCTGTTGTGCGCCTGGACACTCTAGGAAGGAGACAAGAGATGAGTGTATGTGTGTGTGTGTGTGTGTGTGTGTGTGTGTGTGTATGTGTGTTTGTGTGTGTGCATATGTGTGTTTGTGTGTGTGTGTCTCGTCTGTGTCTGCGTGTATCTGTATATTGGTTATCGTCTGTGTGTCTGTGTTTGTGTATATGTGTGTGTATGTGTTTGTGAGTGTGTCTTTGTGTGGGTCTGTATGTGTCTCTGTGTTTATGTGTCTCTCTGTGTGTGTATACGTGTGTGTCTGTGTGTTTGTGTATGTGTGTCTGTGTCTGCGTGTTTGTCTGTGCCTGTCTGTCTGTGTCTCTCTGTGTGTATGTCTGTTTCTCTAACTGTCTAGGTCTCTTTGTGTGTGTTCCTGTGTATCTGTGTGTGTGTGTGTGTGTATATGTGTGTGCATGTGTGTGTGTATGTGTGTTAATCATGCATAAGCTAAGCATCCTCACACACAGACTGTCTGGATTGCTTTTCTTCTGGAAGGTTGGCGAATCTTTCTCTTGTCCTAAGAAAAGACCACCTTGGTTCTCAACTCTCTCTGTGAAGTCATGACAGGTTGAGTGATTTTCATGTATGAGGAGTCTGTCTTTGTGAAAATTGCTTTCATGGATACAATAAACCTTGAAAAACACATTTCAACATTTACTTACCATAGTCTGTGATCCCTTGGGGGGATTACTCCATTATTATTATTATTATTATTATTATTATTATTATTATTATTATTATTATTACAGGATTATTCCATTATATTGTTATCTCCATTGTTAACAGTGTTGAAGTTCACTGAAGGCAGGAAGAAAGATTTTGTTTCATGTGGGTCCCATTGGACGGCCATGTTTTGGTTCTTGAAACTGAAAGTTTTATTTTCATGTTCCCAAGAGCAAATACATGCAAGGACAGAAAGTTCCTTGGTCTTCTACATGAGAGTGACACCCTCACGTAGTCCTCTGATCTATTTGAGAAACAGAATTTAGACAAGCAATGAAAAGGTTGGTGACCAAAGACCCAAGTTAGGGAGACATAAGACAGTTTTTCACAATGTTTCGGGCTTTGGGGATTGGTAGACATTCCATAACCATCTTTTCATTCATAGCAGGAATAGTCAAAATTATTAAATAATAGTAGGCAGAAAATTTTAACAACATGTGTGTGCTGGCTAATTTAAATTCCCATATTTCATCTCTAGAACATTATATATTCTCTTTCAGGTTCTTCTTGAAATTCTTTGAAGACGTGAAAACCGGTATGTGTTTATGTGTTCACATTCATAAAGCATGGCCGTCGCTCTAGTGATGGACAGACGACACGACTGTCAAGAGGCAAACTGACATTCTTGCAAAAGAAATAAATCTTCAACTTCATGGAGGGAGTTTCATTCTTAGGTGCAGAAGTTTAAAATCCCCTGAGAAAGCTTCCTACAGCTACCGTTTCCTATATGTGGTAATATCCTAGGATGTGGGTTTGTTCTTTGCATTTTGTTTCAAGATCTACAAGAAAGTTTTGACTGCTTGTACTATTTGGAGATGTTGTCTTTTATCTTTTCTATAGATGGATTCTGGGTTGTAGACTCTCAGGCGTTTTCTGATCCATCCCTCACAGTAAGGGCTGCAAGTGAGATGAGTCTTCTTCAGGAATAAAGGAGAGAAGACAGATAAGGTAATAGATGAATCCCTGATGTATTTATACCTGTGAATCTGAGATGACTGTTGTCATCAACCTGTATATATAAACTTTAACTTTACAACAAAGTACACTCACATGAGTTTAAACCTTTGTACTTTTCATTGTGTAAATATTTGCAATAAAGAGAGCTTTCAAAGTGATAAAGTTGTGTGATGTGTGTAACTCATTTAATAGATTCTCTTGTATAACTAATAGAATATATAAATGGTTTTCCTTCATGTTGAATGTAATGAAGACAGTGTCTCTTCTAACAATATATGTTGTAATTCTGGCCTCTATAAAATTGAATATGTGCATATCTTGCCTAAACCTCCACCACAATTACTTATGGGATACTCCTTATACTTACTCAGTGATTTTTCCTAAATATTGACTTTAAAATGCATTTAGCAGAATAGATATTGAGGAGGATGGAGGGAGGGAGGAAACTGAATGGGAGGGAAGGTAGGGAAGGGAGTGGACTTTGGAGGAATCAGCTGTAGGGAAAGCAGGGAAAAGGGAATGGAAATCACAAGTGTTGGGTGCGCATCTCTAGAACGTGCAAGAGAACAGGGAAAGGTGAATCCCCAGGGTGTCTATTGGGGTGACTCTAGCAGTGGGGATACAGATCCTTAACTGTCCACTTCTGTAGCCAGGCATGATTCCCAGTGATGTGACAAGGACAAATCCCACCCACAAAACCTTCAATCCAAAGTGAACACAGCCTACAAAATCTTCAGAGACAGAGATAGATAGAGCAGACATGGAAGGAACGTCCAACCAATGGTTAGCGCAGATTGAGAACTACCCTGAGGGCAATCACTGATCCCTGACACTATTAAAGATTCTCTATCGTGCTTGCAGACAGAATCGTAGCATAACTGTCCTCTAAGTGACTCCACCCAACTGCTGAGAGAAACAAGTGTAAAGATTCACCACCAAACATTAGCTGGAGCTTGGGGAGTCTTTCAAAAAAAAAAAAAAACAGGTGAAGAATCGAGGCCCAGATGGTTTGACGGATTCCACAGGAAGACTATAGAGTCAACTCACGGGGACTCTTGGGGTTTGCCAAAGACTGAACAACCAACCAGAGAGTGAACGTGGATGGAACCTGAGCCCCCAGGACATAGGAAGGAAATGTGTAGCTTTGTCTTTTTTTTTTACGGGTTCCCCCGACAACGGGTGTTGGCGTACCCTGAAGATGGAGACCGATATTGGGATGAAAAGTGAGTAAATAAATAAATGAATTTTAAAGACACAGATGTCCCATCTACAGACAACATGTTTTGGGAAAGCCCATTTCTAGTTGTTCGGTACCCACATGAAGACAAAGCCTGTGGAGGGCCTATGCCCTTAGAGGCCATAATCCCTTTCATTCTGTTCTTCCATCAGAGTACCCAAGCTCCACCCGTGGTTTGGATAGTGGGTTTCTGCTTCTGTCTGAGTCAGCACCTTAGTGGGGTCTCTCAGAGGGAAACCATGATAGACTCCTGTCTGCAAGCATAACAGAGCGTCATTAATAGTGTCAGGGATCGGTTCTCATCCATGGGGTGGGTCTCAATCTGCACTAACCATTGGTGGATCATTCCTCACTCTCTGCTCTATGCACGGCCCCTGTATGTCCTGTGGTCAGAATAAATTTTGGGTCTAAAGTTGGTGTCTCTATCACTCCATTTTGGTTGCTCTCTGGTTCCAGGAGATGGCTTCTTCAGGTCCATATCACTGAGGCTGTGAGTCTAGGCTAAGGAAACACCCATGATACATGGGCATCTCTTACCCCAACTCTCTGCCTCTTTCTGGATGTGACCTCTACCTCCCCACCCCGTCCATCTAGGCTGCTGTGTCTGGCCTCAGTAGCAGAGGGTGTGATCACAGAGACTGGATATGCAAGGTGAGGAGATACCCGTGGGGTCCCCTCCTGCTCAGAGGAGAAAGGGCTGAGGGAAGGATTGTGAGAGGGGTGGACTGGAGGGGGGCAATGTGCAGCATGTAAAGTGCATAAATAAACAAATAACTATGAAAATAACTAAGTCTACTTGAAGGTAAGAAGCAGGTGTGTGTATGTGTGTGTGTGTGTGTGTGTGTGTGTTGGTTTATGTAACTAACTAAACTTGAAGGTAAGAATAGGTGTGTGTGTGTTTGTAAGTAAGTAAACTTGAAGATAAGAACAGTTGTGCGTGTGTCTGTGTGTGAGTTTGTGTGTTTTTCTGTGTGTATGTGAGTTTGTGTGAATATATATATATAATATATATATATTATATATATATATGAAGGTAAGAAGCTGGTGGGTGTGTGTTTAATATTAAATTATCACATTTGAGAAAACAGTGGTCTATGCAGAAGACGGGACAGCTTAGGCACTATACTTACAAAAAATGGCGTTTGCGGAAGATGAAGAAATGATTCATTGATTAATAGCATTATCTGTTCTTCTAGAGGACCCGGGGCCGATCCACAGCTCCCGAGTGACAGCTCACAAGTGGCTGTCATTTCAGCATCACGGAATCTCACACCCTCTTCAACCTCCTGGACACTAGGCATGAATGTGCTGCACACGTGAACAAGGAGGTAAAACTCTTACATATGTACAACAAAAAATATAAAAACAGAAGAGCAGTTCCTGGTTGACCTAATTTGATTTTCGTGAATATTCATAGTGATGATCACAGTCAAATAAACACTTTATTGATCTATAGTGCAATCAAAGCCACTAAACGTTAATGATCACATGAGTCACTTAAAATTTATTTATTTAAAAATTTGCAATAAAAATATGCAGTCATTAAATTAAAATTTTATTAATATACAAATTAATAAACTTTGTTATTCTCATAGAGAGCTGAAAATAATACTTTCCACATATTTGTTTGGCTTCCATAAATATTGCAATTTGTGGTTAGTTTGTTGTTGATTTTTGTAGGAGTTCATTTCCAGTTATTAGCCCATAGACTCTATAAACTCATGCAGAATACACTACAGGAACGTAGGCTCTCCTGTGTTGAATTCAGGAAGGTTGCCATCTGTTTTCCTTCTTGTCTGATCAATTTTCTCTACGTACATTTCAAGGATAATTTTGTTCTTGGATTCCTCCAGTTTTGTCAAGCTGATAGCTGATTGCTGAAAACTGGAGGATATTTAATTTTTGAATGTCATTTTTGAAGCTATTCCCTGATGTCTGCACTCTCAAGGTTGTAGATTTTCAAATGCACGGCCAAATGAACAGCTATTCAGGGACTAAACATGCCTTATAAATACTGATGTTTTGACGTTTTGAAAGAAGAAGTCAGAAAGGGATGGTGTTTGGGGTAAGGGACTCTGTGGGGAAAACAGGAAGGATGACAGCATTTGAGACATAAATGAATTAGTAAAATAAATAAATACAAAAAAATAAAGCAGAATTCAATCTATACAGGAAAGTCAGATTTAATTGATAGGAAACAGTATGGTTATATCGTAACATAATTCCTGAATTTTATATACTTTAATCAATCTAATGACTAATTCTCAAAAAATCAGAAAATTAAAAAAAAATATGTTACAAGTAACACAGTAGGTTGACCGAATCATAACAACAATGTTTCTAGAACTGTACACTTTCTAGCCCGTGTCCAATACAGAAATCCAGTTGACATTTAGTTATTGCATGTCTTACGTCATTCTATTCTGTGATAACTCATTACTATTTTTATATTCTGTGACAACACCTTTGAAGATTAATAATTACTTTGCTGTAATGTCTCTGAATTTGGATATACACAGTGGTTTTTCTCTTTTAGGTTGAGATTATACGTACTTGACACAGATACCAAAACGTGTTTCTTGCTTTGCTTATCGTAGTTAGGAGGACGCCTGTCATCTTAACAACACCCAATTACGGAGCAATGAAGTTATTTTAAATTATTTTCCTTTCATAGTTAAAGTATTTTAATGTATTTTTCTTTTGTATTTTCTTTTAAAGTAATAGAAGTAATAGGAAAATTACTTAAAGCCTATATAAAGACTGTGTGTCTCTTCAAAACTTTAGTATTTGTTTTCAGCATCTCGGTCATTTTTTTACAACATTTTGACCTGAATGGTCCTTACTGCATGTAAGTAGACTCAGAACCATGAGTCCGAGGAGAATATAATTATTGTCTTTCTGTTTGGGTGACTCATGCCTAAAACATTACTGTAGTTTTAGTGTCATGGTAATTTTTTTAATGTCTTCCATATTTTCAGCATACTTAAATGGAATTTTATTTTTGTTTAATTATACTCATAAAGAGTCAATATTATAATTTTATGTTATTTTATTTTCTTGTTGAATAGCAACCTGAATCTAATTATCTGACACTAGCTGACTTTATGTGTATTCTGTCACTTGTAAACCCACTTCAATTCCTGTATAATGTGTGCATTCAGGCATGTGTGTGTGTGTGTGTGTGTGTGTGTGTGTGTGTGTGTGTGTGTGTGTGCATGCGTGTGTGTGCGTGCGTGTGTGCATGTGTGTTTGTCACGTATGGACTGACCAAATGGTACACAAAGCAGAGACTAAAAATTCACTAACCTGAGAACTACTTAGCAGTTCCAGTCCATGCAATGAATGTACATGTACTGAGGGATATGGAATTGTAGCATAATGAGCTGAGATCATTTACAAAGAATTTCTGGATTGGGTAAGAATGGACACAGAGAATTTTCAAGGCCCCTGAGACATTAGCATGTTGTTTAAACTCTGTCCAGATGAAAACGTTTAAGTACTGGACTGATCTACTAAAGTAATTTAGTAGCAAGCAAACTTTACAATTGTTTGCAATTAAACATGGTGGGGAATAAAGAGAACACTCTAAAACAAAGTTATGTTTCTTAAGTTTGTTTCAAGACAGCAAGAAAGAGCAAAGTGGTTTTGTTTTCGTTCTTTCACAGACTTTGTACCTTTTTGAAAGAGCACTTTGGGATCCTTAATTACCTATTTATTATCAGAACTTTCTTCTGACCCAGAGTCCTTCTCAGTGCTGCCTTGACTTCGTGGTTCCTTAAGCTATAGATGATGGGGTTCAGCATGGATGTCACTGTGGTATGGAAGATGACCAAGAATTTATCAACTCCTTGTGGGTGGTTAGATTTGGGCCTCAAGTAGTTTTGTCCCAACCCTACAAGGCAACCTATTCCCCATGAAACAATTGCCAAATGGGCGCATACCTCACAACTCATTTGGGTTGCATAGTGAAGCAGGGCCATATGGTGGCCAAAGGCCATGACTGCCAATAGGAAACACTCAGTTATATCAAAAAGTGTGAAGAACAACATCTGTGGGCACATCCCTCCTGAGAGACTCCTCAGATCTCACTTACACGGCTCTCCATGTCTTGGGTGTGACAGAGCCAGTGTGACCAATTTCCAGGATACATAAGTTCCCCAGAAAGAAGTGCATGGGGGTGTGTAGAGATGGACGGGTGCAGATAGCAAAGGCCATGAGAGCAGAATGAGGGTGAACAGAGGGAGCATTCTCCAGGGACCTCACAGTTCTTGGCAATTGCAAAGCATGTGACAGACAAGCCCTTTTCCTGCCACAAAGAGCAATTGACACACTTGACACTAATCTCCAGAAACACAGAGCAGTAAGCCATTAGTAGGATTCTTGCAGATGAGAGATATTGATTTTTTAGTATTTTAGAGGCTCAGTTACATCAGTCAAAGTCTTTGTCTGCAGTCACAAAAATCAAAGCTTAGAAAAGATTTTTTCTCACATAATTTCATAGCTAATACTTTCTCTCTTAACACCAGGGGATTTTTCAAAGTGTGCTAAGCATTGAGCCAAGTGTCCAAATACTTACAATAGAAGGTGGAAACATGTAGTCCTGGCACTAATGAAGCTCAGGCAGAAGGTTAACCGTGGGTTTAAGTTCAGTTTCACATGCTGCATAAGCAATCATTCAAACGAAGGAAAAGAAAACCTTGAGTGTATCTCGATTTTTACCCATTCTTATCATTAACTAGTTATCAATGTTATGCAGAAAACCTCATCAATTCACTCATCTCTATGCTTTCCTGATGACACAGGTATAGTCTCTCCAACCACCCTGTGTGTGTGTTGGGCCCCGACTATCCTCTGATTGCTATTATGAATATTCAAACCCACACTATAAAGGTATCATTTCCTCAGGACTCATCATTTTTGAAGATAAAGTAAAATCAAATAATCATTTGATAAATAAATGATTACTGGTTTTAATACATAGAATTAAATGCAAGGCACATCTCAATGTCTGCACAGTAACGAGGTCGTCAGAGAAGCTTTTTAAGATTTGTAAAGTGAGCCATGAAAGTGAAGAAGGATCAACCAAACAACACCAGACCCCTTCATGCCACAACCTTCAATATGACAGCTGGTATCTGTAACTTAATAATTCCTGTCTCTTTATAGAGCATGTTTTCTTAGCAGGAGTACTACTGTGTAGGCTTTAAATGTCTGTTTTCTTAATATTGTTCATGATATTCTATCAATCAGACTATAGATTTAAATAAAGAAAAAAGAATAAAAGATGTATTGTCTGGATATGTAGTCCAGGCTAACATGAAATTCCTAATTTCTCTCCCTCAGTCTCTTGAATGTGAGTATTCTAAGAGAAAGACATGGTGCCTGGCTTGATAGAAATTCCTTCCTATCCTCTCATATCAACATCTTAGAATTCCACCAACCAACCTGTATTTCTGTACACATAGTATCTACACAGTTCATCCCTCTTTGCTCACTTTTGCATATGGCACCTGCTGTGTGCTTGCTTGGTTACTTACATGGAAAACTGTTCAGTTCCAGCTCAGCCTTGTCTATTTCAAATATCATCCTTCTCTTCTGTCTATAGTTACACTCTGTTTTTCACAATGTGACTGCTAAAGTAGCTGTTAGCTCTGTGGTGGTGACTCCTTTTCATCTTGTTCACATTGTAGCCTTATATGGAGACTGAGTATGGACTGCAAAGTTCTTATCATTATGTTCACCATCCTCACCAATCTCTGAGCTCTCGTGTAATGAGAAGCTCCAGGGTTTAGCTTACTGTGGCTCCTTGGGGATTCTGCCTGTCCCTTCCCATTATATCTTCTGAAGTTCAATCTCATGTCCATCAAATATTGGAATGTGGCAAACTCATTTTTCTCCCAGTCTGATATCTTTTCCCTTCAAATGACATAACCTTTCCTGTTTTGTGGGGTGTATATGTCTTTGCTAAAGTTTGGTTTTACTTTCCAAAAATACACCACTTATTCCTGACAAGAGTAGAGAAGGAGATATCACTAGCCTGTTAGGCTCTTTCTCTATTCACCTGATATAATGAAATGTCAGAGGTATGTGAGTAGATCAGCACATGGTTGATCCACAAATCAAATGTGATTTTCAGTATTTCCAAATTATAAATAAACATGTTACCTATGTTCATAAATACCATATAAGACACACACCCACATGCACACACACATATGCACACACACTCACACATATGCCACATACACATGTCTGCTTATATATTCATGCAGAAACACAGACACAGAGAAACACAATAGAGAAAGAGGACATGGAGATTGTACTTGAATTAAAATTTTAGTATAAACAACAATGCAGGGTAACAGTATTTCTTTACATACTTTTTCACCATTTGGTCACTTTTAAATACAGCGAAGAAAAAAATGTATTCCCTATGAGTTTGCTTCTGTGTGAATTAAGTTAATTTCCCAAATCACTTAAGTTGATCTGGTGTTGAATGCTTGTCAGCTACATGGGACAAGAGCATGAGTGCATGTCTGCACACAAACATTTCAGATTTACCTTTGTGTACACTCAGTTTTGGGGGATTTCTCACCATAATACATAATTTTTGTTTCTGTTCACTAATTGATCACTAGATTAATTTTCTATTGGGGATAATGGAAAACACAGCTCCCCAAACAACAACAACAACAGAAAAGCAAAACAATACAAAGTTTTCTCATGGGAGCAGACGACATAGTCAGGTATACTAGCTTATTAGATCTATTAGATTAGATCTGCACCCATTCATGAAAAATTTATAAAAATCTAAGTGTAGAGAACATAGAACAGTGTTAAAGCTCTGACAATTAGGAAGCAGGAGGTCTGTTTTACATACTTGACCACTCAGTGGACTCTGCTCTTGTAGAAAAATTGCTGGAATGAAGAGGATTCTATTGTGATTCATTTCACACTTATTTTGATGTACTGTAAATATTTCTTCATATTAAAACAAACAAACAAAAAACAAGTAAACAACCTTCCCACAGACAAAACAGGAAATGAATACTTTTCTAAATTTGAAATATTTTAAAAGCAACTTCCTTTTCATTAGTAGTTTCAATAAATTTATATGTAGCTCTCTACTTAGAGAGTAAGGCCTTGCCTCTCTCAGTTAAATTTCCAGAAAATCAACTCAAGAACAAAAATGTTATATTTACATTTAAATTTGTACAATAAAAATGATTCGCGATTAATCCTGAGGCCGCAGGACAGATCGATATATCTGTGCACCTCAGCTCACATCCCGGGTGCAAGGAGAAATTGAACAGTGCCTCTGGACACTGGGATATAGGAACAGTCAGCCACCTGTACCCATGGTTCTGCTCTGCACCCAGGACAGCACTGAATGGCCAAACAGTTCCCTGTACCCGAATCCCATGGGGGAGAATGCTGGACCCTCAGGGGTGTGGATAATCCTGAGAAATCAGGGTAGAATACCCACCTCCCCACAGTACAGACCCAAGAGGGTATCGCACAGAGCGAACTTTGCCCTTAAGAGGGCCAGGACATGCAGGAGCAATCAGGGGCAGTAACCTTTGATTCCTGCCTGTGCTTAGAGCTGGAGAAAGGTCTATAGGAGAGCCTACACACAGGAAATCAGATCACCTGTTCCCAGGAAAGGCTGAAAGCAATCAGGAAAACAGTTCTACAACAGTGATGACACAGAGGACTACAGCATTGTCAAGTCACTCTCAGAAGCAGCAAGACAAGCAAACACCAGAGACAACCCAATGACTAGGGGCAAGCGTAGAAACGTAAGCAACAGAAACCAATACTACTTGGCATCAGCAGAGTCCAGTTATCCAACCAAAGAAAATACTGGATATTTAAACTCCCCAGAAAAGCAAGATTTAGATTGAAAATCACAATTGTTGATAATGATGGAGGAATTTAAGAGAAACCTAAAGAATCCCCTTAAAAGAATGCAGCAAAACTCAAGTGAACAAGTAGAATCCCTTAGAGAAGAAACACAATAATCCATGAAAGAATTACAGGAAACATGTCCAAACACTTGGACGACTTGAAAATAGACATAGAAAGAATAAAGGAAGCACAAAATTGACAAATATGGAGATAGAAAAACAAAGGAAGATACAAGGAGGGATAGATTCAAGAATCACCAACAGAATGCACGAGACAGAAGAGAGAATCTAAGGGGCAGAAGGTTCCATAGAAATCACCAACACAACTGATGAAGATAATGGAAAACAAAAAGTTCCTGGCCCAAAACATACAGGAAAACCAGGACAAAATACCTCCCATCACATAATAGTCAGAACCCCAACTGCACAAAACAAAGAGAGGATATTAAAAGCAGTAAGGGAAAATGGTGAAGTGACATATATAGTCAGACCTATAGGAATTACAACAGACTACTCACTAGAGACTATGAAATTGAGAATATCCCGGACAGATGTCAAATAGACCCTAAGAGGGCACTAATGCCAGACCAGGTACTGTATCCAGTAAAATATTCAATTAATATAGACAGAGAAATCAAGATATTCCATGAAAAAAAAACAAATTTATGAAATATCTTTCAGCCAATCCAGGCCTACAAATGATAATAGATGGAAAACTCCAACACAAGGAGAGAAAATATATCATACTGAAAGCAAGAATATACTTTCCTTGTAATAAATTCAAAACAGAGACGAACAAACATAATTCAACCTTTAACAAGAAAAATAAAAGGAAGTGACCATCATTATTCCTTAATGTCCCTCAACATCAATGGGCTCAATTCCCCAACGAAAAGACATAGACTCACAGAATGGATACATAAACAATATCGAGCATTTCTCTGTAGGCAGGAAATACACCGCACGGACAAAGACGGATACTACCTCAGAGTACATGGCTGGAAAACAAATATCCAAGGGAATTGCCTGAAGAAGCAAGCTGAAGTGGGATTCTAATGTCAAATAAAATTGACTTTCTACCAAAAGTCTTTAAAAAAGATAAGGAACGACATGGAGGGTAAAGAGGATGATGACTTCACATTCATCCAAGGAGAAACCCACCAAGATGAACTCTCAATCATATGTATCTATGCTCCAAATGAAAGGGTACCTGCATTCACAAAAGAAACCTTACTAAAGCTCAAAGCATGCAATGCACTGCAGATGATAAAAGTAGGAGATTTCAACACCTCACTCTCATCCCTGGAGAGATCATGGAAACAGAAATTCAACAGAGATGTAGACAAACTAACAGAAATTATGAACCAAATGGATTTAACAGATATTTATAGAACATTCCATCCTACAAATAAAGGATATACACTTTTCTCAGAACCTCATGGAACCTTCTCCAAAATTAACTATATAATCGGTCACTAAACAGGCCTCAGCATATGCAGGAAGATAGAAATAATCCCGTGCATTCTATCAGATGACCACACACTAAGACTGGTCTTCAACAATAACAATAATGACAGAAAACTCACGTATACGTAGAAGTTGAACAATGCTCTACTCTATGACAACTTGGTCAAGGAAGAAGTAAAGAAAGAAATTAAAGACTTCTTAGGACTTAATGAAAATGAAGACACAACATTCCCAAACATATGTGACACAACGAAAGCAGTGCTAAGAGCAAAACTTATAGCTCTGAGTGCTTGGGAGAAGAAACAGGAGAGAGCATATGTCAGGAGCTTGTCAGCACACGTAAAAGCTCTAGAACAAAAAGAAATAAGTGAACCCAAGAGGTGTAGAAGGCAGGAAATAATCAAACTCAGAGCTGAAATGAACCAAGTAGAAACAAAAAGGACCATAGAAAGAATCAAAAACACCAGAAGCTGTATCTTTGAGAAAAACAAGATATATAAACCCTTAGCAAGACTAACCCGTGGTCACAGAGAATGTATCCAAATTAACAAAATCAGAAATGAAAAGGGATCCACAACAACAGAATCTGAAGAAATTCCAAAAATCAGGAGATTCCACTACAAAAGTCTATATACAGAAAACTGGAAAATCTGGAGCAAATGGACAATTTTCTAGATGCCAGGTAGCAACGTTAAATCAGGATCAAATAAACTATCTCAACACCCCATAAATCCTAAAGAAATAGAAGCAGTTACTAAAGCTCTCCCAACCAAAAAGAACCCAGTTCCAGATGGGTTCAGGGCAGAATTTTATTAAACATTCATAGAAGACTTCATACAAATATTGTGCAAACTAGTGTACAAAATAGAAATGGAGCACTACCAAATGCTGCTATGATGCCACAATTACTCTTATACCTAAACCGCACAAAGACCCAACAAAGAAAGAAAACTTCAGACCAATTTCCTTTATGAATATTGACGCAAAAATACTCAATAAAATTCTTGTGAACTGAATCTAAAAAACAATCATCCATCATGATCAGGAATGCAGAGATGTTTTCATATACAGAAAACCATCAATGTTATCCAACATGTAAACAAACTCAAAGAAAAGGACATATGATCATTTCATTAGATGCTGAGAAATCATTTGACAAAATTCAACAACCCTTCAGTGTAGGGAGCGTCTCGGTAAAACATAAATGGTGCCGACATCCAGTCTCGTCTGGTAGTAAACAATTTATTGCGCATGCGCAGGCTTGTCCCCTTGCCAGGGCGGCTGTAGGATAATGAGGTGATCCGGCGCCCTCCTGTGGTGATCAACAGTATTGCACATGAGCGTGTTTTGCACCTGGCGTCAGTTCGATGGGATGGTAATATGCTAATGAGGAATTCATGCTCCGCCTATCCCTGAAGGAAAAGTAGCAGGGGTGATAGTGGGGTGATTCGTGCTCCGCCAATCCCTGAAGGACAATTAGCATAGCCACAGCCTGTTGTATATGTTGTATATATAAGGCGAGCGCTTTTGCCACTCGAGGTCCCTGTATCAGCAAAGAGGTGGTCCTGCCAGAAAGGCTGTGGAAAAGAATCCGACCGTGTGGTGTCTTCCTTGCCGGACGAGGTGGGCGTGAAACTTCAGAATAAAAGTTGTGGAAAGATCAGGAATTGAAGGCTCATATCAAAACATAGTGTAAGAAACATGGAGCAAACCTCTAGCTAACATCAAACTAAATGGAGAGAAACTTGAAGCAATCCCACTAAAATCAGGCACTAGACAAGGCTGCCCAACTCTCTCCCTACTTATTCAAAACAGGACTCCATGTGATAGCCAGAGAAACCAGAGAGCAAAAGGGGGTTAAAGGGATACAAATTGGAAGGGAAGATATCAAAATATCACTATTTGCAGATGATATGATAGTATATATGTGATCCCAAATGTTCCACCAGAGAACTTCTTAACCTGATAAACAACTTCAGCAAAGTGTCAGGGTATAAAATTAACTCAAACATACCAGGAGCTTCCCTCTCCTCAATGGATAAACAGGCTAAGAAAGAAAATAATGAAATCACACACTTCACAATAGTCCCAAATAATATAAAATATCTTGGTGTGAGATTAACCAAGCAGGTGAATGGTTTGTATGACAAGAAGATCAAGTCTCTGAAGAAAGAAATTGAGGAAGATCTCAGAAGATAGAAAGAGCTTCCATGCTCATGGATTGACAGGATTAATATACTAAAGATGACCATTTTGCCAAAAGCAATCTACACATTCAATGCAATCTCCATCAAAATTTCTACTCACTTCTTTAATAGAGATAGAAAGAGCAATTTGCAAATTCATTTGGAATAAGAAAAAACCAGGATAGATAAAAGTATCCTCAACAATAAAAGAACTTCAGGGGGAATCATCACCCATGAACTCAAGCAGAATTACAGAGCAATAGTGATAAAAACTGCATGGTATTCATACAGAGACAGATGGATAGACCAGTGGAATAGAATTGAAGACCCCAAAATGAACCCACACACCTATCATTTGATATTTGGCAAAAGACATAAAACCATCCAAATGAAGAAACATAGCATTTTCCAAAAATAGTGCTGGTTCAACAGGAAGTCAGCATGTAGTTGAATCCAAATTATCCCATTTTTATGACCATGTACAAAGCTTAAGTACAAGTGAATCAAAGACCTACACATCAAACCTGATGCACTCAAACTAATAGAAGAAAAGGTGGGGAAGAGTCTTGAACACATGGGCACTGGAGAAAATTTCCTGAAAAAAACACACATGACTTATACTCTAAGATCAAGAATTGACAAATAGGACCTCATAAATCAGCAACGTTCTGTAAGGCAAAAGACACTGTCATTAGGGCAAAACTACAACCAACAGATTGGGAAAACATTTTTACCAATCCTATATCTGATAGTGGGTAATATCCAGGATATACAAAGAACTTAGGAAGTTAGGCTCTAGAAAGCAAAAATACAATATTAAAAATTGGGTACAGTGAGTTACAAAACATTCTCAGCTGAAGGTTATCAAGTGGCCAAAAAACACCTAAATAAATGTTCAACATCCTTAGTCATCAGGGAAATTCAAATCAAAATAAAGGGGTCTCAATTCAAGTGGGTAGACAGAATCCTGGATGCTTTTTCCTGGGTCCCTCTGTAATAGTGGTCACACTCTTGATGGTTACTGATGTATCAATGAATCCAGGCAGTTTTCTTTTACATCCTCGAAGATGAGGATTATAAAAAGAGTTCTGCTAGTCAAAAGCAGGGGCTGAAGCTATCCCTGGCAATCTTTCCTTACCTAATGGCTTCTTGCCCCCACAAGGCCAACAGTAGATGTCTGAGTGCCTCTCAAGCTGCATCTTCCCAATCTACACTCTTCCTCTGTCCTGTTTCTTTCATGAAGAGCACACACGCTAACCCTTAACCCATCTTGTCTTCAGTCAGCACAAACAACCTATTACTCTCTGCCAGCTTCGCTTTCCCATATGACCTGGTTGCTCATAATTCTGAGGCATGTTCACGCTCGTATGGACAAACAGAATGTCACCATTTGGCTAGTCTATAATGACGCAGATTCTGTATGATTCTGCTTCAGAAGCCTGTAAATCCAAGATGAAGAGACCATCGACAGAGGAAGGAGTTCTTGTGGGATGTTGTCACCACAGAAAGGATCCAATGGGCTAGGAAGACAAGATAGGGAGCCAAACTCCCTTTCATAATTTAACCTTTTTCCACAATAGCATCATTAATGGATCTTTATTTGTAGGTCGCATCCCTCTTGACCTAATCAATTCTTCACAACTACATTACCACTGGGGATTAATCTTCAGAAAATTACTTTTGGGAAAACACATTCAAACAAGAGAAGAGGGTGAATATTTGGATATCTATAGTGGGGGTGGGCATTATTCTTCCCACGTCGTGTACCCTTAAGAACTCTAACTACCTCCTTCCCCACAGTAGCCTCAATGAATGACGTGGATTCTGGGTGATTGATGAGGTAGAGACACCAAAGCTCACTGCCATATCCTGTCACCAGTATCAAGCTCAAAACAGCAAGAGCCACATGTGGGAAGGAAAATATGAATAAACTTTAAAGTATCTCTAAACTATAAACCCACAATTTAATCAAAACATTGTTTTAGACTCAGTTCTTTTATATCGATGTGCTTCAAATGTACAAGTCAGTGGGCTTGCTTGTGAGTCCTTGTACAGGTTTATACTGTACATTAGCCATCTTCATCCTCACAACTCACCTCCATTTCCACCTGCACACACACACACACACACACACACACACACACACACACACACACACACTGCTGCTCCCCTTCCTCTCCCTATCTGCCCCCTTTCACTTAATATCCCTTATTAAAATCTAAATATCACAATCGTCTGTTTGAGTCTGGCTTGTTTCAGTTAACATATTGTAATTTACACTCCCATCCATTTTTCTGAGAACAAAACCCTTTCCTCTTACACATAGATGAAAATCACATCAATGTATATCACATTTTTTAAGCCATTCATCCAGTGATCAACAGCTAAGGTTATTCCAATGACTTGCCTATTGCACACAGTGTGGCAATCAGAATGGATGTGCAGGGTCCTGGTTAGTTTTTATTATCAGTTTGACTAAACCCGGGAAGAAGGAGCCTCAGCTGAAGAATTGCCTCCATCAGATTGGCCTTTGGCCACATCTGTAAGGAATTATTATTTCTTGATGGTTGATGTGGAAGGGTCTAGCCCACTATGGGGAGTGTCATCCCCTATGAAGGTGGCCCTGGGTTGTAGGAGAAGGAGAGAAAGCTGAGTAGGTCATGGATAGCAATCCAGTACCCAGCATTCTAAGTTGTCTCTGCTTCCTTTCCTGCCTCTAGAGTCCTGCCTGAGTTCCTGCCCCAATGTTGCTCAGTAACAGACGGGAACCTAGAAGATAGAGTGAGACAAACTCTTTCCTCCTCAAGTTGACGGCTATGACGTGATTGTTCTTCTTGTTGCCTACCTGTTCTTCCCTTTTTTTAAAGTTGTCTCTGTTTATTGTTCTTAGAAAGATGATATTACGTGTTTTCTTAGGGGCTCTCTGTCTCTCTCTGTGTCTCTCTCTGTCTCTGCTTCTGTCTCTCTCTCTGTATTTGTGTGTTTGTGTGTATATATGTGTATGTTTGTGTGTCTGTTTGTGTGTGCATGTGTGTGTGTGTTTGTGTGTGTATGTATGTGTGTGTTTGTATGCTTTGGTATGTATGAGTGTTTCTGTGTGTATGTGCGTATGTGTGTTTGTGTGTGTGTGTGTGTATGTATGTGTGTGTTTGTGTGTTTGGGTTGTATGAGTGTTTCTGTGTGTGTGTGTGTGTGTGTGTGTGTGTGTGTGTGTGTGTGTGTGTGTTTGCTTTCCAGGTTTAAAAAAATCCCCAACGCTGTATATCTCAGCATGTGCCTAGAGAAGGAAGATGAAGGTGAGAAAAGGGGGAAAAATCATGTCCTTTGAGTTAACCCCACATTGAGGTCAGCCACATAGTGGACCAAAGTCACATAATGGCAGAGGAGTCATAAGAGAAGAGAAAGAGTAAAACTCAAAGTGTGAAGGAAAATGTGGTTAAAACTAAGATAGAAGGGAGAAAAAGAAGATGGTGCACTTAGAAAAGTGGTCAGATTTTAAAAAGCTGCCATAAGTTGTTAAGCTCTAAGTACATATAAAAATTATAATGTTAATGTGGAAGGGAACCTCTGGGTTCTTAATACTGGGAAGAGGGAAGGGAGGGTCAGAGTGTGGTGTGGACAGGGGAGGGTTCTGAAAAGAATCCTTTTGAGGATCTGAAGAACTATGTGACACAAACAATTAAAGTGTCCTGTAATTTACAGGTATATTCCACACTTACCTGCATCCAGTATTCTGTCTACCCATATTTCAAAAACAAAATTACCTCATCTATTTCATCCTTTTTTGCTGCGTTTGATCTAATAAATTCCTTATAACCAGAAGTGCTGGTAAACTTTAAAGACATTTAAAATATGACTGGTCCATATCGGGTTTGTCATCAGTTTACCCGACTTTGGAAGCAGGTCCAGGAGCTAATTTTTCCTCGCTCTTTGCAAAGAATCCATAATTCATGATTGCCATTGACTTCAATACAAGGTATTTAATCCTTACAAATAACAGCTTTGATTGAATAAAAGTGCCCTCCTCTAATTGTGGGTTTTGATAAAGCTAATTTTGGGGTGCTATCCAGTGGGCTGCCTCGGAGAGAGAGCCTAGCAATATTTCTGATACGGAGAATGGCTTAAAGATAACCAAAGGAAAGATAGGAGCTGGGAAAATAACCACCAAGGATGTTGGTGACTCAGAAACCAAAGACTTTTTCAGAAAAAAAAATGCATGAAAAGAGCTACTTGGGCAGAGTGTGACTCGAGTCATCAGAATATTTGGGTGGGGACTTCATTTTGGGTCTCCAGGAGGCTACATGAGAAGCTAAAACCTATATGCTGGAATTTTCTAAGCGTTACTAGGGAAGGAACTGGGCTGAGAGCGCTTCATGACGTAAGCAGAGCCTGGATGATGTCACAGAGCACTGGGCGGAGGTTGCGCATCTCTTTCACTTGGAGGCGCTAGACTCCCTTGAAGGTGGGTTCACTATCTTCGCAGCGGGGTGTTAAAGCCAGTTCAGCTCCTGGACCCCACAATTGTTCAACAGGCTTTTCATGCCTGACCAGTTTCCGAAGACAGAATCTGGACGACAAGGACATTTTCTCTCGGTAAATACGTTTATGAAGATAACGGGGACCCTTGTAGCCCAGAAAGCTAAAAGTATTCCCTCGTACAGCGAGTAACCGTATGTTCTGATGTCTTCCACGTTTGAGAGCTTGGGGGATGGTCTAGGCTAGTCAGTCTAAGAGTATATTATCCTTTGCTAACAATATCTAATTCATAATCCTACTAAAATGCCAAAGATCCTCTCTGTGCCTGTGCATTTTAGGAGATAATATTTCTTTTTGATGTTGTTGTTGTTGTTGTTGTTGTTTTTCGGAGCTGAGGACCAAACCCAGGGCCTTGTGCTTGCTAGGCAACTGCTCTACCACTGAGTTAAATCCCAACCCCCGGATATTATTTCTAAATGGCTGTTGTTGCCTACACAAAAGACTCTTGTTGCGGTCGAAGATGCAACAGCTTCGCGGAATAAACCTGGGGCTGGGTCAGATTGCACAGTACAGAAAGCCAGTGGACTGGTGTGCTGTGTCTCTGGGCAGACACTTGTGGATGTTGCCACATAGCTCATAGTTAGTGGGTAGAAGAGGGGTGTGGCCACCCTCCTGGCTCCTTTGCTATCCTTTATCTGTTCTGCTTGCTTAAAGTGGGGACAGGGATACTTAATACCACACTGACCTAGCCATTCAAGGAGAGGTTCCTCAGCAGAGCCAAAGTGCCTCGGGCTGAAGAAATGTGTCCGAATATGTTATTCTGAGCTGTAGAGAACCATTTTTTTAAATTTTCCTTTGAACATTAGATTTTGATTTTTGAGAGAGGCTTTTTCTGTGCGTAGATTTGGCTACCCTTGAACTAACTCTGTAGACCAGCCTGGCCTTGATCTCACAGAGGTCTGCCTCCCTCTGCCTCTTGAGTGCTGGAATTAAAGGTGTGCTCCACCATTGCCCAGCCCTCCTACGAACTTCTGATTACAACAGAATAAGATTCAGATGCTCAACCCTGTATACCATCGCCTTCCTCACCTGCTCCAAAGTTCTCTTAGACAAGAGCCTTGATCCAGCGCCCTCCCCACCCCACCCCCATTGTTCTTGCAGGGACTCATATGACAGAGGGAACAGCATTGTGTCAGGTTTAAGCAGGCGAGCTCTTCAAACCCAGGCCATGGGCAAGTATGAAGCCTGAAAACAGAACGATAGTCACAAGACAGTGGACCAGGAGTGCCGTGGCCTACCACACTAGGTCTACAGCCAAGAAGAAGAGGATGTCTCTGAGGAGGATGAGCACACCATCCTTCCAGAAGCAGAGGAGGAGGAGGCCTTCTCCCCATGCCCTGGGGACATTGTGGGCTGCAGAATTTCTCACGGATGGAAGGAAGGTGATGAGCCGTCACCCAATGGAAGGCCATCGCTGTAGATCAACTGCCAACAAATCCCTCTCTCTATCTGGTCAAGTATGACAGAATTGACTGTTTCTACAGCCTGGCACATCACAGCAATGAGAGGATTTTAAAGCTTAAGATCTTGCCTCATAAAGTAGTATTTCCTCAAGTGAAAGACGCCCATCTCGAAAGTTCCATGGTTGGCCGAGCTGTGGAGCATAAATTTGAGGGCAAACATGGCTCTAAGGACAACTGGAGGGGGGTGGTCCTAGCCCAGGTGCCGATCATGAAGGACTGGTTTTACATCACCTACGAGAAAGATCCATCCTATACATCTACCAGATCCTGGATGATTACACAGAAGGTAACCTCCATATCATTCCAGAGACTCCTTCAGCAGAGGTGAAGTCAGACGTTGACAGCGACATTTTAACAGGTCAATGTGTGCAGTTCACCAGAAGCGACCGGTCCAAAAAGATCGGCAAATTCATTTACCAAGTTCCAGCCAAGCCTTCCGTGTACTTCATCCAGTTTGATGGTGACATCCACGTCTACTTCTATGATCTGGTGGAAAAGATACGTTAAGGTGAAATTCACAAAGTGAGGGGGACATAGATGGGGAATTTATAGGATTGGGGGGGGGGATGGTTGTTTTTCTGTGTTTCAGATACCCAAGGGCCTTTGACAACTCCAGTATCTTTTCCAGTGGAATTTGTTTTTCCTCTAAAAATTAAAATGTGCGATGTGATGTGTTGTGTGTAAACACTTTGGTGGAGGAGATGGGCTGTGGTGGATGGAACATGGAGAGGATGATCTGGGGAGACGGGATAGGGGTAATGCCAAGTGTGTGGTCACACATGCAAACACCAGGGCTTGGTATGGGAACAGGAGAATGACCGGGGCTTCCTGACAGTGAGCCTCACCTCAGGTTCAGCAGGGGACCATGTCACAAGGGAATACAGTAGGTAGTGAAGGAGCAGAACACGCTCTACCCTCCCCCAGCCTCTGTACTTACATGTCTCTATGCACACACACACACACACACACACACACACACACACACACACACACACACACATAAATATGACTAGAGTATACAAGAGGCTTGCAGAGTTTATATGCCAGTGCAGTGTCGTTTTATCCAAGGAACCAGAGGACTTTTAGATCATTGGGTGTCCTGCAGTCAACTCTCAGAGGACAGGATATATCTCCTTATTGTGCAAACAAATCCTTGGTTGAGTGTTTGTCAGTTACTCCACACAGTTCTCCTCCTCTAGGTTCCTGTGTGTCACAGAGAATGATCTGGAAATACTGAAAGAAAATATAAACTATAGGCTTTGTTGGGGTTTCTAGCCTTGTGTTTAAAATATATTTATCACGTTTTATTAAATGTAAGGGAAATCTTCAGCTCCCAGCAACAATAGATTCAATCACGTTGGCTTCTGTTTTATCCCATTATGAATATCAATTAATTGCACATCAATAGCTCCCCATGCTTTGATCTAAATCAGGATGAAGGGATATGTTTCCGTAACCCCTATGTGGATAATCAAGTAGAAAGGGGGAAGGTATGATGCCTTTGGCTTATGGGAGAGTGATGGCTTGATTGTAAACTTGTTATGCAAATAACCCTAATCTCTGAGAAATGAAATGTAACGATAAAATATACTGACAAATGGGATGGGCACTCATTACTCTTCTAAAAGAAAATAAAATCATACTTTAGGATTTTAAATAAGTGTGACCCTCAGAGGTTCAAATACTTGAATGTGTTTGGTTTCCAGTTTGTGGATTGTTTAGAAAGGATTGGGAGTTGTGTTTTTGTTAAAAGAGATGTGTCAATGGGAGGTGGGGCCTTGAGATTTCAAAAGCCCACCAGGCTTCTCTCCCTCTCCCTCTCCCTCCCTCCCTCTCCCTCTCCTTCCCTCTCCCTCTCTCTCTCTCTCTCTCTCTCTCTCTCTCCCTCTCCCTCTCTCTCTCTCTCTCTCTCTCTCTCTCTCTCTCTCTCTCTCTCCCTCTCCCTCTAACTCTCTCTCTCTCTCTCATCTGGGGAGCAGGATATGAGCTCTCAGGATCTACTCCAGCCAGGCCTGCCTGCCTGCCAGCCTGCTGTCATGGTGTATACCACGATGGTCCACGGACTCACCCTCTGAAACTGTAAGACGACAATTAAATGTTTCCTTTCATAAATTGATTTGGTCACGGTGTCTCTTCACAGCAATAGAACAGTAACTAAGGCACACATCTTCCTGTCTATTTTTCTAATACTTCTGTATTTATTTCATTAACGTTACCTGCTGTCGGGCTGGAGAGATGGCTCAGTGGTTAAGAACACCCGACTGCTCTTCCAGAGGTCATGAGTTCAATTCCCAGCAACCACATGGTGGCTCACAACCATATGTAAAGAGATCCGATGCCCTCTTATGGTGTATCTAAAGACAGCTACAGTGTACTTATATATAATAAAATAAATCTTTAAAAATAAAAAAAGTTACCTGTTGTCCATTGAACAGTTTTATGAACGAGTTTCAAGTTTAAAGACAAATAGTGACAAATAGGAGTGCACTGCTAGGGGGTGTGGCCTTGTTGGAGTGGGTGTGGCCTTGTTGGAGTAGGTGTGTCACTGTGACATGGGCTTTAAGACCCTAACCCTAGCTGCCTGGAAGCCAGTCTTCTAGAAGCCTTCAGAGGAAGATGTAGAACTCTCAGCTCCTCCTGCACATGCCTGCCTAGATGCTGCCATGATCCTGCCTTGATGATAATAGACTGAACATATGAACCTATAAGCCAGCCCCAACTAAATTTCCTTTTCAGACTTGCATTGGTCATGGTTTCTTTTCATAGCAGTAAAACTCTAAGACATACATACATAAATACATACATACATATATACATATACATATACAACTAGGTTTACACACACACACACACACACACACACACACACACACACACCATTTATAGGGATTTTAGATCTAGCCAGGGCCCCTGCAGTTTCGTTGGTCCATCTGATACACGTGTTCATGGAACATGTCTCTCTCTCTGTTTCTTGTTCTTGGAAGAACGTGGACAACATCTGCAGCCTCGCTTCATTTTGCTTTATTCTCTTCTTCAGCCTTAGAAATCTCAGCTTACAGAGAGGGGAAGACGGGAACTTGGTTCGATAGCTCTTTTTGTCTGTGGGTAGCTTACATCTCAAGTCACAAAAGGGAAATAACTATAATAAGAAATAGTAATACACATCCAAACCGTGATGGGAAGTTCATATCCGTTCCTCTTAATGAATGTCGACTTTGGAAATTGGAATCCACAATGAGATGAGACTTTTAAAAAATCCTAATTCTCAGGCAGGCTTTGGTATTTCTCTTTCCCTGAAAAGGATCACTACTAGAAAAAGACAGACGGTAGGTTGCTTTTGTCCAAAAATCGAATCAGAAGCATTTGATAATGAGCATAGAGGGGGCTCACCCCATGTTTACCAAAGAATAAAGTAATATGGGGGCGGGGGAGACATCTAGAGAACAGTTGGTGCCTTATTGGTATTAAAAAAAAATCCAGATGTCAAGAAATAATATTTGACAACAGAAAAAACTAGGTTTCCATTAGGCAGACTGTTTTTAAAAATGCATTCCTTTTAGTCATGGAAAGAGGAGGGTGGAGCAGGTCAGTCTGTAGATAACTAAAGTCATTCCCATCAAAAAATTAAGAACAATGTGGATTTTTAATGGACTTGAATAAAATTAGAAATTTTAGCTTTCAAAGGGGAAAAATTGTGTTCCAGAGAGAGAGAGAGAGACAAATGAGTGTCCAAACTCATACTTGATTCTTTCAATAAATCTACCGGTAACTCGTGTGTTTGTTGATATTAGGATGAAAACGCAGGTTGGATATCTCGATTTAAGAGTGTAACGTGTGGGCTGGGGATTTAGCTCAGTGGTTAGAGCGCTTGTCTAGGAAGCGCAAGGCCCTGGGTTCGGTCCCCAGCTCTGAAAAAAAGAATCAAAAAAAAAAAAAAAAGAGTGTAACGTATGTGAACAGCTGTCAGTGGAAAGACTTGTCCTCGGATTTCTCAAAAGGCATGAAAAAGCCACCGTGGAGTTACTGGATTTTGTTTCAAAGACTTTAGCTCCTTCTCTGCAGGGATGCAGGGCCTCAAAGTGAAAGAGCCGCCCCAAATTTGGGGAACCTCTCACTCCAGTCGCAGGATGGAGTTCCCCAGGAAACTTGAGTAGCCGGTCTTGATGTAACAGGAATATGTAGCGTTTATTTATTTATTTCTTTTTTTTTCGGAGCTGGGGACCGAACCCAGGGCCTTGCGCTTTCTAGGTAAACGCTCTACCACTGAGCTAAATCCCCAGCCCCAGATGTAGAGTTTATTAAGCAGAAATCGGGTCAAAATATGTCGCACACAGGAGGCAGAGGAATCGATGCCAAGACTCGAAATTTAAGGCTTTTTATAGGGGAAGGCAAGGGGATTCAGTGTGGTTATCAGCAAGGGAAATGGGTACAAGGACTCATTTGCAAGCAGTATGTGCGGGCTGGAGTGTTCTCAATATAGGAGAGCGTCTTATATTTATCTGTAGAACAGGGAGTCATCTGTCTGGATGGCCCCCGACTCAGTCTAGATGTTGGCTGTCAGTTCCTTGAACAATCCCTTAACTTTGTTTTTAGACTTGGCCGGGCACGTCTCTGGCCTGCTCTGTCCTGTCCCCTTATCTCCTGTTCTTTTGCAATTTTTATGAAGTTTTTATTTTAACTCTTCAAAAGTAAGGGCCCGAGACCTCCTAAGAGGTAGCGTCCAACACCTGAGGCCATGCGCACAGAGGGAAGCGGCCTTTCTCAGAAAATGGAGCTACGAGAGCTGACAAATGAAGGCGACACATCGATCAAATCGCTGTAATAGAACGACGGCAGCCAGTTCACAGAGCGAGGCAGCTGACAGCCACTCGGCCAAGAACTAAGAGGATTTGAAAAGACAATAACACACAGAGTTCACAGAAGCCACTATAGACTCATGGCGTCTGCGAATTTAATCCATGTGCTCTGGGCAGAGAAAACAATCCAAACCAGAGATCCCTCTTGCTCAGCCTGACGTAACACTGTGCCGTGCGGCGGATGTCCCATGTCAAGGACTCAACCTAGATGCTGGAAGCCTGTGAGAAACCGGAACTACGTCATTTAAGTGCTGACACCAGAAATGTCTCAAGTCTGCACCTTCATTGGAAGGAGAAGAAATAAGTCACACAGCACCGGAAGTAATCCTCGTCAGGGTCTGTGTGAGGTCGGAAGTGTAGGGCGCCATGATCAATCAGTAAGCACTGCCTACACGTTTCGGGTGAGCCCACAGAAATGAGGAAATGATTTTTAAATTTAAACACGATTTCTAATAACTAGTAACTTTTAAGTGTCCAGTTTTACCACAAGCTTTCAGATTATGTGGTTTCTCAGGCGGAAGAACGCCGCAAAAGAAGTGAGTTTGAAACTTCGGAGGTTACCACTATACGACAGCAAACTAAGGAAAGCACAGAGGTGCGGTATGGTAAAAATAACTAGAGGAAATCTGTAAAACCAAGATGGAGAATTCAGAAGACTTGTACAGGAAAGGCCAGCAGCAGGGAATGGCTCGGAGGACCGTCCTCGTTTTCAGAGTTTATCACAACAAAATTGCCAAAGACTGGTAGCAAAATTGCTACTTGTCCCTGTGGAAAATCTCTGAACCTCCACACACACACACACACTCACACACACACAAAGAGAGAGAGAGAAAGAGAGAGAGAGAGAGAGAGAGAGAGAGAGAGAGAGAGAGAGAGAGAGAGACAGAGAGAGAGAAAGAGAGAGAAGGGGAGGAGTAGGGAAGGGCGAGGGGCAAGGGGAGGGGAACTGGGAGAGAGGGAGACAGAGACAGACACAGAAAGAGAGACAGACATAGAGACATACACACAGACACACACATGCAGAGATATACACGAAGACACACACAGCCCAATTGAGGACTTACAGAAAGATACCCATCAAAGGACCCGAATATTTGGTGCTAAATTAGGTGAGCTTTGTGGAGGAATGAGTGCCAACCAAATTTTGCAAGTTCTGCAGCCACCTGCATGTTTCCGCACCCCCTTAGCTGTCGGGGTATTACATACATGGCTGTCACTCCTGCTTTCTTCATTTGTATTTTACTGTGGATCTCCCTTCTCCCCTGATCAATGTCGCCAGCCATTTTTCATGTGGAAGGCTTCACAATGCACTGTGTCTAGGGCAGGGAAAACCATTTCAAAAGAGGCTCAGTGCTAGGCAAACAGTACAAACAATGCATACTTCACCTCCAAAGGAGGGGCTCAAAGAATACAGAGGTTATTGCAGGAACACAGAGCAAAGCTTACAAAGTTAGGACCCACAGCATCTCTGGGAACCAACCAGCAGCTCTCATTCAGCCCTCCATGCTAATGACTCACTCTCATCTCTTGAGACCAGAGGAAGAAGCATTTGGAAGATCCTCTCCCTAAAAATGAAGCTTGTATGGAAACTCTTATGAAACTGAAGAACAATTTTCAATAGGAAAGCCCACACACAGTAAAAAAATAAATGGCAGATTCGAAGGCCTTCTCTGCAATTCCATCATGCACACACACACACACACACACACACACACACACACACACACACACCAGAAGAATAGACCTACATAAAGGATACATTTCCAGGCACAGATATGTTGGGAGGAGGTTGACGTTCTAACAAACCTCAGCCAAGGACTCCATTCAGAAGATTCAGAAGCTCAAGACATTGGTTGACTCCTAGGAGCAGATCACTATCTATCTCACAGAACCTTTATGGAAAACAAAGACAGATCAGCCTAGAAAGAGTTAAACAGAAACCCTTTCAAGGTTATTGAAGAATTTTGTAGCCAAACTCCACAGACAGTTATCAGCATAGAAAGTGACCCATGACTGCAGTTTGTATAATACCGCTGGACCTGGTGAAACATTTCCCACTGTCCTAGGAATCCTAGAAGTGAGAGGGAACCAAGGCAGCCTGGGCAGCCCACTTCAGTCTCCATACAAAGTGCACTTTGCAGGCTGACACCCACATGGCTAGTCTGCAAGTCACCAATCCTTGTCATGAAGTCACTGAAAAACAGTAGAGGCCTTACCTGGTAGAGCCACAGTCTCTGGTTCCTGCCTTCTGGAGGCTCCACGGTCATTCCACCCTTAACTCTCCATCATCCTGTTGACAAGTGTCTGGCCTTTATCTTTGACTTAGGAGTATATTTTATTTCTCTCTCTCTCTCTTTCTCTCTCTCTCTCTCTCTCTCTCTCTCTCTCTGTGTGTGTGTGTGTGTGTGTTTGTGTGTGTTTGTGTGTTTTGTGTGTGTGTGTTTAAATGTTATAAAGTTTAATAAGAAGAAAAAGTTGCTGGTTCCAGTAAACATTTAAAATAAAGACTCTTTTTTTAAAGCTTTATTTATTTATTCCATGTATGTGAGAACACTGTCACTGTCTTCAGACACACCAAAAGAGGGCATCAGATCCCATTACAGATAGTTGTGAGCCACCATGTGGTTGCTGGCAATTGAACTCAGGCCCTTTGGAAGAGCAGTCAGTGCTCTTAACCCCTGAGCCATCTCTGCAGCCCTAAAATAAAGTTTCTTAAGAGGGCAGTTTAGAGTGGGAAGCAATAAAGATGCCCCATTTATGGATGAGCACTCAGTCTCTTTAAACTCCTGGGACTCGGGAAGCATCTTGGACAAGGAGGTGGGAAGAGTGTAAGACCCAGAGGGTGGGAAGAAGGGCTGTGGTTTGCTGTGTTCAGGACAGGACGTGGCTGCTGCAATCATGAGCTCACAGCAGCTGTGGTCACCTGCATAGGTCTATAAAGGACCACCAGCTAGACAGAGTCCCTTAATGAGGAGGTTTTCGGGTGCTGAGGGCTGCTGGGGTAAAAGAATCATTCTTCTCTGAGGGTTTGGTCATTGGTAGAATTCCCACATGCTTGTAGATTGTCACACACCCATAAGTACATAACCAATGCTAATTGGGGGTTAGTGCTTATAGGTTGGGAAAGAGGATATGAATTTTGAGGGATGGTTATTGGCAGGGAATTTGGGCAGAGCAGAGGGTGAAATGGAAGTGGTTATGGCCATGTTTCATTCTATACGTGTATGAAATTCTCAAGGATAAAGACAATTTATTATTTAATAGAAAATTTAGACTATTAGCTTTAGCTACGTAATACAAGGCTGTGTGACTCTAAAGAATTCAAATATTGAACATAAATCAAATCAATTGACTGCCTTATGACTCAAGGAGCAAATTATATGTACTTAATATAATGTTCTTTCTCCCTCTTTCGGTCTCTTTCTATCTCTTGTCTCTCTTTGTCTCTCTCTCAAACACACACACATACACACTCACACATGCAGGTGCACACTTACATTATTTTTATGTCAATGTATTAAAATTCATGATACAATCAATATGAAGGAATAGAGGTTTGTTTAGGGCACACAGTCACAGTCATTGGGTTCAGACTGTCGGGGCAATGACTACATGGCCACAGTGTATTGATCTGTGTCACTGAGAGCCTGCATGAGTCCTGCTTATATTTGGGTGGATCAGGCGGCCAAGAGTTCAGTCTGAACCAGCCAGCTCCCTCCTTCCTGCCCCAGTGACATACTTCTGCTAGGGCACAGCCTGAAAGATTCCACCACATTCCTAGACAGTGCCATCAGCTTGAGACAAAGTGTTCCCACAGCTGGGACCCTGGGGAAATTTCACACTGAAGCCCCAACGACACTGAGCCAGGCAAGTGCGAAATGTTTTGTGAAAACCGTTTAATTTCAGTTCTGTAAACAGGACAGGGAGGAACCCTTTGACATGGATTGATTTAGTCTTTAGCTTACAGAGTGCACCCCCAAAAGATACATAGTGTAGAAAATGCACAGTTTTCTATGTAGCAAGCATGGCGCTGAAAACAACACACTAATGAAAGTAAAATGCAAAGAAATGGGATATATAGTGACAATTCCAATCGTCAGTGTGAAAGGCTCTTTTATTTACATATGTGAGCTGTCGTTATTAGTTCCCTACTGGGTTGGTTTTACAAGGAAAGAAAATCGCAAGCTCTGACTATCCCATTGACCACGGTGTCATGCATCTCGGTGTTAGGGGGCTCCCATCTAGGGATTAATCATCAGGGTTTGACAACAAAATCCATCGGCTCAATACATGAGGCTTTAGGGGAGAAAGTGAGGTTACAAGTATGCAATGCTCTTTAGTGTCTTCTCTGCCAGTCTGTTGCATTCATGCCATGTTGTTGACTATTGTCGTTGGTGGTGGTTGTTGTTGTTTGTAAATATGAAATGTTGAATGCAAGGGCAAGTGGCAGGGATCCGATAGATCTTTGCATCCTCACTTTCTCCTTCCCATCTCGGGCTAAGTCCCCCAATCCTCAGCTATCATTCAAATACACTGAAAAAACTCAAATATACCAAAACAAGGTGAAATCAAGACACTGAAACAACTCAAATATACCGAAACAAGGTGAAATCAAGACACTGACACAACTCAAATATACCGAAACAAGGTGAAGTCAAGATGCACTTGCCATCTCTAATTTGTTTTTGCATGTTGAACGTAATCGTCTGGTAAGCCTTAAAAACCACATGATGGGTCTTAGGAGGATTGGAGGGTGAAACTGCTTGCTGCCTAAGCAGACCCGAAATCAGATCCCAGTCACCATGAAACAAGCAGGGGAAACCTGTAACCCTGGTCACAGGAAGGGGGAACAGAATCACTAAGGTCTGCTGGCTTCCAGCCCTGATGAAAATATGAGAGTTTGGGATCAGGCAAAGACACCACCTGTCTTAGTTAGGGCTCCATTGCTGTGAGGAGACACCATGACCAAGGCAACTCTTAATAAAGGAAACATTTAATTAATTGGGGCTGGCTTACAGTTTCAGAGGTTCAGTCCATTATTATCATGGTTGGAAACATGGCAGAGTCCAGGTAGACATGGTGCTGGAGAGTGTACTATATCTAAATCCGAAGGCAGCCCAGAGAGAGACTTGCAGCCACAAGCAGCCAGGAAGAGCATCCATCTTCCTCATTGGGCAGAGCTTGAACTCTAGGAGCCCTCAGAGCGGGCCTACACAGTGACACACTTTCTCCAACAAGGCCACACCTCCTACTAGTGGCACTTCCCATGGGCCAACCGTGTTCAAACCACCACAGTGCATCAAAAGAAAATGGCAGAGAGACATAGAGAAAGATACTCCATGGTATCCTCTTGTAGCAGGGTGCTGTAACCCTCCCACAAACACACACATAATCCCGTGCACATGTGCACACATGTGCAGATTTATTTACTTAGTTTTATTTTTTATTTATTATTTTATTTATTTATTTATTATTTATTATTTATTTATTATTTATTTATTATTTTATTTATTTATTTATTTATTTACTTTGTTTTTATTTTTTTTCCTCAAGAACTTGGTACATACACATAATGTGTTTGAGCAAATCCATCCCCATCCCCTGCCCGCAAGTAGTCCCTCCCCTTTCCTCCCTCCTAATTCCATCTGCATTTTAATAGAAACTGCTGAGTCCATTTAGTTCTGACTAGATGTGTGGGGTCGGTACAAACATCCAGGGGAGCATGGACAGCCGTCAGGTGCCAAATTCATGAAGAAAACGGGCCCTCTGCCCTGCAGTCATCAGTTCCCAGTAGTTCCTCAGTTGGGGTAGAGGAGCTTCAGAGTCTCCACCCGTCTATTCTGGGATGTATCTGTGCAGATTTTGTAGATGGGATGCTGGACACTGTGAAACACATGAACACACACACACACACACACACACACACACACACACACACACACCAAAATTAAAAACCAGAGAATGGTTTTTAAAAGGTTACAAAACGTCCTAAATTCAGTTCCTTGGTGGCGAAATATTTGAATTCCACACCAGATCGTAATACTATCTATATAAAATTAAATTATTCAAATGAATATTTTAAAGTTCAGCGGATCTTTATCTGTTAAATAGCAGAGGCTGAACGAAATCAGTTGGTGCCAAACCTCCCTACGGCTGCACAAGAAAAATTGTAAATCAGTGTTCAAAAGTGTGAATCCACAAGGGTGAGGGGATCATCAGAGATCGAGGACCTACAGGATACGTTACGGAGGCTCAGTAGACCAGACAGGTGGATCATAAGAAAGAGCCTTGAAAACGGGTCATTCATACCTTTACAACCTTCAAAGACTAGGGGAAACGCAGGGATAGGTACCCACCGAAGTGGGAATAAAAAAAACTTTAATACATTAACAGGACACTTAGCTTCTAAATACAGTGTGGATTGGAATCTACAGTTTGAAAAGGCATAGGAGTAGTAGTGTCCAGTTTTCCCCTTGCTGTGACAAAATTGTGTCATTTAGGGGCTGGAGAGATGGCTCAGCTACTCAGAACCCTTAGCATCCTCACAGCTGACTCTGGCTCTGGAGATCTGCCTCCCTCTTCTGGCCTTTGCAGGTACTGCAGTCACATGACAGAACACAAAAAAGACCCACGAACAAAAGTAAAAACGTGAACTTAAAATAAGTCATTTAGTTGATGTTAATGCACCAAGGTTTGTAGAGAGAATCTCTTCTAAGCGTCACCTGTCAATAAAAAAAAGTCTGTGACCTGTGAGCTGAGGCAGGAAATAGAAGGGGGGACACTGGCAGGAAGAGAGGATTCTGGGACATAGTGTATAAAAGGAGACCCAGGGAGGGACGCTGCGGCAGATGCTAAAGGAGATGTTGAGAAAGATGCTAAGAAAGGGGATGAAAGAGCTGAAAATAACCATGTAGAAGACACAGAATAGTTTGAATGGGTTAAATAAGTTAGTCCGGGAATGAGCCAATGTTTGTGGCTCAGGAATTTGTTAATAAATAATCAGTTTCATAGTTGTCATTGTGGGAGCGGGAGCTGGGAAGGAAAAAAGTACTTTTTTTTCCAAAGGCTATTTTCTCCTAATTATTTTCATATGATTATGTAAGATGCTAATATATGGAAATCATGTGTAGGATATATGGAAAACTTCAACTATCCTAGAGATTTCTAAATAAATGTGTTTTTTAATGCAAAGTCGGTAGTGATATTTTTTCCACTTCCATTTTTCAAGTCTCTGTCTATTCTAAAGTATATGTGTTTCTTTTATCTACAGTAGAAAATGTCCTTGTGATGTAATGAAACATTAGTCAGCCCCACTAAGATGCTTTCTGGAAGTCAGTTAACCTCAGGCACTGAGAGCTGTGATGACTTAAGATGGGCCAAAGCACTTTCAGGATCGAGATCTGATGAGCATGGGCTTGTGGTCGCATTCACCCCAAAAGTGGCCACATACACACACACACACACACACACACACACACACACACACACAGCGGGCATCACTGACTAACTATTACTCAGCTAGAGCTGTGGCTTTGAGATCCTGGAGGAGGTGGCACTGGGTTTATATGGCCTTACACTTTGACACAAGCAGACAGCCACACTCACAACTCTCCCTCTGGTCCCCCTCTTCCTTCACAGCGAGTTCCAACACAATTTGTTATTTCTGATTTTATCCATCCAGTCTGGGCATCCAGATCTTAACTTTTTTGTTCAGTGTGTGTGTGTGTGTGTGTGTGTGTGTGTGTGTGTGTGTGTGTGTGTGTGTGTGTGTAAGAGAGACTCTGTGAGTGTGTGACAGAGAGAGAGAGAGAGAGAGAGAGAGAGAGAGAGAGAGAGAGAGAAATAATTAGTCACCCAGTTAACACATGTGCATGCACACACATGTGGAAGACCAAGGTACACTCAGGAAATATCCTTAATGTCTTGTCTGTCTTGTTCACTGTGGCAGCAACTCTCACTCACAGGCAAAGCTCCTTTTGGTGTTGGTCACCTTTCCAGACAGCGTGCTCTGGGCATCCTGCCTCTGCCTTCCAAGGTGGACTTATAGGATGGTCTCCACATCCACGGGGCGTCTATGTAAGTTTCTGGGGAGCGAGGGCTTAACTGCTAGACTCTCTCCCTAGCCCCTTCCAGAACTTTCTGTCCCGACTCCCCTTTACCTTTCTTCCTGAGATTTATCGAGTATGCTTGACAAATGGAGACTGTATACATTTGAAGTATGAGGTGTAGTATTCTGATCACATTATACATTGAACAGATATTTTAAGATCAAGCTCTCTCTCTCTCTCTCTCTCTCTCTCTCTCTCTCTCTCTCTCTCTCAGATCCACTGCCTTAACATACTCCACATACACAAAACTGCAGTGACAATCAGTTCACTGTTCCCAGGCTCTGATGTGTTCTTCATCCCGTAACCGAATGATGTTGTACATTCTGTCCAATCTACTTCTCAAAAGGAAAAATGAGCACGGCAGTCACCGGTTAAAACCCTCAAATGGCTCCATGTCACTGAGGGTAAGTTGGAAAGCCCCTCTGTTGAAGTCCCTCTGTTGATAGACAGATGCTGTTCCAGAAAGACGAAAAGCTATGACACACCATCCCGGGCCTGGGAAATCATAACTTTAGCTTCTTGTGTTTGTAAACAGAACAGAAAATGGGGTTTACAAGACAAGGAGAATGTAAAATTTCGTGTTGCTAGAATACTCAGTCACATAGGTTAGACAGCGGCTGAACTCAGGGTTCGACAGGGGTGTGGTTGGGGGAGTCATGTGTGTGTATGAGTTGAGTGCCTGTTCCCAAGTGCGACGGCACATACGTGTGTACATACGTGCAGAATTGAATAGAATGTGCATTCTCTTCCTCACTACTCTCCGTCTCTCAGTGAACCACAGCCCACCACTTGGAAATCCAACCGCCTCCACCCTACCATGTTGCAGACATGATTAGCCATGCCTGGAGTTTTACAAAGGTGCAGAGAGAATTTGAACTCTTTGGGCTTGCAGAGCAAAGGCTCTTGCCCACTGAGCTATCTTCCCAGTCCCCATCAGGATATAGTCTATCACAACCTTCATGCCCTGCCTTCTGCTGTGTGTGTTTCTCAGTGTCCTAAGGGATGTTCTCTCACATAAACGGTTTCACCCCCAAACGGCTCTGTGCTTACACCCAGAACAGAGTGTCTCTTTTACCAGGAGAACTAATTCAGAGGTGGACATGTTCTGATTGCAGCCTCTAAGGTATAGAGAAGATTGTCTGCATCTTCAAGGCTTGGGCTTTCTTACCCTGTGAACTAAAAGCTGGTGTCCCACCCTGGAGGATGGAGAAAAGGAGAGAAGGATGCGGGAAAGAGAAGGAGGCAAAGGTGTAGGGGAGAGGTTGAAGTCACACTAAAAGTTCCAAGTTAGCATCAAACCTGAAGAGTAGACAGGGAGAAATTGACAGTGTTACTGCTGTCACCACACACACACACACACACACAGACACACACACACACACACACAAACATACACACACACACAGAGAGACACACACACACAGAAACACACACACATAAACACACACACACAGAGACACACACACTAACACACACACACACACACATGTCTGCTGTGCCTCAGGTGTCATTCCCACACTAAATAAAATGCTCTATTAGGCTTGTCTGTCCCTCTCAGGAGTAGCCTGTAATTAAATAACCGCCTTTTGAAATACTGCTAGTCTGAAAGAAAGCCATTTGAGCATTTTCCTTAGCTGATGAATTACACGCATCTGTGGTCCTTGATAAACAGGCCTGTTCTAAAGCGATGCATGAGAAAAAGTAAACACGTCTAAAACAATTGATGGGGGATTAGATCCCACATCTCGGGCCTCATTGAGTAGACTCTGTCCCCAGCAGGGAGCAGAGCCCAACTAGGACCAGCTGCAAGACTGGTCTTCCAGAGGGTGTAAGATCCAGGAGGGCCACTTCAGGGACTCTGTCAGACCTTGCTTTTCCCAGAACAAATGCTGTTGCTGCCCATGCTGAGACACTGAAGCGAAAGAGTGAGGACAAAACTGCTCCCTTTGGCGACAATCTCTCCTAAGGAAGTTCCCCATCAGGGCCACAGGTTTTTCACTGCTGCTTCAGGGCCTGATCATGGCTGTGATGGCTGTCTGTGGTGCTGACCCTTTCCTCATAAAGTTCTTTCTAAAGAGTAATTTGTCTCCTCTTCCTCCCCATGGAACCCACCATGCCATTGACATCACAGATGTCAGCGTATCTTTTTAAAGAGAACACAACTCAATCCAATTCTACCCTCTGGCATCCAAAACGCTTGTCATTTTCATAGCCAAGTACTTTAGAGTGCTGACTCACTCCTGAATCAAAAATCTCCTCTAAGTCAGTTCCTGGTGAGACTCGGGTATGATTCACCGTGGGGCACATCTTTGCACCGTTTATGAGTCTACAGAATCAAGAAAGCAAGATGCATGCTGCAGCTAGCAGAAACTGGTTAATTATAGCCTCTGATCAACTCAGCATCACTTGAAGAGATAGAAAGACAGACAGACATACAAACAGACACACACATGAGGGGGAGCTTAACAAATGTCTTATTGAGTTATTGGGGTGGTCTTTGGACAGGCCTATGAGGAATTGTCTTGATTGTTGACTGACTTAGGAGGGCCAAGCCCACTGTGGGCAGCACCATTCACTAGGCAGGTCGTTCTGAGATGTATAAAAAAGCTCGTTGAGCTGGAGCAAGCCAACAAGCAGAGTCCCTTGGTGGCATCAGCCTCAAGACCTTGTTGTAGTTCCTACTCTGACTCTCCTCCATGACCTGAAAGTTGAAGTCATTTTTCTCCCCTACACAACTTTCCATCCAAGCATTTTATCAGAGCCACAGAAAGGAAACTAGAACAGACTCCATGGGGCAGCGGTGAGGACTGAGGCCTCACAGATTCCCAGGAGCCTGTGCTTGCAGCTTCTGTCTCTTATATCACTGTGAGCCACAGTGACCTGGGCAGGCTCAAGAGAAGGAAGGACAGTCTGCATTACCTAGGAGATGACACAGTCACTTCTGTCCTTATTCCACAGACAAGAAAGAGTGCTAATGACCCAGTGTTTATAACGTTTAGCAGTGGGAACAGAAAGAGAGGAGGAACTTAACGCTTCCCACAGGGCCAACAAGAGGACCAGAGGCAGAGGTGAAGCTGGACTCTGTAGTACATTTCCTGTGTGGGCTCCCTTCCCCCACCTAGTAACCAAACAGAAGGTTCTATGTCAAGAAAGAAAGAAGAGAGCTACAAGATGAAAGAAACACAAGTATCTCAATAATGCTCCTGGCTCAGCTGCAGTGCCCAGAGGTTTGCGTTTCTGTGGACATGTCTATGAGGAACTGCTTTGATTGTTTACTGACTTAGGAGGATCAAGCCCATTGTGGGGGGTACCATTCACTAGGCAGGTGGGTTCTGAGCTGTATAAAAAGACCCAGTCTTGGAGATTGTCTGGTGCTCATGTGGTGTTTTTTTCTGTTTTTTTGTTTTGTTTTGTTTTGTTTTCTAACTGACAGAGAGGGCTACAGTATTGCCTACAGCGAAGTATTGAGCCTGCTGCCCAAAATTATCATCTTACTGTAAAAGAACTCAAGGAAAATTCCATATCTCATTAAACAGATAGTGGCCACCTTCCCCCCTTCTCCAATTTTTAGTCATTAATGCATTTTTAAGCTCCTGTTATCCCACCTTAACCACAACACACTCTGATCTTCATAAGACTGCTGACACACAAGCAGTGCAAGCCACCAGACAGAGGACAGAGGTAACTAAACCAAACATCCAATGCAGTTCCCAACTCAAATATTTACAGAGGTCTTGTCAACCTTCACTCAAAACAGGCATCACATTTCTCTCATTACCTACCCTTTATTTGTCAAAACATTTGCACGTCTAAGTTCTTTCTGTTAAAGAGGTGGGGGGGGGGACTTCTTTCTACTTTATGAACCATTTACTTTAGTGTTGTTAAGCAGAGAAGAGGACAATCCAGTCGACATTTGACTGTTGTATGCATGAGGCTGTCCCTATTTCTCCAGTAACTATAAACCTAGATCCCTTTTCCTTGCAGGATGTAGGAAATGAGCCTTCTACCCCATTCTTCCTTTCTATTTCAGCAGTTCTCATGATCACTCTGGCATCCACCTCATACCAGATCAGAAAGACTGAACACGATCCCTTCTGCCATTAAGGATGAGACACCACTGTGGGCCTGAGAGACAGCTCAGCAGCTAAAACCACTGGCTGCTCTTGCAAGGGTCTCAGGTTTGATGTCTTCCACCCACAAGGCAGCCCCCACACATCTGTAACTCCGGTTTCAGGGAAGACATTCTGCTGGCTTCCGTGAGCTCCAGGCATGCCCAAGGTACATATAGAAGCATGCAAAAAAAAACCACCCCTACACATAATATATATATATATATATATATATATATATATATATATATATATATGTAAGCCTTAGAAGACAAGGAAGAAAAGGAAAAGAAGAATAAAGAGAAGAGAAGGAGGCCCTATGTAATCCACAAAAACACTGCATTCAATTTTTTTTATTTATTTACTTTATTTATGAGTACACTGTAGCCATCTTCAGACACAACAGAAGAGGGCATCAGATCCCATTACAGATGGTTGTGAGCCACCATGTGGTTGCTGGGATTTGAACTCAGGACGTCTAGGAAGAGCAGTCATTTCTCTTAACCGCTGAGCTTTCTCTCCAGTCCATTGATTATTTTAACTTTGTAGTCCATAAGTCCAAGCTCTTACTTTGAAGGAAATGCCGGGAGTGTGTGTGCACACTGCATATTATTAATACGGTGCTGATGTGTAGAGACAGGTGGATCCTGGGGCTTGGGGGGCCAGCCTAACTAGCCTAACTGGTGAGATCCAGGACAAGGGGAGACCTTGTTTCAGATGATGTGGATGGTGTTCCCGAGACTGACACCAGTCTTTCAGCCTCCACCAACATGAGCACACGACCGTGAGTACACTTGATGCATACATTACAAAAATGAAAAATGAAATGTAGAAATTCAATAAAGAAAGCTCCTTTCCAGCTGGTGGGGTATAGAGAGGATTGCTTCTCCGAGTAGAGTTATCTCTGAAGAGGAAGTCAATAAATGACTCAGACAAGAGCCTCTGAGATATCAGCTGCCAACCCAGGGCCCAGACCTCCTCTCTGGATGCAATTACCTTCTTAACATGACTCCACATTGTCTCCTGGGACCCAGGTTTCCCCTTCCCCATAGCTCTGCCCTACTTTGAGCCTAAGAACCCAAAGAGCTAGCCAAGAAAGGAGGGGAGAAAGGACACGAGGGGCTGGAGAGGAGGCTGCCAGTAATCCAGTCATAAACACTGACCATTGCATTGGCACTCAGTCCACGGATGCCAGGCCATATCACTGAGCTGGATGCCCAGGGGGAAAGGCAGGGTTAATAATCAAATAGGTGGCGGTCTTTACCACAGTAAGTTCAGCCAGCTGTGAACACAGTCAGAACACAGAAGAAGATAACACCTGTCTGTGAACTGTGAACTCCTGAGTGCGAGTGCATGCTTGTGTAGAAGGACTGTGTGTCACTGTGTGTGTGTGCATGTGCATTGTTATTTAAGCTGGGTTTCTTTTTTTTATTTTCATATATAGTTAGTCCTGGGACTACTTCATGACTTAATAAATCTTACCAATATTTCTTCCGCTGTGCCTGTTAGTTCTGAAAACCCCTGCTGGTCACCTAATGATGTGCTTTACCTTGTCAATTATTTCAGGGGACTTGTGGGTGACACCCTTTCCGTGAAGTCCAAGAGACAAGAAGAGAACAGAAGCCCCACCTGGCAAAAGAAAGCGGGTACAACATTGTCTGAAATGATTCCGGGTGGGCGAGCACGCGGATAAAAGAACGTAATGTGAGAACTGAGCGCAAGCTCGACACACAAAATGAGACATTCAACCCCACACAACCCCCCCGCCAAAAGGTGCCTGCGGGTTTAGGCTTAAATGTACCCTTCCACGGAGAGCCCAAAGGAATCAGTACTGAGTCTGTGGGGACATTGGGGAGAATAGAAATCCTTTGCCTCCGCTCTCAGTAGAAGAGACGGCAGTAAAATGGGTTACAGATGTATAGGGCTATTTGAAGAAGCAGATTAAAAGAAAAGAACTTGACTCATCGGCTTTGATTCGAAATCTTTATTATCACAAATGGTGGTTATTAGATAAAGATGCCTCACATATCCTCCGTTCAGTCGCAATGGCACTTTCAGCCCATTTCAGCTGGTTATGTGTTCATGCTCTCTCTCAGGGCTAGGTAGTAGCAAAACTTGATGTATGGCCATTATCTGAAGCCTGGCCCAGAAAGACAATGGCCCAAGGTTTACAAGGCATGTGGGAACGATCAATTATACCCCCACAACTGACAGCACAGCAGATCCCCAACACTGGATGGGAGGAAGAGGAAGAGAGATGAAATTGTCTTGGATACCTCCCTCTTTTTGAAAGGGAGAAAAATATCTTTCTTCAGAAGATGTTTGGTGTGTCTCAGTGAGTCTTCTGATGCACCTCAACACCAGTGACATGCACAGAACAAAGCTAGCAAGACTGATTCAAAACATAGAAATATTATAAGACTATGTTTTTGTTTTAATCCAGGCTGTGGGGTATGGGGTTGCTTCCAATTCTCAACAGTGGCTGACTATGATTTGCCTCGTGCTCTAGCAGGGGCGTGATTTTGCGACCAACAGATAGATTTTGCACGTGTGTAACATTTGGAATGCTGGAGACTTTTCAGAGAACATATAAATGCTAGAGCCCCATAGGAGGCTGATCTGATCTGTGACATACACTAGGTACACTGATAATTGAAGGACATTTTCTGATCTGTGACATAGAGTATGTACACTGATAATTGAGGACATTTTCTCACCTGTGACTTAGACAAGGCAGAATGATAATTGAGGACATTTTCTCACCTGTGTCATAGACTAGGGTAACTGATAATTGGAGGAATTTTTTTTTTGATCTGTGACATACTGTTCTTCTGTCTCTTGCCAGAGTATGTCTGTGCAATGGAAAAATCTCTCACTTATTTTTCTGCATTTCAGGAAGGCAGTTGCCCTATGATGTTTAGACATAGCACCTCCTCTGATGTGTGATGTGCAGTGAGATATTTCCAAAGAGAGTCACTGTGACTTGGGTTGACAAGCAATCACCTTCTGCTACAGTCAACCATTCATAATCTAGCATGTCGCCTCGGCATGCACTTCAGATGCACTTCCAATGCACTTCAGAATGTGGAATTTATTTTTATACAATGGCCAGCACTGTAACTACATTTCATGACTTTCTTTATTCTGTCATTAGACTCGGGACAAGATTTTAGATTTATAAGGTATGTTTCAGTCCAGGTCAGAGAAGGTATTTTATGTCAACTATAATATCAGGAACTTCCAAATCGACATGTAAAATATGCATTGGGTTAAGGAACCCAATGAGCCTTTTATTATTTTGATCATTTGTACAAAGAATGTCTGTTCCAACTAACTGATACAGACATGAATCGCACTGTGATTGTGTTGTTTCAGTGTCCCCTACTGCATTGCACCTGGACAGAGGTCTCACAATAGTCCAGTTCTGTAGCAAATCACAACGTTGCATCTCCAAATACAAAAGATTCCCCTTCCTCTCTCCTTGAGTTTCTCACTATCAAATTTTGTGATCTATTCTTCAAATCAATATTTATTGTAGGCCAGTTATTTACTGAATTCATCTTAAACATTTCAGCATTTTAAAATATAACATTTATAAAGAAACAGAAGGGCAGAGGATGTTACCATTTGGTAATTAAGAAAACAATAAACGTAAAAATATACATAATGAAAAACGGGACATAAATATTTCTAACCAAGCAACTTAGCTCTGATATGTCCTGAAATGATCACCACTATTTTTATATCAAATATTTATTTTTATTTATTTCTCAATATGTTATGCCATGTTTTAATTTCTGATTATGTGGAATCAGAAATAGAATGTATTATTCTTTAACTCCAAGGAAATAAAATAACTTACTTTCTGAAACATAGCCCTGAATATTCTACATTTTCATGAAGAATAAAATAGCGTATAGGTAAAATTATTGTGTCTGTATGTAGATTAGAAATTAAGTCTGTTATAAATATAAAGTTGGGACAAGAACTTACCTTAATGTGAAAGGCAAACTAAGCTTGAGTATCTCCTCTGAACTAAGATGCATCATCATCCTTTCTCATCTGTAGGCCTGATTTATAGACACCATTGCTTGATTTTTCATGTACGGACATGAAAAAAAGTGAAATTAGTGTCTCAGTTGTTTTTTTTTAATATAAACTATGTAGACATCCTGGAAAATATACTGATACATTTAAACTTCACATCATTTCTTTAGTGGTAAATTAATTTGCTTTTAAAAGAAATGTTGGACGGGAATTCGTCCATGGATTTAAGATAAGAGTGACTGCTGTGCAAGTTTCATGACATCATTGGGTCCATGACTCGATGCTGGAAAGTTGGATTCTAGTTATCCACCTGTGAAGTGTAACATATACATGTTCAGACATATATGCAAATAAACATAGAGATGCACACATTCATACATGAAGGCACACACACTACAAAAAATATATAATTTCAAAGGTGGTTTTGTTTTGTTTTATTTGCTTTGCTTTCATTTACTAGTAATGACACATGCCTTTAGTTATACCATAAAATCTGAGAAAGGGCTGACAAGTAGGAGGCCAGAACTTCACATGAGAGCTTCAGAGCAGTTAGTACAAGTTTAACATGAAAAACGTGAGAACGTTTCTCAAAATCCTAAGAGCTTGAAATATAGGTCAGGGCCTTCCTGGCACACAGTTGGTTATGTCTTTGATCTTCACAACTGAATTTTTTCATTCAAATTTCAGGTACTTCTCTATTGAATGATTTTCAAATAAGCAAACTGTGATTAGTTTTTAGAATTCGTTTTGTGTTCAAATGTAAATCTCCTAAACTCTAACCTTTATCTCTGACTTTCTAAACCAGAAAAAGCATATGAACATTTGATATATCTGGCCTTATATGTTGTATATTTTCATTTTAAATGGCTTTCTTTTATATCATTATAGTGTTCCTGGGATTTACAGATTACCTCCTTGGAATAACAGGGGATACAGACTTAGAACCTTTGGGTCAGACCTTCACTGGTTCTTTCACACAATTTATCATTCCTCTTTCAGGGGACATAAGGAGCTGTTGCTGAGCTGTGGCTAAGACTGAGTGTGGATTACAATAGTGTCAACATCCTTCTCCAATGTGAAGCCATACATGTTCCTTAAACACATTCTTGAAAGATAGTTTCCATAATTCATGGAGTTTTCATTAGATAGCTACATTCTTTCATTTTTGGAGGATGTTTTTGAAGACTATTCTGTCATTTATGTCAATTGCTATCCCTCTTTCGTAGGAAATTTCTGTTTCTTTTCTGGATGCTTCTACGAACTATGTTTCTACTATCGCTGGGTTCAGTTTGGTCACCTGGGTTCAGATTTCTTTTTATTTATCATGCCTGAAATTTGTTTGGTTGAGGATTTTATTGTTCTCATTCTACAATTCCTTCATTGTTATGCCTGCAAACTTTTCTCTTCTTATTTTGAATATTCCTCCTTTTAGTCTTCTGTAGACTCATGGGTCTTCCACCTGCATGGAGCCTGGGTATTGCTCATCACGGTTTCACGTGTATGAGATGTTCTATAGAGTTATTAGTTTTCAATGTCTAAGAGTATAGATTCTAGTTTTTGGTATTTATGAAATTTGCAGAGATCATAACTTCTAGAAAACCATGATATCCTTACCTTTTCATTTTTTAGTTTTTCTGGGATGATTAAATAAACAATTTATAGTGAATAACAAGCATAATAAAAATGTATATTGTGAACATATTTCTGCAAGAGGTCTCATGTATTGATGCAGCTGAAATAACGAGATTTACCATGCTCTCTGTGACTGCCCCCCCATCTCCCTTCTCCTTTCCCCTCAGTGATAGTATTTACTCATTTACTTTTCTTCTTCCCTCACATTTGTTTATTCATTAGTTGTGTGGTCAAATGATACAGTATTCTAGTTAGTTGAGAGGACAATTTTCAGAAGTGACTTATTAGCTTCTGCCATGTGGGTCAAAGGGATTTATATCAGCTGTTCAAGCTCAGCTTGGCGTACAACCACCCTTAGCCAGGGAACCATTATGCAATCCCCAAATTTAATATTTCCTAATACTATCTGAGAGCATTTCTATGACTTCAGAATTATTACCTGGACTATTTTAGTCGAAAGTGATTATGTGGGAATTAATTTTGTACATTATAGCCACAGTGCTATAATGCTACCCATTCTTCTATTTTTATGCACTGCTCATTACACTTGTATATGTGTTGTAAAATACCCTGCTTAGCCAACAATCACAACCTCTGCTGATAGTATTATGTAGCTTCCTTATGTTGATGGCTATGTCTCTACATCATTTTATGCTCACTGTTTTGGCATACTGATTTCTTTTTAATTTATATTTATGATGCACATCATGGAGACCCTTTGGTTTTGGTTGTTTGGATGATAGTGATTTCTCTGCTATTATTTCATTGAGGACACAAAAACTTACCAAACATTCACATACTTACATTTATACTGTATATTTTTGTCTGGTGATTTGACTATACTATTATCGTGAGGCAGATTCTAATCTCTAGTGAAATAAAAGTCAAACAGCGTTTAAAAAATTGACTACCTCTATTCTTTTTATTTATCACTTATTTTCATAGTAAGATACAAAGAAGCCTCTCTCATCCTAGTATTTACTCTGACTTACATAAAAATTTAATTATCAAATTAATTAAAATTATTTTAGTACAGTAGTTTTTCTATGCTTGTAATACCTAGAAGGAATACATTAGACATGTGCTTTCTGAACTCTCATGCATACTATAGAGTTAATATATTAATTGTGCATGAGATCTCCACATAAGAGGCTACAAAAATACCTCAGCTGTTAAAGGCTTGTGACCCAAACAAAATATCAATGAAAATGAAATTAGTCACTGTATATTAGGTTTTTGTATTGAAATAGTCACACATTAGCTCTTTGTAATTCTCTACATCATATCAGGTCTAATTATAATGATAGTGAATCCATCCAATTACAAAATTAACCATTATATCTAATACCATATTTGAATTACTTAACATGTGTTTTGGTTTCATCTTCATATTCTATACCAAAGGAAGCATAGTTAGTGCTCTCCTATAATCAAATAGCCATGTCGTCTGCGGTAATCTGGTATATTAGTATAATATCAAAATCGATTTCTTTAGTTCATTTACTTTTGAGAGATCTTTTCTCAGCAGAAATGCTTAAATTAAATGTAAATTAAATAAGCTCAGTGAATAAAATATAAATCTTTATAAAAGAAATATAATATTGTAAAATAAGTTATCAAACACAAAAATAAATCACAAAATTCAAACTCTGATTACCCACAACTAACACCCAGCTCACTGAAAATAAAGACCCTGGACCCATTTTATAAGTAAGTACCCGTGAGCACATGCTTGACAACACTCTATGTTCTTTCTCTCCCTTTACATTCAGGGAGCAGAGGTAATGGTTTCCCCTAAGTTCTCAGAATTATCCATGGTTCTGGTTAAGATGCAAAGAAAAATCTAGGATTCCTGTTTATGGAAAATGAGTTTTTTTTATTTTATTAGCATCCTTAATATATCATAATCGATGAAATTCCAGATGCCTAGTGAAGATGTGTTATGTAAATAAATGATGAAGAAAATTCAATTTAAAATTATATTATGTTTATTAGAAGAATTTTTCCACTCAATTTCATAATCCATTTTATATAATACAGTCTCTGTCATTCTTCTAGACAGATTCCAGTCAGGATGTATCTTAATACACCACGCTTATTCACGTGTATTTTGTATCTATTTGAATCCACCTCCCCATGACAATCCCCTCAATATGTATATTTCATATACAGGAAATGTCTATCCTGATATTTCCATTTATTAGGATGATACTCTCAAGAAGATACAAGCTTCCTCTTTCTGGATGCCCCCAGAGATGACATAGTACCATAACTCTCTATACCCAAATTCGGTGGGGGAGAAAGCTGGACTCCCAGAATCATGGACAATTCTGATAATTTAGGGGAAACCATTACCTCTGCTCACATTTCTGTGCTTGGAGGAAGCTGCTTACAGCCCAATGTATAGAGGAACATAGGAAGAGTAAGGGAGGGGATCATTCCAGTATCTACCTGTGTCCAGAGATGAAAGCCAGTGACCAGGAAAAGTAACACAACTGAGAACACAGGCGAGACCAACCCTTTGAAGAGGACAGGGCAGCAGATGAGGATAGGGATAGAGGGCTTATGGATGGAGGCCATACACAAACAGTCTTTATATTTTTCTGTGCCTTCAACAGCTCAATGGCAAGGCCACTTCCTAACCTCCAAGTGGCTGAACTATCCCCCACTGATATTCCCACGTTATTATTTGCTAAAATCTATATCCCATCTCTCTTGCACTGGACACCATTGGGCAGATCGCCTGGGTCAGCTTATTCTCATGGTCTTCTATGTCAGCTGCTTCTCTGTCCTGAAAGTCTGTCCTGGAGAATCTCCATGTCTTCTTCCTCTCTGTACCTTTGTCCAAGCGTCCTGAAACTCCTGCTCTGTCTGTCCTGCCTAGACACTGGCTATCAATATCTCTATTTTCCAATCAGAACCAACTGAGGCAGGGTCTCTGATTCCTAAGTTTAGGACAGTATGAGAAGCATGAGAATAAAGTCAACTGCAATAACTATTTGTATGTGACTTTCTGGGAACAATATTTCCCAAACAAGAAAGAGATACCTGTTAAAGTACTAGAATCAAAGAAAATATCAAGTAGACACATAATAATAATAATAACAATAATAAAAACAGTAAATATTAATAATAATAGAATTGATATAATAAAAGTGATGATAAAATAATAATAAATATAATTATAATAATGAATAATAATAAAAATAAAGTCATCATCATCATCATAATTATCATCATCAAAGCCTAATGAACAGAGAAATAAAAATACAAAAACTGTGAAGGAAAAAGACTAAGTCAAACGTAAAGCTGATCACATGAACTAACACCTGAATCTTCATTGTATATTCTAAAATAAAAATGGGCTTGGATCACCTTTCAAAACGTTTTCAAAGAATACAGATACTACCCTAGAATTTATTACTGAGGAAATGTATCAATCACATCAACAGAAGAGGAGAAACTTTACATAGCATAATCACCAGGAAGCCATGTCTCTTCAGCGATCTTAATCTAAAAATGGGAAACCGCATTCTGAAAATAAGGGATATTCTCAAGAGGACAGAGTTGGTAAATAACCCTGTAGTAATTGTTCGGAAGAGGGAAAAAGTATGTGGCAACAACAAAATAAAAAAGACCGATGAATACTCCTCCGTAATAGCGCTAACCATAGGGATTTAGCTCAGTGGTAAAGCGCTTGTCTAGCAAGTGCAAGGCCCTGGGTTCGGTCCCCAGCTCCAAAAAAAAAAAAAAAAAAAAAAATTAACGCTAAGGATTAACTGTCCGAAACGAATAATATACAGGCTATCAGTTTGTATAAGAAAACATGTTTATTTCTCCTGCATCTAAATAGTACATTTGTTTTAGATACAATTGCATACTCCTGTTTAGAATGCAATTCCCCACATTTCTTTTTTCTTTTTTCTTTTTTTTCGTAAGTATATTTATTGTTCATTAATTTTTTTATAAAGATCGAGAAGATTTACTGTTTAATTGTAAGTATAGAATTTTCATGTAAATGTATTTTTTTTCTTTCTTTTGGGGGGGGCATATTCCCGTCCCCATCATCCGCCCATTACCACCCTCCCCCCAACAATCACGTTCACTGGGGTTCAGTCTTAATAGGAACGAGGGCTTCCCCTTCCTCTGGTGATCTTACTAGGCTATTCATTGCTAACTATGAGGTCAGAGTCCAGGGTAGTCCATGTATAGTCTTTAGGTAGTGGCTTAGTCCCTGGAAGCTCTGGCTGCTTGGCATTGTTGTTCATAAGGGGTCTCGAGCCCCTTCAAGCTCTTCCAGTTCTTTCTCTGATTCCTTGAATGAGGGTCCTGTTCTCAGTTCAATGGTTTGCTGCTGGCATTCGCCTCTGTATTTCCTGTATTCTGGTTGTGTCTCTCAGGAGAGATCTACATCCGCTTCCTGTCAGTCTGAATTTCTCTGCTTCATCCATCTTGTCTAATTGGGTCACTGTATATGTATGAGACGCATGTGGGGCAGGCTCTGAATGGGTGTTCCTTCAGTCTCTGTTTTAATCTTTGCCTCCCAATTCCCTGCCAAGGGTATTCTTGTTCCCCTTTTAAAGAAGGAGTGAAGCATTCACATTTTGATCATCCATCTTGAGTTTCATTTGTTTTAGGCATCTAGGGTAATTCAAGCATTTGGGCTAATAGCCACTTATCAATGAGAGCATAACATGTGTGTTTTTCTGTGGTTGTGTTACCTCACTCAGGATGATATTTTCCATTTCCCTCCATTTCCCTATGAAATACATAAAGTCATTGTTTTTGATAGCTGAGTAGTATCCTTTTCATAGATTTACCACCTATCATAAGGCAATATTTTATATGCTAGAAAGTTTACTTTTGGGAGAACATTATTTTGTATATTTAATTCATCCATTTTCATTAATTTTATCTGAAAGAATATTATTTGCTAATATGTTTAAATTATAGGTAACTCTGTTTGTGTGTGTGTGTGTGTGTGTGTGTTTGATAATTCAACTCTAATATGACCAGGAAAATGCTTTAGTGATAATGATAATTTATGGGCACTGAGAATTTTTGTATATACTTTATATGTAAACTACATATATATATATAAATATATATACTTTATATATATGAAAATATATTATGTATATTTTTTCAAAGCACTGTTTAGATATGTATACTAAATTAAGCCTTCTATTTGCAGTTTTAGCTTTTTCTAACACTAATTTTATCTTATTAGTGTCTAGAAAGAAATACATGGAAGCATGAATCATCTCAACTTAAAATGTAGGTACACTCAATGTTATGTCTTCCTTTTAAACATGATTGTTCATCTTTAGTCCATAATATGTATTTAAATTGCTCTATTTATATTAGAAATGTGTGCTACATTGTATATTTGTATTCATTGATGACTTCCTTCTGTGAACAAATTTTAAGAATAAATGACTTCTGTACATTATTATAAAATCTAAGATCATTGAGATTTTCCGAAATCAAATACCATAATGCATAAATATAAGAATCATTTCCTGTCTGTTGCTATTAACAAAAAAATTTAATAAAAAACTCCTATAAACAAATTTTGATATTATCCATGAAAGTTTCTTCAAGGAGTTGTCCAACTTTTATAAAAGGGAAGTCACCAATTATGTCAATACATTTTCATTCTATATTCCTTTAAATTGTAAAATTCATTTTTATTTATATAAGTCATAACAACAAGGGAAATATTATATAGACAGCAAAAGAGACCTAAGGAAAATAGTACCAAACTCTAATATTTGGATCAATATCAGAAATGGCAAATGATAATTACTGTATTATTAATTTAATGAGACAAGATATCACTTTTATTTAATAATTTTTCCTGAATATTTTATGTATTTACATTTCAAATGTTATTTCCTTTCCTTTTTCTCCCATATCATCCCTGCCCGTCTCCATCATCCGTGAGGATGTTCCAATTCCCACCAATCAACTTCAACCTCAATTCTCTGGCATTACCCTTCATTGGGGATACAAGCCTTCACAGGATTAAGGGGTTTTCCTTTCAATGATGTTTGAACAAGCAGTCCTCTGCCACGTATGTGGCTGGAGTCATGGGTCCCTCAATCTGTACTCACTAGTGGGTGGGTTAATCCCTCGAATTTCTGGTGGGTCTGGTTGGTTGATATTGTTGTTCTTCCTGGGGTTTTGCAAACCCCTTCAGCTCATTAAGTATACTCTCTAACAACTTCATTGAACCCCCTTGTTCAATCCAATGTTTAGCTACAATCATCCTCACCAGTGTCAGTAGAGTTCTGTCAGTGTCTCTGAGGAGACATCCATATCTGACTCCTGTCAACAAGGACTTGGTGGCATCAGCAATAGTGACTGGTTTGTGTGACTGCATATGGGACAGATCCACACATGGGGCAGTCTCTGGTTGACCCTTTCTTCAGTCCCTGCTTAACTCTTTATCCTTGAATTTCCTCCCATGAATATTTTTTATCCCTTCTAAGAAGGAATGCCACATCTGCATGTTGGTCTTCTTCCTGTGTGGGCTTCATATGACCAGTGAATTCTTTCTTATGTATTCCACACTTTTGGGCTGATACACACTTCCAATAAAGGTATACCATTTGTGTTCCTTTGTAACTGGGTTACCTCACACAGAATGATAATTTTTGTTCTATCCTAAGAATTTTATGCAAACATTGTTTTGATAGGTTAGAAGAACACACATGTGTAAGTATTTCATTTATCCATTACTATGTTGAGGGACATCTGGTTTCTTTTCAGCTTCTGGCTATTATAAAAAAGAAAGGTTGCTCTCAACCTGTAGCATCATGTGTCCTTCTTATATGTTGGAGCATCTTTTTGGGTATATTTCAAAGAAATGGGATTGTGGTATCCTCAGGTAGTACTATGTACAACTTTGTGAGAAAACTCCAGACTGTTCTCCAGAATGGTTAAACAAGCTTGCAACCTGACCAACAATGGAGGAGAGTTCCTCTTTCTCCACCTCCTTGCCAGAATCTCTTGTGAATTTCTTAACTTAGCCATTCTGAGTTGCGTGCTGTGTTACCTCAGTATTTGTTGATTTGCATTTACCTGATGGATAAGGATGTTAATATTCCTCAGTAGAGAAATCTTTGTTTAGTGCTATTCACAATTTTTGAAAGGACTATTTGATATTCTGGAGTCTAACTCCTTGAGTCTTTGTATAGATTGATTTTAGCCCTCTATCAGATGGAAGATTGGTAAAGATCTTTTCTTACCCTATTGATTTTACCTTTTTCCAAATTCCAGTGTCCTATGACTTACAAAAGCTTTATGAAGTCCCATTTGTCAACTCTTGATCTTGGAGCAAAGCCATTGGTGTTCTGTTCAGTAAATTTCCCCACTTTTTCTTCTATTAGTTTAAGATTATATGTTTCTTGTGGACATACTTGATCCACTTCGACTTGAGCTTTGTACAGGGCGATAAGAATTGATTGATTTCCATTCTTCTACATGCTACCCTCCAGTTTAATGAGAACCATTTGTGGAAAATGTTATTGTTCCATTGGATGGTTTTGGTTCATTGTCAAATATCAAGTGGCCATAGGTGTGTGCCTTCATTTCTGGTCCTTCAATTATATTCCATTGATCTTTCTGACGGTCTCTTTACCATTCCCATTCAATTTGTATGATTATTGTTCTGTGATACAGCTTGAAGTCATCGATAGTGATTGCCCCAGAAGTTCTTATATTGTTGATGAACGTTTTCTCTATCATGGGGTTCTTGTTATTCCAACTGAATTTTCAAATTGTTCTTTCTAACTCTGTGAAGAATTGAGTTGGAATTTTGATGGTGATTGCCTTGAATCTGTTTATTGCTTTAGGCAAGATGACAATTTTTACGATATTAACCCTGCACATGCATGAACATGAGAAATTTTTCCATCTTCTGCGATCTTCAATATTTTTTTTTCAGAGACTTGAAATTCCTGTCATACAGAACTTTCACTTGCTTGTTTAGAGTCAACCTGTGGTATTTTTTTATTATTTGTGACTATTTTGAAGGCTGTCATTTCCTTAACTTCACCTCCAACTGTTCATCCTTGAAGTAGAATGCTACTGATTTGTTTGAGTTAAGTTTATATCCAGCCACTTTGCTGAAGTTGTTTATCAGCTGAAGGAGTATTCTGGTGGAATTTTTGGGGTCACTAAAATTTACAATCACATCATCTAAAATTGTGATATTTTAAGTTCTTGCTTTCTAAATTTTTCCGTTTTCCCACGTGTTTCTGTCTAATTTTTGTGGATAAGAATTCCAGAACTATATTGATGGGGTAAGTAGAGATTAGGCAACCATTTCTAGTCCGTGATTTTTGTGGTATTGCTTAAAGTTTCTCTCCAGTAAGTTTGATGTTGGCAACTTTTTTTTTTGTAATATTGCTTTTACTATGTTTAAGAATCGGCGTTGAATTCCTAATATTTGCCAAGACATCTAACATGAAGAAATATTGATTTTTCAAATTTTTTTGTCAGCATCTAAAAAGATGATCATTCATTCCCCCCTGGAGTTTATTTACATAATTGATTCTTCTATGTGCTGACATCCAGTTGAACCCTAATTTCTTGAAAATTCTGTCTTTTTTCCATTTCATAGTTTTAGCACCTTGGTCAAAGACAAAGTGACCATATGTGTGTTCATTCATTTCTGGATCTTCAGGCTAGGATATCTGTTGAAATTTTCAATTACTATGGATGGAGAAACCAAGACATTCCATGACAATGCCAAATGTACACAACATCTTTCCACAAATCCAACCCTACAATTGATAGTAGATGGAAACTTCCAACACAGTGATGGAAACTACACCTTAGCAAAAACTAGGAATTAATCTTTCAACAAACCCAAAAGATGATAGCCACACAATTGTAATTACATTCTAACAACAAAAATAACAGGGAGCTACAGTCCATTTCATTTAATATCTCTTATCATCAATGGACACAATTCCCCAAATAAAATGACATAAAATAAAGACTGAATATGTAAAGAGGATCCAAGATTTTGCTGCATACAGGAAATACACCTTAGAGACAAAGACAGAGTATCTCAGGGTAAAAGGATGGAGAAAAATTCTAAGCAAATGTTCCCAAGAAAAAGCTGGAGTAGCCCCTTTCAAATATTGAACAACATTGACTTTCAACAAAAAGTTATCAAAATGACAAGGAAGGGAACCATACTTGTCAAAGAAAAAATAATACTAAGATGAACTTTCAATTCTGAACAACTATATTTCAAATGCAAGGAAACCTAAATTCATAAAAGCAACATAACTATAGCTCAAAACAAAGATTGCTCTACACACAATAAAGTGTTGGAGACTTCAAATCTGCACTCTCAACAACGGACAATTTATAGAAACTGAAACTAAACAGATATGGTTAAAATAACAGAAGTCATTTTAATAACTTAAAAAAATACAAATGGTTTTAACAGATATTTATGTAACATTTCATCCTAAATCAGAAGAATATACCTTTTCCTATGCACCTCACTGTAACTTCTCCGAATTTGACCATATACTCATTCACATAAGAGTCCTCAATTGATACCAGAATATTGAAGTAATCCTATGCATCCTATCAGATCACCATGGACTAGGGCTACTCTTCAATATTTTATTATTTTTTGAATTTCTTTAAATTATCGATGATTTATTTATGTGGTGTTTTTGAAACATCATCTTTCTTGATAGTTTAAAGACTGGATTAAACCTAGTGGTAGTTCTTCCATTTTTGCCTCTACAGTAGCAAGAGTGTTTTCTCCATTCCAATCTTGGTTTATATACTACATTTTGAGTTAACTCTTTGTGCATACATTGCATTTAATGTTTTCCTCTTAGTTTGAATCTATAGTTGTATTATCTAACCTTACAAATTTGTAATTTTATAATGAAATTTTTATTTTCATAATTTCTGACTATAACTTTTGATCTCATTTTGCTTATTTTTTTTCTCCATTTTAAATGCATTTTTTCTTTGTGAATACTTTTCCCTCTTTATGTATGTTAGTGCCTTTATGGGATTTTGTTATTGTTTATCAATGTAATATGCAATTTATTCACAGCAGCAGCCATATATGAAGGAGAATACAAGAGTTAAATATCTATTTCAATAGTATGGATTACTTATTAAAAAAAAAACTCTGAAACAAAGATCAGTGACGAATTTCACACTACACTTCCCCAATGGTCCCAGCATGCAATAATGCCAGGTAGTGTGCTGTGCTCATGTGGTGGTGGGAAATAATTTACTGAAGAATAAAACCACATACCACAGATAATTTAAAGAATCCCTTTCCCCCTACACACAGATACATAATGGGATTATAGCGTGGTCAATGCAATTAATGGAGTGGAAGTTAACAACTATGTTGCTACAAGAAAGTGACGGCAAGAATTTCAAACCATGGTCAACTATATAGTTGTGAACATTTGTTCCCAAAATTGTGGTTTGTTCCTCAGGACAATAATAGCTGGACTGAACCCACCTTTTATCTATACAAAGTGGGGAACCATTTCCCTAATGGTAATGATGAAGACAAAAAAAACAATAACAAAAGTTTATATTAATAGAAGCAAACCATTAACGCAAACTACCACAAACAAGTTTACGTTCTAACCAGAAAAGGCACCAAAGTCACATTTCAGCACACTTTGTGAAGACAAAAGTGAGTGGGCCATCGTCTTTCTCCCTTTCATGTTTTTCAAGTACTTTACAGAAACAGGAATCTCAGACTGCTTTTCCATGAATTATTAACAGTTTTTACAGCCCTCATGTATTAAAATACCGTTTGAAAGTATTGATACCTGCTTTCTAGGTTTTTTCCAAGTTCACAAACTTTTTGGACTAAAGATCCAAAATGTAAGTAGGCCCAATCCTGAGCTGTAAAACTATGACAAGGGAATAATGACAAATATTTTCCAGACCCAAGCACTATAGTACTATAGTACTGAGTACAGTGATCTAAATTAATTCAAATAGCTCAAGAGAGTAGGAAGATACATCTAAAAATGGGTGAGAAAAATGTAGAAGAATCAACTCCTTCCTCGTGTATGCCAGCATTTACAGTTCTGCAGTAAGTTCTAAGAGGCAGTATTCAAGTAGCAATGGGAAGAAAGAACTCAGGACAAGACAGGGAGATAAATTAGCATGGTGGGTTTATGTAAGAGAAACAATTACAAATGAAAATGTCTTGTAAAATTAAAAAGAGTTGTTTTTTTTCCCATTATTTTCTCGTTCCAATCAAAACAGACATCCATGAATAATTCTCCTCTAAGGCTTTCTTAAAACAGGTTAAACAAAAATTAACATAAACAATTAATGTTTGAAAATGAAAAAAAAGAAAAAAAAAACTTGCGTATGTTTCAGAGCAGGATCACAGGGAGATGAGCTGAATCTGGTGAAGATTAAACCAAGAGTGGCAAGCAGGAACTAGAATTAAGAACTGCATGAGAAAGGCTGTGGAGTAGTGACAGGAACATGGCCAGGCCTGACAGATAAGGCTGGGCCCTTTAAAGGGGCACAGAATGAGGTAAGAACGTATTTCAAATAAAGCAGCATCTTTCCTTTCTTTCACCTCAAGTATCCCATCCCCGAAAAAAAAAACATTTTGATAATAATACAGAAGAGTTATGGTATTTCACTCACTTCCCATTTGCTTTTAACCCTCTCTCCGAATTCAGGAAATACGAACACTTCAAATTTCCAAGAAGAAAAATTCATCGCCAGGTATATGGATGTCCTGAGAACCAAGTGACAGATTGAAATATGTGAGGGCTGAGAAGGTGGAGACTGTCTCATTCCACAGAGCAGAAATTGTGACTGACTATGTTAAGAAGGGATAAGGCAACCCTAACAGGTAAACTAGTTCTCATAACATTAAACTTATTTACATTATTCTTAACTATACTTAGTTCAAATCACTTTCCAGCTCAATCTTCACTTTGAAAGATGTGTCTGTACCATCTTCTCTTCCTAGTATTGACTTTCATTATGGGGATAATAGATGATTGTGGCTGCATAGGTGATGTTTTTATTTCTATATATCACTCCATTTACATACTATATGTGAAGTAACATTTAAGGAGTTTCATTTGGAGAAGGTATGAATGATTGATCTAATATATATGGTTTAAAACTCTATTGAGATTATTTAGAAAATATCAGGTATCCATTCTCTGTAAATAATTGCTTTTCTCATATAATAAAGAAACAATAAAATTTTATTCTAGTCAAAATAATTCTCTATAATTTTTATAACCATAGATGCAGAAGAACATTAAGATAATGGGGAATATTAAATCAGTTGAACTGCATGTTCATTAATTTTAGACTAACCAGAATCATTGAGATGTTTCTGGAACATATATAGGAACAAAAAACAAAGCATTGAATAAATAGTGGCAGAAGAACAGCGTCATTTTGTTAAATGTTGCTTACCTTCAGATCCACTGTTTTCTTTTATTTAGTAAAAATTCAATTTAAATACTCTTCGTCAGTGTTTTTCATCCTGTCATTGGCTCTATTTTCAAAGCTCCATCCCATAACTAGCATGATTATTAAATTTAAAACCAAGAATTTTGTGTGTGTCAACCACTTTCTCCATTTCCTTATTTGTGGTTTATTCTGTTCCCAATGGCCATGTTGTGTTGAAGTCAAGAAGAATTTCTGGCTCATTTGATGAAAATTTTCTGAAATCATATATGATTCATAGTTGTAAAATGATGTACATATGTTTAATAGTACTGGATATTATAGTTAAAATCATCTGGGTAAGGAATTTTTGCATGAATATCATAACACGCTAAAATACTAAAGAGAAAACGTAGAAGAGCTAGATATTTATTAAATATTTTTACTCTTCTAGGGTTTGAAACTTTACAAACTATGAGCAAATCACTTCTTTCTGTGAAATTCACATTCATGAGCTATTATATTCTAATCAAACTGCTCTGTCATCTCCCATAAAGATGGATTAAATGCTTATTGCAATCCAAACTGTTTGGAGTGGGTAAATCGGCAAATTATTTGTCCGGATATCCTAAACCAGCATCTAATGTAAGCATAGGTTTGCTCTTAATGAAATAATAACTACCAGATATAATGTGAAAAAATACACCTATTAAAGTAATTTTTTGTTATAAAACAGCTATTAATTCATCGTCTGAGTAATGGCTTAAATCACCAAAAATTGAACAGTAACTAGCAATTTCTAGTGAGTTAGAGTTTCTCTCAAGCATCTTCCAATAAATCGATCTAAAATATATTCCTTTAAAATTCTCTTAAATACACTTATCATGAAATATTCCACAGCACAATAAATAACTCCAACATGTTTTCATTTGCTCAAACCAAGACATTGTCTTTCTTTCTTCTGGCCCGCTCCATAATCAGTCTTGTACCAAACACATAATTTTCCAACATTGCTGTCTGATATGAATCTTTTTTCTTTATCACTGACACTACTTCCAGAATGACTTCAAAAACATCCTTCAAATCATTCTGCATATCATTTCATAATACATAAGTTTCCAGAGTCCCTTAGTATGTACATAGAGAGTTAAACAAACTTATTTAACACTATTCAATTATTCCTTAGACATTTTCCATAAATAAAAATTTATATCTCTCATATTGTTTCTGTAAGCCCATATGTGATATCTAAGCTTCAGCTTTATTTGGTCCTCTCTTCCATCACTTAATCTATACAAACTATTAGTATATCTCTACTAGTTAGTTGAGATAAATCCCTATGACCCACATGGCAGAAGCTAATAAGTCACTTTTTTTGTATATATCAAGCTCTTTTCCTTTATTGACCTTATATTTATAGTAATATTGCCCGAAATATAGTTCAATTATTTTTCAACTAATTTAACTTAGCTGTCACTTCTTTGGACAATCTCCATGACCCTATTTCTAATATAGATACTTCAATTATTTGCATACAATCAACTCCAACACACTGATTTATGCATTCATCTTTCTTTTTTCTTATATCGTAATGCAATTTTTGTAAGAGAAAGCTCATAATACTTTTTATTCATTCCTAATCTATACCATCATTATGGAGCCTGGTACATTAATGGAGACTTATTATTTATTACATGATTCAGTAAGTTGTAAAAATAAACTTTATACTATTCTTCGTTTAAGGAATATGCATTTCATGCATTGGTTAAACCATCATGACTATATAGGTTCTTCAATATATTACCATTCAATGACATAGATGACATTGCCTAAATATTTTTATTTCTCAATGATCGTCTATTTCATATTCAACAGCAATGCTTTGTTGACTGAGCAATTATCTCAGCTAGGAATACATTTGACCTGAAAGAAAAAGATACCTAATTTTAATTGATAGCACCCATGTAAAAATGCCAGGTACCAATCATTTGTCGTCCCATCTCTGAAAATACAAAGAGATGATCATTCCTAGGGGCTTACTGGTAACTGTGTCAAATTTCATTTGTGAGCTCTTTCAGTGAAAGATTAAAAACCAAGAGGACCCAAAGCTGTGTTTACAAAACTGAACCTGTACCTCATCTCTCTATCCCCATATCCCACCAGGAAAAGGCTGGACTTCCAGGAGTGCTGACAAACTCAAGATCACAAGAGAGACTACCACGTTTCGGGGGAACTGCCTGGAGCCCTCAGAACCCAGTAACAGAGGGGCAGTCTGTAACAGGATACTTCTGGTTTCTAACTATTCCTTGTCGCTGAACCTGATCCACAGCTCTTGGTACACAAGACCCTTCAGGAGAGAGATAGTGTCCCTGGACTACTGACACATAGGTTACAGGAGGATCAATCCATTATCAGAGACAGTAAAACCACCTAACCCCAGAGATAAGGAGATGGTGAGAGGGAAGTATAATAGCCTAAGCAATAAAAACCAAGGTTACATGACATGGTCAGAACCCAGTTCTCACACCAGCACAATGCAAGGATACCCTCAACACAAAAGAAAAGAAAAAGAAAGGTTTGTACTTCAAATCACTTAACATGATGATGTTAAAGGATTTTTGAAAGGACATAAATAATTCCATCGAAGAAATACAGGAAAACAGATGTAAAGAGATAGAAGCCCTTATACAGAAAACAGAAAAATCCCTTAAATAATTACAGGAGTCCATAAGGAGACCATGGGCAAATGGATGAAACTAGAAAATATCATCCTGAGGGAAGTAACGCAAACACAAATAAACACACATAGAATGCACTCACTTGTAATTGGAAATTAGCCCAAGAGCTCAGAATATACACAATTAACTCATATACACTCTGAAGCTTAACAAGAAAGGGCAAAGAGGGACGGCTTCAATCCAAATTACAAGGGGTTAGAAAATTATCATGGGAGGCAGATGGAGGAAGGACCGTGTGTGGGAGAGGGGAGTTAAATGGAAAAACAGGAAAGCAGGATAAGATGTGGGAAGAGACAGGAGAGAAGCACAGAGGACCAGGAAAATGAGTATAGAAAGAAGGAACATTGGAGGATGGGGGTAACCTCTAGAATGTCTCAGATACTAAGGATCCAACAAGTTCTATGTACCCAACAGTGATGACATTAGCCAACATCAACACCAACAGTGAAATTGAACTTGAAGACACCCCCTGCAGTAGATAGACATGACCACGGTGTAATGATGGGACCACTCACCCATCTCTTATTAAATCTGAGTTATCCGTGTCTAGTTGAAATGCAGGGTAAATATGGAGCAGAGGCTGTAAGAAAGGCCATCAGGAGATCTGCAGACACCAAAATGGACACTGTTGCTGATGCTGAGATGTGCTTGCAAACAGGAGTCTGGTGTGGCTGTCCTCTGAGAGGCTCTGCCAGCACCTGACTGATACAGATGGAGATATTCACAGCCAACCATTGAAATGAGCCTATAGATGCCAATGGAAGATGTAGGGGAAGGGATGATGGAGCTGAAGGAGACTGTAATTAAGAACAATATCCACTAACCAGACCCCTCAGGGCTCCCATGGACCTAACCACCAACCATAGATTATACATGGTCTGGTACCCTACGTATGTAGCAAAGGACGGCCTCATCTCACATCAGTGGAAGGGAAAGCACTTGGTCCTTTGGATGCTTGATGTCCCAGAGAAGAGTGTTTCTAGAGGGTGAGGCAAGAATGAACGGGGCTTACGGAGTCACCCTCTAAGAAACAAAGAGGAGGAATATGTGAAGGTGGGGTTTATGGAAAGGGGGTAATATTTGAAATATAAACAAATACAATGGTTAATAATATTACAAATAAAGGAGTGGTAATTTCCATACATTATTTTACAGCACAGGTTAGCTTGGAACATTTATTATTGCCTAGATGCATATTTCTTCCTACAGTACCTGGTTTCTTGTTTCTCTGAGGAGTGTAGACTTGGATCTTCCTCTTCATTCACAGAAGGCATAACACTTAACTCCTTTCTCCAAGCAAAGGTGATTGTAGATATGTCTGTAAACGGCAGGAGGCATTTGTACAATCTAATTGGGGGTCATGAAAAGCAAAGCTTGTAACGCGAACTGTTTGTGTTCAATCAACTTACCAGTATTGAAAGCATCCCAGAACCTCTGGCCAGGAAAATGCATACAATGTCAAGAGAGATTTAGAATTTCAATATATGTGACTAGAGAAAATACTTTCCATTGTTTATCATATTCAATATTTCAATAATATCATCACGGAAAGAATATTAAGAGCTATAGGACAAGAAAAAATAGGGAGTGAGACATCAAGGCAGAAGCGTCACAGTAACACCTGGAACTCACATGGAATTCTAATATCAATCCCACGCATTCTATGCTCTATTCACATCCTATCACATGTTCATTCCCTAACACAGTCCACCAGTGATTTTCTAGTCCCTGCAGTCTCTGAGGAGCAAGGGTCTGGATCAGCCTTTCCCACTCGGCTATGAGGCTCCAAGACACATCCCTGCACCAAAGCTGGTGTAAGAGGCGCTTGACAGCAAAGTCTCCGATGCGCCCTTTGCCCTTTCCATTCATGTTGCTCCTTCAGGAGTCACTTGTCACGACCCCTGACAGTGGGCACAAAACAGGTAGCACTCCGGACTCAAAGGAAGAGAGTCGACATGGTTCCTCCTCATTCAGAAAGCTTGGATGATCTCCCGCTACTAAAAGCAGAACTGACAAGTGAGGCATCTCCTGGCTGGGCCGTGCAGACCTCATGACTGCCCCGTGCAGACCTCATGACTGCCCCGTGCAGACCTCGCGACTGCCCCGTGCAGACCTCGAGATTGCCCCATTCAGACCTCGCAACTGCCCCGTGCAGGCCTCGCTATTGCCCCGTGTAAACTCGAGGACAGCCCCGTGCAGACCTCGCTACTTCCTCATGCAAACTCGAGGAAGCCCCTCTCGAGCTTTGGTTTTTTCCTGAGATCAATGGTCACTCGAGATTTCCCTGCTTTGCCTTCCGGACTTGTCCACAGTTCTCGGGAGAGAGAGAAATACTCGAAGGATACAGCTCGACTGATGCTCACCATGACTCACCACTGCCGAGTCCTTTCACTGCCCCTTCACGGGGTAGTGTTTAGAGAGGACAGAGAGCCTCATCCCGGACTTTACCCTCTGACAATGGACCAACGATTTCCCAGCCTCCATGGCCTGGGAACCCCTTCAGAGTCACCGAGATCATTATAACCCCGAAGTGCAATAGGGGAATCAGTGGAAGGATTCCCAGCCTCCACAGACTGGAAGCCCATTCAGTGTCCCCCAAGCGGATTATAACACCGTACTCCAATGGGGGAAGCACTTGAAGGGTTCCCAGCCTCCGCCCCTGAGACTGCCTTCAGGTTCCCCAACCGGATTATGACATCCTACCCCAACGCGGAAAGCACTTGAACAGCAGAGACCCGAGCGACTTTCCACATCCTGGACTACTTAGATGGAGTCGGCACAAGTTCAGATGCCCAAAACCCAATGAAGACCAGAGATTCAAAAAACCTGATGCTCGTGTTACAGAAAAGCTTCAGAAACTCAAAGATCATATAAAGGCTTCAGTCTGTAAGAGGGCCCTAGACCCCTGAAATGAACTGACAGAGAAGGAGAAACGGAGAGTTCCACTTCCTCTAAGGGTTCCTGAGGGCATGAGTAATCCACTGACCAAGAATAGCAGATCACTGAGTAACCCACTTGCATAATATATATGTCATATGTATGTAGTATGTGTATAGTATGTATGTGTGTAATATATGTGTATAAAAGTAGTATGTATGAATGTATGTATGTATGTATGTATGTATGTATGTATGTACACCCATGTGCAGTGACCCACGGAGGTCAGAAGAGGGCATCAGACTCCCTAGAGTTGGGCACCATCTGATATAGTTGCTGGGAACTGAACCCGGGTCCTCTGAGAGGAATGCAAACCATCTTAACTGAGATTATTTCAGTTTCCCATCATTTGTGAAACATCTCACCATCCATTGTGTCTTGTACTATGCAGTGTTCGTTCCTTAGTGCAATGGTGTCCCTTCAGTCAGACTGGGTTTTGACGGTCTGTTGAACATGTAAGTCTGTCATGGCAGAAGGATAGCGTGGGGGGGTGCTCTGATGCAAAGAGGTACATTGCACTAACTGTTCAGTCACTGTCTCTGCTGGCCTGCACTCTGCAGCATGTGCCTCCTGCAAAGCCAACAGCTTTTCCTGTTGCCTGAGCTGACAGCCCTTGCAGCCTCCTCTAGGTCCTCCTCTGTACATCCCCAGGGGATCATCCTGAGGGATCCCTGAAGGGAAATCCCTGATAAAAATTCTCCAGTGCTTACTAGAACCTCAGGCTAAAGCCCAAACTCCTGGTTGGGAAATAAAACCAGCTCCCAGTCAAACACAGCCTGACATTGGGTCCCATCCATCCTGCCTGCCATTCAACCCACTAACGCTTCTATTCTGATAGGGTCGATGATCATATTGGATTAGGGGCCCAGCACACTCCAGGGTGGCCTTCATTGTAACCACTTACATCTGCAATGACTCTACTTCCAATGGATATCACAGCCTGAGCAGCCAGGAGTTAGGATGAAAAGAGAGGCTGGTGCACAAGCCAGACACTCACCCTGTCTGGGATACTGACTTACTTTATTAAATGATTAAAAATGTATAAAAAATTAGAGAAGTTCGCACCCGAAGAATGGATTAGCACTTTCATGTCTTTGATTCCTTCACCTGCTCTCTATAAGCACCTACTACCTCCAGGGACTCAGATAAGCCAGAATTCATTACCTGTTTCCACTCTAGATAAGGCACAGGTAATCCGTTGAAAACTGCTAAGCTGAGACTTTAGGAAACCTGTTGGAGACATCAGTTCAGAAAGCCAGATGCGCTGGCCAAGACCTTTCAGATGGGGCTTCACAGAGATGGCAGATTTGGAAAGACTACAAGGTTGAAGACGTGATGTCTTTCTTGCTAAGGAATTGGAGACCTGCCCTTCAGAGAAGATGGCTTCAAAGAATGGAGTCTCCAATCACCTCTCCTTGGAACAAGTGCTTGTTCCTATGGGGGTCGGGGGGGGGATGGCTGCATTTCAACCTCAGGCACTGGAGAGTGACGGGTCCAGAACATCACTAGCCTGCTCAGTGCGCGATGACTTAGGTGGAGAACCACTAGCTTCCTCACTTCAACTAGCCCAAGGAAGGATGCTCTGCTCTGTCTCGCTGCCTTGGAAAGACACCTTCATCCCTCTTGTTCATGCCCAAGGCTTCCTATGGTCCTCACCTGTTTGCTTCTGAGTCAGCTGAGGTGTGTTGACATACCTCACAGTGTGCGAGCTTTCCTTAAGAGCTCTAACCACGCAGCCCGTCCGGTACACTTCATCTCTATTGTTGTATTTAGCTTGATTTTTTTCTTCAACGAAACATGAGCAGGAAGTGGATTTCTCAAATGGCTAATGCTTGCAGTCTTCTAAAGTTGAGGCCCAGGTGAATGAAATGAATTGTTGGCAGTGCCTCACACAGACAGATCTTTATGCCTATTTTCTTGGCTTTCGATGATGTTTAAAATGTGGTGTTTGGGGGAAGGAAATTACAACATGGTAGCAACAACGATCCATCGTGTGTCTCTGTTAAGGTTTGTTTTATTCAAAGTGACAAACGCTCCTCCCATGACTCCATATTGAAGGAGGTGAAGAGGTGAGCTAGGTCCATGAAACGATGGCCGTAGGACCCAGGGCTGGTGGTTGTCTTCCCCAGGTTGTCCTTCAAATATATCTTGCCACCAACAGGTTATAGCTGCGGTTCACAATCTTCGTGTGGGTCACGATCCCTTTGACAAACTTCAGTCTGCAAAATTCCCGACTACGATTCATAACAGAAGGAAAATTACAACTATGAAGTAGCAACAAGAATAATTGTGTCATCAAGGGTCGTAACAACATAGGAACTGACTTAAAGGGGGCAGCATTAGGAAGGTAGATCACTGACCTATAGTCCAAGAAAGAGCGTCTAGCTATGGGCCAAATAAACAAAATACAGGATCTCCAGCATGCCAGAAACATGTATAAAATGCAAGCTGGGGAGATAGTTTTGTGGGAAGCAGTGCCTGCTGTGAAATTACCAGCACCTGCATGACAGCCCATAACCCATGAATGGAGGGATAATGACAGGACACATGGAGGGTCCCACGGCTCCAGCCACATATATAGCAGAGGATGGCATTGTCTGCATCTATAGGAGGAGAATACCTTGGTCTTGTGAAGTGTCAGTTCCCCAGTGTGGGGGATGCCAGGGTGTTGAGGTGGGAGTGGGTGGGAGGAAGAGCATCCTCATAGAAGCAGGGGGAGAGGGAAATGGGAACGGGGAGAACCAGGAAAGGGGATAACATGTGTGGGATGCTATGATAGCCAGGGACAGTGAGTTTTGAGTTCAGTAAGAGATTTTGTCTCAATAACTAAAGAAGAGGAAGATGAATGAAGAGATGTGCAGGGTCTCCCTCTGTTGTGCTCATGCACATACACAGAAATATGCGTGAACACACACACACACACACACACATACAGAGCTGCATTAGGATAAACACTCAAAGAATTTGAATTTAGGATTTAGGTTGTCTTTTGGGTGTCTGATCACACCATTCCTTCCATAAATTTCACTTGGATAACTATATCGAAGGCATGCATGTCAGATACATTTCCCATTAACATGAGACCATTTTTCTCCAAAACCTGTAGGTTTTGATTCATGTTAGAAGTCATAGACCCAAGACACAGCTACACCTGGAAGGAAGAGCTAGATATTTGAGCTAAGAATGTGCATTCCAGGGCCGAGGTCTATGATGTCACGGAATGCATAAGGTGGTCCATAGAACTGAGATGTTCTCGGTGCCTCGCAGTGTCCCTGACTCCCAACGAGGGCTGCTGAGAATAAGTATGCAAAATAGACTCTACGATAGCTACATGTGACACTCTCCTTGATTGTATTTATCAATGGCATGAAGTTTGTTTCTCACAAAGAGAATAGATCATCAAGCGTCTATGCTGACCATGGCAACACCAGGTCCGTGTGAGGGTCCACGCCCTCTCCAGGCTCTGTGGATGGAGCCAAGAGAACCCCACAGGGCTCAGTGAAGCACTGACTCTAACTCACATGGCCCTGACATGAAGAGGGTGCATATTGATTCTTCTTGTTGTTGCTATGACAAAATACAAAGCAGAAACTTAACGAAGACAGGAGTGCTTGTCGACAGGAGTCTGATATGGATGTCTCCTGAGAGGCTCCGCCAGAGCCTGACTGATACAGTTGAGGATGCTTACAGCTAATCATTCCACTGAGCACCTGGACCCCAATGGAGGAGGAGTTAAAGAATGGACTGGAGGAGCTGAACGGGGTTGCAACCCCATAGGAAGAGCAACAATATCAACCAACCTGACGCCCCCCCCCCCAGAACTCCCAGAGACTAAACCACCAACCGAATAGTATACATGGAGGGTCCCAGGGCTCCAGCCACATATATAGCAGAGGATGGCATTGTCTGTCATCAATAGGAGGAGAAGCCCTTGGTCCTCTGAAGGCTCATTTCCCCAAAGTGGGGGATGCCAGGGTGTTGAGATGGGAGTGGGTGGGAAGAAAAGCATCATCACTGAAGCAGGGGGAGAGAGAATGGGAGAGAGGGGATCCAGGAAAGGGGATAACATTTGAAATATAAATACATAAAATTTTAATAAAAAAAGAGACAGGAAGTGTTTATTTTGACCCATTGTTTGAGCTGGTACCATCCGTCATGATGGGGAAACCATAGCAACTCGAGTGTGATGGTCACATTGCAGACCTGGAGGGTGTTCAGCTTTCTTTCTTTCTTTCTTTCTTTCTTTCTTTCTTTCTTTCTTTCTTTCTTTCTTTTCTTGTTTGTTTGTTTGTTTGTTTCTTTCTTTCTTTCTTTCTTTGTTTCCTTGTTTTAAATTCCATATATAGGTGTTTCCCTTGCTTTTATGTATCTGTATAAAAGATACATATACAGAAGCCACAAGAAACTTAGGGAAGAAAAGCAGGTATAGGTGTCAATAAGACATGGGAGGACACAGGGCACAAGTTGGTTTCCCTCACGACCACATGTGTATTCATCAATACAGGAGACAGGAGCGGGGCACAGAACTGAACAAGAGTGATCAATGCTTGTGAGCCACCATGTTGGTGCCAGGGTCTGAACTCAGGTCCTCTGCAAGAGCAGTAATGGTTCGCAACTACCAAGCCACCTCTCCAGTCACACACAATCATTGTTTATACAACCCCCCAAACACAGCACCACTTGATGTGTGTAAACACGAATACTAAACATGCGGTGTGATTTATTTGTGTGAATATTCAGTCAGTGTGATACAAACACTCTTGTGTTCATAAATTTTGGCATCGCCGTTTTCACTTGGAGGTTCTCTTCATTCTCAGCTTTGGTGTTTACATACATCATCAAGAGAGGAACCGCCCTGTCAGCCTACCCCTGCCTCCCCCCCATTTGCAGCTATGCCTGCCTTTCTTCACTAAGTTAAACACCAACTCAGACTCTACTCTTTCATTTTGTTCAGTGTAGTAGACTCTCCAAAACCATAAAATGGAGTCCCAGATGCAGAGGGAAGAAGTTTTGCTGTTTGATACTTTGTTTGCTTTTAGTTGCTTTTTCCAACTTCCACTGGTTTGAACTTGTGTCCGATTCAGTGGCAGGTACTTAATTCAGGCAGCATTTTGAGAAGGGCTGTGGGTGGAGTGCGATAAAAGGAAAATTACTGGAGAGAACTCACTGGGATTTTGACGATTAAAACAAAGTGTTTATTGACTTGATTTTTCAGTTACCCAGAACCCTGGATGGCACTGAGTCGAACTAAAACTTCACATCTGACAATTTGCTCCAAGGAACTAAAAAACCTTAAAGACAAAATTGATCCAACAAAATAAGCCCTAAGTTGTAACGATTGACCCTCTATAAAGAGAAACATTAAACTTTTTTTTAAAAGAAATGATGATTTTGATGTTTTTGTTTAACAATTTCATATACTTATATAATGAGATTTAGACCTTTCCTTTCTGTATTTCCCTTCCCAATTCCCCTCCCTCATCCCCCTCCTTCATTCTCCCATCCCATCCTTCAGTTCCCCCTTTTGCTTCCTCCCTCATTCTCCTCCGTCATCCCCTCGGTCAACCCCTTCTCTCACGCCATTCCCTCGCCAATTGGCACCGATATTCAAAATAAGTCCCCCCTCCTATTTCATGTCCCTTTTCTGCGTGTAATCCCTAAGTTTAATTAATTACATGAGTACAGAGGAATTCGACAGAAAAACTTATCTAGGGTACAGGAATGAAGAAGGGAGTGAAGCAGAAATTTCTGGTTTCTTTGGAGACTCAACTGTGTCATGGATGTTGTTCTGGAGACTGTCTTAGGGGAGGATGTTTTGCTGAGAACAAACACATGGTGCTTCTGGTAGCTGCCTTGGAAAGGGGCATGTGATGTTTACAAAGGGTACGAGTATAACCCTGGACAACAGTGGTCAACACCACGGCATTGGCTTGCCTTGACACTCGTTGCTGATGCTCAATGGACTTTGATGACCCTTGTCTTCATTGACCATGCTGTGGCATTGGTTCACCTTTCCTTCTTCACTGACCATGTTTGTCATGACTTTGTAGAGAGAAAATCACCAGAGAATTTCTTGTGGTGACATTGTGGTGGCTTATCTTTGCCTCCTCGAACCCAGGCCAATTGGAAGAGCTCAGCAATTTCTTCTGGGTTGAACTGTCCTTGGTGATTCGTGAATGGTGTTTGCAAGTAAATCGACCTACCTCTGCTCATTCATGTCAACTGAACTGATATCCTGATGATGAAGATTGAAATCGCCCCAGAGAAATAAAGCAGGTCCACATCGTCCTTTGTTTGCCCTATTGTCCTTTCCTTTCCACTACCTCTGGTGGGTGGTGGGTTAGAGGTAGGTTAAAGGGTTTAAAAACTCTTACTAAAGTAGGTCTTGAAAGATCTAAGCCTGCAGGATAGAACCCTCCTCCAATAAATGTTGATTGCCAAGGGAGGGAAGGGACTTTATGGGTTCTCCCATCTGTGATGAAGTGTTGAGGGGCCCAGTCTTGTGCCCGTGACCATAGCCGCCATCAGTTTAAGAGTTCAATGATTAGGTCCAATCTAAAAGATTTCCTTTTGCTGTCCACTTCCCCATCTTCTGATTCTTATATTCCTTCCACCCACTCTTTCATGATGTTCTCTGAGCTGTGGAGGAGAAGACTTAGCTGTCCTATTTCCACATGAACAATCCAACACCACTGATTCCCAGCACTTTGTCCAGCTGTACGTCTCTGCCCATGGTAGTCAGAGGCTTCTTGTCTGATGAGAGCTGAGTGCAACACTGATCTGTAGATACAAATATCGACGTTTGGAAGGAAGTTTGACAATGTATTTGGCATAAGGTTCTTTCATAGGGCCTATATCACCCTAACCATAGGTTCTTGACAAAATTACAGAAACTGGTGTGTATTCTCTCCTGTGAAATATGCCTTGTATCCAATTGGAAATCCACAGGTTATTCCCATGACTGCGATGCCACTAACATATTAGGGGCACATCTTGCCTGACATTTTAGCTTGAATGGTTCACCCCCGAGTAAGGTTGTAGATGATTTTCTCCCCTGGAAGCCTACATAGCACTTTCTTGAACCATGAAGGCTATCCATTATAGAGGATGCTTCCACCTCAACTTCAGACTGACCCTTCTGTGACCTGTGACCCAAAGGATTCAGTATCCTCACCATTAGGGTTTTACCATCAAGTTCTGGAGGGGTACGAAGAACAATGGCAACAACCTGTAAAGTTGTGAGGGCTTTTGGGATCTCGCTGGTCAGCAACTTTCACGAAGACATCCCACATCTGGCACTGTGATTTCTGCTTAATTTTGGTTTTCTGTTGCTCTGATGAATACACTCACCACAGCCAACTTGGGAAGGGAAATCTTCATTTCATCTTCTCTGTTCCAGCCCATCATCAAGGAAAACCAAGACAGGATTGTGAAACAGGAACTACAGAGACTGCTCACTGGCTTGCTTCTAAGCTCACATTCAACTACCTTTACAGAGTCCAGACCCACCCGCCTAGGGCGGTTCTGCCCACATTAGACCAGGCCTTCCAACATCAGTGAACAGTCAAGGAAATGCCACCTGGACGAAGTCAAGGACCATCTGATGGAGGAAGCTCCAGGAGGAAGGTTCTTTCCTCCAAGACTAGCCATCACAAGAAATCAATGAAAATAAAAAAAGAAAAGAAATCAATAGCTTCAGGGGGAGCATAACTTATCCATGGAGGGTGCCTCCATGTGAACTCAACAGTTGATTTTGTAGATATATTCTGTAACATGTTTTATAACCCCTCTCACCAAACCCTGTTCTAACCTAATCACCTAAGGGGAGATGGAGTGGAAAGTAAGTTTTAAAAAAAAAATAATTGGAGCAGAAAGAAATGCTTCTTGGAAATAAAGCAAAAAAGAAAGCATTTCTGCATCCTAGATGCTTTCCTCGCATCATCTGTGCAAAGATAATGAAAACCGTTACGTTCCAGGTACAATAATTTCCAATGTTACAAATCATATAAATAATACTGTTTATCATTCATAAAACACATTGGCACTAATCGTTTTGATGTGTTTTTCTAACTCATTCCTAGTGTAGATCTGATGGACTGGAATTGTTCGCCTGCTCATTTATGAGGGAAGTGAGGTTTAAAGGTCGAGCCAATTTCCCAATACTCTAATGTAATAAATGGCAGAGTAAGACAGCTGCACTTTCTCTGTCTTCACGGCATGGCCTCGTGAGAAATGCAAGTCAGGGTACCTTGGCAGAGAATCCCAAGGATCAGTACATGGCAGCTGAAAGATGTCTTGGATGCAAGACTGGGAGTGAGGCTCAAGTCAGCCGAGCCCCAGCTCAGGATTCCTGAAACAGAACACCACAAAGCCTACCCATAATTTACCTGAGACCTGTGAACCATCTCCTCAATTGCTAAGGTTCAAGTCCTGGTGTTGGACCCATCTCCTTTACTTTTGTTTTCTTATTCTATTTTTTTTTCCGTCTTGGTCATAATATCAGAACCAGGTTGGGGTATGACTGGCTCACTCAAACAATCACTCAAATCTCTCCACACAAATGTGTTCTAATAAGGAGGAGGACCCTGCTGACTCTCTGTCCTGTAAAATCTGACCTTAACAGATGAGTTAAAGGATGGGATTATCCTAGTGGGTGATTGTGGATGCTGTTGTTGATGTTGAGGGAGGCTGGCAAATGAGGGGACACAGCTGAGTCACTTATAATAACAGATACAAAGCTGAGTGTGGTAGTGGATACCTATATTCTCAATACTCGCGAAGATCACAAGTTCAAATCCAGCCTGGGCTACATAGTAAGTCCAAAGACAGCCTGAGCTACATTGTAATCAAGGCCAGCCTGGGCTACAGAGTAAGTCCAAGGCCAACCTGGGCTACATAGTAAGTCCAAGACAGCCTGGGCTACATAGTATGTCCAAAGACAGCCTGGACTACATAGTAAGTCCAAGGCCATCCTGGGCTACATAGAAAGTCCAAGGTCAGCTTGGCCTACTTACATGACTCTTCTCCAAACAACAACAGGTTGTATTTTTTTTCCTTTTTCGTTTCTGTCTCTCCTATTTCCTCTACACGAATACCAGTGCTGTAGTTAGGGGGTGTGGGCGAGAAGTTCCATCATGTCTGATGGTCCAGGATCTCCCAAGCAGCACGGCAAACCAAACAGTGCAGCAAACAAGTCTGTTTCGAATTTTGAAGGAAAATATGACACATGGGAAGTGCTGTCTGAGGAAATGGCTCTAAGATGGGACAACGCCTCGGGAGACTGGGCTTGGACTTGTGCTAGTTTCCTCGTGATAAAAACAATGATGTTCTCAACCAGAGTCTGTGTTGGGAATACAATGCTGTGCTTCCATTTCAACACTGCATAATCTCCATATGGCAACCCTGGAAATCTTGTCTGATATTAAACAGACTATAGGAGAGATAAGTTGAGTATAAACACTGTCATTAAAAAGGGTTTAAATGATGAATATTTTTTTTTAATTTTTGTCTGTGGTACCAGGTTCAGTGTTCTGCATAAACTCTAAAACACGGCAATTTCTTTCTTTTTTTTTTTATCGCCAAACAGAATGGACCTTATATTTTTCTATCTAGGTCTAATCGAGACGTAAAAATAAAATTCTTTGCTTTAAAAAACACTAATTGTGTTTCATTGGCTTTTTTTTGTTAATTTCTTATTTTTAGTGTTTTGTGTTTTGGGGTTCATTTTAACAATTATTTTTTCATTGAATTAATTATTTTCCTATTTTCTAGTGTAGATAAAAATTTAGGTTGCTGGTCTTTGTTTCTAATGTAAGAATTAGTGTTGTAAATAAAGTTTCCTCTTAGCACCGTCATAGTTCTGTCTCATTTTGATACATTTTGATAGTATATTTCCTATCTTCTTCTTTTTTTCTTACTGTTACATAGTTTCATTATTTCTTGACATCTGTATTACTTGTGAATGTGTAATTTACTGTTTCTGGACTGGGACAATCCTGTTGTCTCTCATTGAAGACGTCCATTTTAGTTTTGTTGTATTAGCAGAACACATCCTGAGGGGCTGGAGATGCAGCTCAGTGGACAGAGTGCTCACTTGGCTCTCACACAGCTCTGGGCTCCACCTACAGTACGTCATAGGCCTGGTGTGGTGGTCCATGCCCATAGTCCCATTACCAGGAGGAGAACCAGGAGTTCAATATCATCCTCGGGTGCATAGGGTGTTTGAGGCCAGCCTGGGCTACATGAAACCTGTATAAACAAATATGTCCCACAAGACATCCTTTCTTAGGCATTTGCCACACTTTGTTCTGTGGTTTCTGAGTGTCTGAAAAGTCCAGGGTACTTGAAGGAAAAGAACATCCTGGTGCTACTAGAGACTGTCAGTCAGAGACATTGGCTGGTGACGCCATCTCATCACAGCTGGTTTTCTGCCTGCTTCTGTTGCTGATGGGCTGATCCGTGTCCACAGCTTTACTCATGATCGCCCTGCTTCCTTTTAGCTGTACCCATTCTTGCTTCCTGCTGAGGCCGTGATGGAGTTAGTGACACAAAGAATTGGGATCTCCTTCCAGCCCACTGATTCTCTCAACAGTATGTTCTTTCTCTTTAGAAATAGTTTCTCTGTTTCCTACATTATCAGAAATAAATAGAACACTTTTTTCTGTTTTATCTTCACACTGGGTTTCATGATGTAGGTAGGGCTGGCCTGAAACTCACTGTATAAACCAGGTCGGCATTGAACTCACAGAGATCAGCTTGCTTCTGAGTGCTGGGATTAAAGGGACATACTTGGCTCCTTCTTTTTTCAATTTTTTTAAAATTTATCTCTATGGTGTGTGTGTGTGTGTGTGTGTGTGTGTTTGTGTGTGTTTGTGGGTGTGTATGTGTGTGTGTTTATGTGAGTGGGTGTGTGTGTGTTTGTGTGTGTGTATGTGTGTGTATGTGAGTGTGTGTGTGTTTGTGATTGTGTGTGTATGTGTGTGTGTATGTGAGTGGGTGTGTGTGTTTGTGTGTGTTTGTGTGTGTATGTGTGTGTGTATGTGTGTGTGTGTTTGTGTTTGTGTGTGTGTATGTGTGTGTGTGTGTTTGACCAAAGAGTCCATCAGATCCTCTACACCCTGATCCTCTACAAGAGCAACCAGTGTTCCTAACCAGTGAGCCGTCTCCCAGCCCCTTCTGCCTGCTCTAAACTCCACTTCATTGTTCACCTTGCCCAGACATGCCTTTAATTCCTACTCTTAGTGTTTGTTTTAATTCAGTGAGTTCCTATTCGATTTTCTATTGTTTCATCTATTACCTCACCAAGATGATGTGTATCCTTTCGTTTTGGAAGTTTCTCATTGACGACGCTTGAATCCTGGCTTTAAAATCCTTGCTGACAATTCTGACAATGGTTTTCTCTTGGTGCCACCACCAGGGAACTGTTTTTTCTCCTCTGCTTTTCATTTAGGGGGATGGTCATGGTGTGACGTGATTTCCATTTTGACATCATTTGTCTAAGATGTCAGCAGTCCTGACACTGTGGGTGCAGTGGCTGTTTATCCTTCATAACCTTTTGGTGGTGTTTTGATTTTTCTGGATTTGCCTGATTGAATAAAAGGGATTATACCTCCAGTCCACACTGACAGGCATATCTTAGAGGGGTCAGGAAGAGTGGTTCTCAACCTCCCATACGTAACCTTTTCATAAAGCTCCACCAACTGTAAAATTAGTTCATTGCTACTTCATAACTTTAATTTTGCTATAGTTATGAATTGTAATGTAAATGTCTGATGTACATGATATATGATATGTGACTCCTGTGCAAGAGCCATTTGAGCTCCCAAAGGGGTCTCAATCCAAGGGTTAAGGACCACTGATCTGGACTTAATGGGATGCCCTTACCGACGTAGATGGGTTGCCCAGTGTTGCCGGGGAGAAGTCTCCATCTCTGGAAGGCAAAGGATCTTCCATGATCAGGCTTTTTCCTGGGTTCCTCTGCAATAGTGGGCACACTCTTGATGGTTACTGATGTATCAACTGATTCCAGGCAGTTTTCTTTTACATCCTCGAAGATGAGAATTCTAAACAGGGTTCTGCTAGACAAAAGCAGTGGCTAAAGCTATCCCTGGCGAACTTTCCCCTTCCCTAATGGCTCCTTGTCCCCACAAGGCCAACAGTAGATGTCTGAGTGCCTCCCAAGCTGCACCTTTCCAATCTACACTCTTCCTCTGGGCTGTTTCTTTCACGAAGAGCACACACACCGAACCTGAACCCATCTTGTCTTCAGTCAGCACTAACACCTAGTCCTCTCTGCCAGCTTCGCTTTCCCATATGACCTGGCTGCTCACAATTCTGAGGCATGTTCATGCTTGTATGGACAAACAGAATGGCACCGATTGGCTCATCTAAAATGACACAGATTCTGTATGATTCTGATTCAGAAGCCTGTAAATCAGAGATGAAGAGACCATCGGCAGAGGAAGGAGTTCCTGTAACACAGACATTGCTACAAGGGAATTGGAAGGGAGGGAATGAAGGGCTGGATTTGAACAAATAGGCCTTACATGCATCTATATAAATTCTCAGACAATAATTATAGAGATTAAAAAGAAAACACCTGGGGTTGGGGATTGGGCTCAGTGGTAGAGCTTTTACCTAGCAAGTGCAAGGTCCTGGGTTCGATCTCCAGCTCTGAAAGAAAAAGAAAAGAAAAAGAAAACACTTCATTCAAGTCCCACTGCCTCCTTTGGTCAGCATGTTGCTCCAGGCTGGTGAGATGCTCAGCAGGTCAAGGCCCTTGCCGCCAGGCCTGAGGACCTGAGGTCCACAAACGTGCAGTGGCAAGCTCACACACACAAACACTAATTAATTAACTAATTAATTAACTAACTAATTAATTAAAGTAAATTACCATTTCTTAATAAATAAAACAGTATAAAGCTGCCGCTTGCATGAAAAGGTCTGCATTATTAGCTGACCCTTGACCCATTCTCTCTCAGGCTCACCAAAGTGAGGACCATGTGGGACTATCACCAACCCGTGCTTAGCACCTGACAGAATCCTGAGTGTATCTGTGTGAGGAATGAAGGGCACCCTGGGCATGCAAAACACCACACAGGTCCAAGACAGAAGGGTGCCTCAGTGCACATATGCAAAACCAAAGTTCAGATGAGTTCACGAGAAACCATGAAATAACACACAGCCCGCATGGTCAAACTTGAGCTTTCTCAGAATTAAAATTTGCCTGATTCTACCTAGCGTTTCCAAAGAGGACCAGCAACAGCTTCTTGTCTTGTACTCGTCCTTTCTACTCTATTTCTATTTTGTTTAATAATAATTTTAAAACATCCTAACTATTGGTGAAACACCGTTTATCAAACAGGAATAAACAGGTGTCTCTTGTTAAACAAGATGGTTTTAATCTTTCTTGGTACTTTTAGCCCTATTTGGGGGAGTTTTGTTGTTTTGTTCTTGTTTTTGTTTTCAACTTAATGCACACTGCTGCATCATGGAACAAAGATTTGGGGGGAAATGCTGCAGGTTTGGAGTTTGCCCTTGAGAACCCCTACAGAGTTAGGCAGAGGACACTCTGGCTGTCCTCTCCTTTGTTCTGAGAGGAAAGAAGGGAGCTCTCTGTGGTGATTACAAATACCTGTTTCTCTTTTATCTACTTGTCCCCAGATCCACTCTCCCTGCCTTCTACGCCAATATCCTGCTCTGGAATTAAATAAATGAATACATACCTGTGTGTGGTTGCATAAGCATGGGAGGTCAGAGGTCAACCTTAGCTGTCTTCCTCAGTCACTGGCTCAACTTTCTTCAGTGGTCGAGTTGACACACCTGGGAAGAGGAGACTGTAGCTGCTTGTTTTCTAATACTAATTGGGTTCCCCAAATTAGTTTGCAGGAGAATGTCTGCATGTAGCTTCTGGGAACCTGCCCACAGTTAATTCTGATTGGTGAATAAAGATGCTAGCCGCCAATAGCTGGGAAGGAGGGAGAGAGGGAGAGAGAGATAGAGAGAGAAAGAGAGAGAGAGAGACAGAGACAGAGAGAGATAGAGAGAGAGAGGGAGATATAAATATGTATATATATATATAGAGAGAGACAGAGAGAGAGACAGAGAGAGGGGGAGAGAGACAGAGAGAGATAGAGAGAGAGAGGAAGATATATATATATATATATATATATATATATATATATATATATATAGAGAGAGAGAGAGAGAGAGACGGGATTTAGGGTTCCCGGGCATGGGTACGGGAGCAAGCAGGACAGAGAAGTCCCTGTGCCTTAGGAGAGTGTGAAGGAGGGGAGACAGAGGCTGCCATGGAAGGGAAATAACATGCAGAAGGGCAGAGCTGCCGTATAAAAGGGCTAATAGATCATGGCCCAGAGGGCTGCACCTTGGATTCAAGAAGAGCCAAGATGAAGCATAGAAATTAGTAAATAGTAACTAGGAGTTATTTCTGGGAGGCGGATTCTAACAGCATGGAGGGTAGGCAGCTGCCCAGCTATGTGCTGCTTTAGATACAGATGCTGGGTGCGTTTCTTTCATTTGGGAACAGAAACCATTGAGGTGAGTAACCCCGCGAGGGGTTTATTATTATTATTATTATTATTATTATTATTATTATTATTATTATTATTATTATTTTACTACAGGGGACCTCAGCTGAGGATTTGCCTCCATTGCATTTGCCTGTGGACAGATCTGTGAGGCACCTTTTGGAATAATGATTGGTGTTGGAGGCCCAATGTGGATGGCGCCACCTCTGGGTGGGCGGTCCTGGTTACAGAAGAAAGCACGGTGACCAAGCAATGAGGAACAAGCCAGTACGCGGTTGTTCCTCCACGGCCTCTGCTTCAGATGCTGCCTTCAAGTCTCTGCCTTCGGTTCCTGCCCTGACTTTCTTCCTGATGGGCACTGATCAAGCTGAAGTCAACCCTTTCCTCCCTGAGATAGTTCACACAGTATTTCCTCAGAGCAAAGAGAAGGAACTGAGACAGTTCCACCGTGCCTTGCTTTGTTTTCTTGCAACAAAGTCTCACACTTACACCCCAAACATACCAGTCGAGCTGGTGGACTAGAGAGCATCGGGGATGCATCTGTCCACCTCTCTGGTACCAGGATTCCAGGCCACCATGTCTGACTTTTATTTTTTAACGTGGGTTCTAGGGACTGAACTCAGACCCTCATACTTTCATGGCAAACACTTTACTGGCTAAGCCAGCTCCTTAGCCTGAGAACCCCACCTCAGCAACTTGGAAAGCCATTCCTCTGTCAGACCACAGTCTCTCTGTAAGGCACACGTTCCTTCCAGGAAAATTCGATGTGGGTTAAATTTCTAATCAGAAGACAGGAAGCCATGTGAGCTATGAAGGATTTTGTATTGTTTCTCAATAGGGCGGCATTTTGCATTTGTAAAATGTGAAGTTTCTGGAAGAAACCTCATCTGCCTTATACTCCACAAAAAAGGAAACACCTTTAGTCCATGAAGTATAACTTAACACCCACAGTAATCATGAAAAAGGCAGGGGTGGATATCATCTGTGTTGTGTGGTCCTGAGAAAGGTCAGTTATTTAGCAGATAGTTATCAAACATTTAACGGGGAGAGGGGGAGATAAAAGAATGTAACTTTAAAATTATATTGACTTCACTATTCTTTCGGCAGAAACGTTTTAAATAATATTCCATTGTCCTTCCTGGTGAGTGTGTTTTAATTGTTGTATCACATCCACCTCCTGGGACATTGGCCCTTATTTTAGTGTGTGGTTGCTAATTGCTAAGGAAGGCCTGGAGAGAGGCTGGCAAAGTGGGGTTCCAATTGGACAGAAGTTGAGTTCAAATGAGGATGGCAATAATTCTGGCCTTAGAAGGGCAAACACAATAAATATATCTGCTAGGAATAGTCTGGTCACAATAACATAAAACCAATCAGTATCCCTTAATCACAAGGGTGTGATTTACTTGGGAAGAAACACCAAAGCACACACAGCATCAGTTCACCAGCCCAGCCATCCCACAGGACTCTTGGCTCATCCATCTTTCTCATCCTACTGCCCTCAGTGATTGGCTGTAATGTAGTCACAAGATGGCGGCTGCATCTGCAGAGAACACATCACACTCCTCCACAGCAGTACTCCAACCCTGGATGGGAGGATGAGGAAGAGAGATGAAACTGTCTTGGATAGCTCCCTATTTGTGACGGGCAGAAAAAAATCTTTGCTCAGAAGATTTTTGGTGTGTCTCAGTGAGTCTTCTGATGCACCTCAACACCAGTGACATGCACAGAACAAAGCTAGCATGACTGATTCAAGCTAATCAGGATGCCATCCGTGGATTAAAGGATATAAAGTCAGTTATACTAATATCCAAATGAATCTGGCTATTTGCAGTGAGAATTTTGGTGTATTTAAAAACATAGAAATATTATAAGAGTATTTTAGTTTTAACCCAGGCTGATGGGTATGGGGTTGCTTCTGATTGTCAACAGTGGCTGACTATGATTTGCCTCGTGCTCTGGCAGGGGCGTGATTTTGCCAGCAGCAGATAGATTCTGCAAGTGAGTAACATTTGGGATGCTGAGAGAGACTTTTCAGAGAACATATAAATGCTAGAGCCCCAGAGGTGGGCTGCTGTTGGTTGCAGTTTGTTAAATAATCACGCCCAAAGAAGAAACTAAACATCCTGACAATGAAGATGAAACTTGCCCCCTAAGGAACTCGATGCCCCTAATCAACAGGAGGTCCTCTAATGGTGATAGAACCCCTTTCCCTCTCTCCTCTTTTCTCTCCTGTCTAGTGTTAGGGGGTTGAAGGTGAAAGAAAGGAGAACCTACAAAGTAGCCAAAGGACAGCTACAGCTATTGAATGAAGGTCCATCATCAGCAACAAAGTATGAGGCATGTGTATCAGGTAACAACAGAGACAATTTTAGGAAACAGGCCACTTGTAGGCCACTGTGATTTAAATGGAATTTAGCAGCTTGGCAGAGAGGTAACTTCCCTTCACTATCATTTGGCGACATGTTACAATTCAAGGGAATATCCTTGTTTCTTCCATATGTCTCAGTGTCTCTCTTGTTCCTCACACTCTGGTGTCTGAAGTGGAAATTTCTGCTTGTCCTGTGATGCAGACTCATGTGGGGTATGGCTAAGGCAAGTCATTTGATATTTGGAGAGATTACGAGTATGACTCAGTAGACACTGATGAGGTGCTTGCATTGTTTGCCCTGCAATCCCTCCTTGCTCTTGATTCTTAATGACCTTCACTTTATTGAGGTGTGGCAAAGAGCTCCTGGTATTCCAGCTGGTTCTGGTCACTCCTGCTGACTACTGCCAGTTTGGTGGAGGCCTGACTGTTTCTGCTAGATTGTGCTACCAGTGATGATTTGTGTGTGGTGACATTTTTTTTCAACTGGACTATTGGTATCCTGACACTACCGGACTGGACTGCCGGTGTCCTGACAGCTCAGATTGGATTTGCCCCAAAGAACTACTTCTAAACAGGTCCACATCCACTTGCCCTATTTATCATCTTTTCTCCCCTACCTTTGGACAGTGGGCTAGAAGGGGGCTCTAAGCACTTGAGAACCCTTATTAAAGTAGGTTGAAAAAATCTAAGTCTACATGAATCCCCATATAATGAAGGGGTGTCGGACTCGTTTCCATTACAACTTCTTTTCCCTTGCATCTGTTTTTGCAACTATCTCCTCTTTAAAGAAAGTGCTCGGGGAATTTTATGAGGAAAATTCGTTACATGCATGGATTTAATAACATGTTTTCCCATTTGTGTGTATGCATATATGCATATGTGCTATGCGTGTATGTGTTCATGTGGGTGACATGCAGGCCAGAGGACCAATTTACCTTGTTTTTGACCCTGTGTCTCTCTGTGGCCTGAATCTCACCAGTATAGGTCAGAAGGGCTGACAGTAAACCCAGCAATTCTCCAACTCTTGGTTCAAGAACTTATACCCATGCTTAGTTTTTTACTTTGTGTCCAGTTCCTCAGGCTCCACTCCAAGCTGTCTCCCTCATCCCAAGCAGTGTGTTTGAAAAGGAAACATTAAGTAACAATTAGGACTAATGGACTGACCAGAGTGATTCAAGCACCATAAGGGCATTACAAACAAAGAGTGGGAATTCGGAGCATTGAGATGAGAATGTTCAAAGATAACATGTGACAGTTTTTAAAACCTTCAGGAAAAACCACAGCCTATAAGGGAAAGCTGAAAACTGTGTCTTCATTCACTCAAGACAAGAATCAATAGAAACCCAAGCTTGTGTCAGCTTATTTCCTATGTAATTGCATAAGTTTGTTTCTTATTTAAGAGGCATAAGCCCTTTTCCCTCTGATGCTGTCCCTACTATGCAAAATGAAGTGGGGAACGGCTCCCTATAGCTGTGGGTTTGTGTGTAGACCAGTACCAGATTGTCTCTCATCCCTGTCCCACCCCAATGTCATATTGGCACTTCCAATTGACCAGGTGACAGCAATGTCTGGCTATCACTTCTGACGATAAGCAGGAACTTGAAAGGTCACAGAGCCTGTAATAGCCTTGCAGAAGGAGGCCCAGGCATAGTGTGATCTTCTTTGAATCTTTCACTGTTCTCTCCAGTACTGTGTTTTGTAGATGTTGGAGGCACTCTGGCTACCAACTCATCAAAGTCCACATGGTCTTCAAACCCAGTAGACATAACCCTGCTTTTTTTTTTCACCTTCCCAAGAATTGGCACTAAAGATGAGGCCACTTTTTTCTAGTAGCAGGATGTAAGCAGATGTTCTGGTATCTCTAGTCCTCAGCATCCAGATGTATTAAAAAAATCAAAACACTTGATTTATATGTTCCCACCACACCTGGTATTTACAATATGTTTCAAAGAATCCAGACTCACCCCTAGTTAAATACTTCTTTAGTTGTATTAATACGTAGCCTGTGGAATCTTATATTTCCAATTACTCAATCCCATCTGCTCTAACTTGCTGTCTATTTTATATTTACATCAGATGTGAAAATATATTTCTATTATTTCATGTTACAGAGCAATCATGACTGAAAATGTTAATTTTATTGCTGTTTTAATTATTCTGTTCCTTATGCACTGAGTTCTGTGTATGGATATGAATTTCTGACTCATTATTTTGTCTCCTTAAATGATTCTTCTGTAACATTCTTTTTCAAAGTCTACTTTTTAATTTTTAATTATCTCTGTGTGTGTGTGTGTATATGTTTGTGTGTGTATGTGTGAGACTTAATGAGTTGAAGACAGAACGGGAGAGCCTAGATTTCTTAGGGTTGTTCATACAAGGTCTCAGCCACAGAGGATGAAAGGTAACACGTTCAGTATGGCGAGAACAGCTCAGATTTAGGTCACTACAACTCAGTGTGGATCCGCTCACATCAGCCCCTCCCTGGATGTGTGGCTTGCCTGGAAGAGTGTTAAGTCAATAATACATTGAATCCTGTTCTGACATGCAAGCATAAATGTTGAGGACAAATAATCTTTCTATGATTATGGCTATAAAATTTTATTTTTCTTGTGTTTATTATATTATATATGCTTTCCGAACTCTGCTGCATACTATAGAGTAAATACATTTAGTGTGCATGAGAACTCCACATAAGAGGCTACAAATATACCTCAGCTGTTAAAGGCTTGTGACCCAACCAAAATGTCAATGAAACTGAAATTAGTCACTGTATATTAGGTGTTTGTATTGAAATAGTCACATATTAGCTCTTTGTAATTCTCTACATCACATCAGGTCTAATTATAATGATAGTGAATCCATCCAATTACAAAATTCACCTTTATAGCTAATACCTTATTTGAACTATTTAACTTGTGTTTTGGTTTCATCTTCCTATTCTATTCCAAAGGAAGCATAGTTATTGCTCTCTTATATTCAAATAGCCACATCGTCTGCGGTAATCCGGTATGTTAGTAAAATATCAAAATCGGTTTCTTTAGTTCATTTACTTTGGAGAGATCTAATCTCAGCAGAAAGGCTGAAATGAAATATAAATAAAATAAACAAACTGAATAAAATATAAATCTTTATAAAAGATAAATGATATAGTAAAATAAGTTATAAAACACAGAAATTAATCACAAAATTCAAACTCAGATTACCACCACCAAACACCCAGCTCACTGAAAATAAAGACCATGGACCTATTATATAAGTAAGTACCTGTGAGCACATGCTTGACAACACTCTAAGTTCTTTCTCTCCCTTTACATTAAGGAAGCAGAGGTCATGGCTACCCCTAAGTTCTCAGAAATATCCATGGTTATGGTTAAGATGCAACGGAAAATCTAGAATGCCTGTTTATGGAAGATGAGGGTTTTTTTTCTTATTTGCATCCTTAATGTATCATAATCGATGAAATTCTAGATGCCTCGTGAAGATGTATTATATAAATTAATAATGAAGAAGATTCAATTTAAAATTATATTATGTTTATTAGAAGAATTTTTCCACTCAATTTCATAATCCATTTTATATAATACAGACTATGTCATTCTTCACAGATTCCAGTCAGGATATATCTTAATATGCCATGCTTATTCAAGTGTATTTTGTATCTATTTGTATCCATCTACCCATGACAACCCCTCCATATAAATTTCATATACAGGAAATGCCTATGCTGATATTTCCATTTATTAGGATGATAAAGAAGATAAAAGCTTCCTGTTTCTTGCTGCGCCCAGAGATGACATAGTACAATAGCTCTCTGTACCCAAATTCGGTGGGTTAGAAACCTGGACTCCCAGAATCATGGACAATTCTGAGATCTTAGGGGAAACCATTACCTCTGCTCACATTCCTGTGCTGAGAGGAAGCTGCTTAGAGCCCTATGGATACAGGAACCTTGGGAGAAAAGGGAGGGGATCCTTCCAGTATCTACCTGTGTCCAGAGATGGAAGCCAGTGGCCAGTAAAGTAACACAACTGAGAACACAGGCGAGACCAACCCTTCTGCTCCAAGCAACCAGGCTGGCGGCATCAGGATACAGAAAACAAGAGCAGTCTGGGACAGGACACTTCCTGTTTCCACCTGCACCCATTGCTGATCTGGTCCCACATATCTCTGTACCCACATCTTGGTGGGAGAAAAGAAGTCTATAGGAACAGTGACAAAGAGTTTTACAGGATGGTGAAGCCACCATCAGAGACAGCAAGACCATGAAACACCAGAGAAAACCTGATGACAAGAGTCAAGCACAAAAACCTAAACAACAGAAACCAAAACTACTTGGCATCATCAGAGCTCCCTTATCCCAAGAAAGCAAATATTGGATATCCCAACAGAAAAAGCAAGATGTGGATTCAAAATCATTTTTCATGATGATGATAGAGGACATTGAGTAGGGAACATATAAAACTCTTCAAGAAATACAAGACAACACAGGTAAAAAGTAGAAGCCCTTAAAGGGGAAACACAAAATTCCTTCAAGAATCACAGGAAAACACAGTCAAGCAGATGAAGGAATTTAAAAATTCTAGGATCAATAAGTGGAAATGGCAGCAATAAAGAAAGCACAAAGAGAGACAACCCTGGAGGTGGAAAACATAGGGAAGAAATCAGAAGTCATAGACAGAAGCATCAGAAAGAGAATACAAGAGATAAAAGATAAAAATCTCAGGGGCAGAAGATACCGTAGAAAACATTTACAAAACCATCAAAGAAAATGTAAAGCTCAAAGAGCTCCTAATGGAAAACAACCAGGAAATCCAGGACACAATGAGAATATCAAACCCAAGGATAATGGGTATAAAAGAGAACGAAGATTCCCTTATAAAAGGGCCAGTAAATATCATCAAAAATTATAGGAGAAAACTCCCCTACCTAAAGGGAGAAATGAATATAATAATAAAAGAATCATATATTACTCCAAATACATTGGACGAAAAAGAAAGTTCTCCCTTCACATAATAGTCTAAACACCAAATCCAAAAAACAAAGAAAGAATATTAAAGGCAGTAAGCAAAAAAGTCAGGTAACATATATAGGCATACCTATAAGTATTACACCAGACTTCTCACCAGAGACTATGAAAGTCAGATCCAGAGTGGATTTTATAAAACACTAAGAGAAAAGAAATGCCAGCCCAGGCTACTATCCCTGCAAAACTTTCAATCAGCGCAGCTGGAGAAACCAAGATATTTTGTGATATGCTAAATTTACAAAGTATATTTCCACAAATCCTGCCCTATGAAAGATAGTAGATGGGAAACTCCAACACAAGAAGGAAAATTACACACTATAAAAAGCAAGAAATTAATGCTCTTTCAACAAACCCAAAAGAAGAGAGTCTCACAAACATAATTCCACCTCTACCAAAAAAAAATAACAGAAAACCACAATAACTATTCATTAATATCTCTTAGCATCAATGCAAATTCTCCATTAAAAAAGACATAGACATACAGACTGCATACATAAAGAAGAACTAGAATTTTGTTGCATTAAGGAAACACAGCTCAGTGACAAAGACAGATAGTATCTCAGAATAAAAGGCTGGAAAACAATTTTCCAAGAAAATGGTCTGTAGAAACATCATGGAGCATACATTCCAGTATCTAACTCAACCAAAAGTTATCAAAAAAAATGATAAGGAAAGACACTTCATTTTCATCAGAGAAAAAAATTCCACCAAGGTCAATTCTCTATCATGAAAATCTATAATCTATATCCAACGGCACCTAAATTTATAAAGGAAATCGAACTAAAACTCAGGCTAACGAAATAGTCGTGGGAGACTTCAACAACCCACACTCAGCAATGGCCAGATCATGGAATGGGAAACCGGAGACACAGAGAAATTAACAGCTTTTGAACCAAATGGATTTAAGGAATATCTATAGAATATTTCACCCTTGAACAAAAGAATACACCTTATTCTCAGGAACTCAAGGCACATTCTCCAAACTGATCATACAGTTGGTCATAAAAGAGGCATCAACAGCTACAAAAGAGTGAAATAATCCCATGCATTTTCTCACACTACCATGACCTAAGGCTGGACTTCAATAACAACAAAAATGTCAGGAAGCCCAAATACACATAGAGGTTGACCAATATTTTACTCAGTGATAACTTGGTAGAGGAAGAACTAAAGAAAAAAATTAAAAATGTTTTAAAATTTTAGGAACTGTAAGGTACAACAAACAAACTTATGGGACACAATGATAGTATAGCTAAGAGGAAAACTCATAGCTCTGAGAGCATCCAAAGAGAAACTGGAGAGAGCATACATTAGCAGCTTGACAAAAAATATAAAAGCTCAAAAACAAAAAGAAGCAGATTCACCCGAGAGGAGCAGAAGGCAGGAAATAATCAAACTCAGGTCTGAAATCAACTAAGGAGAAACACAAAGAACTCGACAAAGAATCAATAGAACCAGGAGCTGGATCCAAGGGTAAATCAACATGGTGCATAAACCTGAGCTAGAATGACAAAAGGGCACAGTATCCAAATAAGAAAATCAGAAAGGAGAGGGAAACAAAATAACAGAATCTGCAGAAATTCAAAACATCATCATACCGTATTACTGAAATTTATATTCAAGGAAAGTAGAAAATCTGGACAAAATGATCAATTTTCTATACAGGGAGCAGTTACCAAATTTAAGTCAGGGTCAGATAAAATATCTAAACTGTACCATGAATCCTAAAAAATTAGAAACAATTATTAAAAGCTACCACTTGGGAAAAGATCCCAGGACCAGATGATTTTAGTTGAAAATTCTATCAACACTTCCTAGAACCAAATACCACTATTGTCCAAAATATTCCACAAAATACAAACAGAGGAAACTACCCAATTCCATCGATGAAGCCACAGTTATGCTTATACCTAAAGCACACAAAGACCCAATAAATAAAGTGAACTTCAGACCAATTTCCCTTTGAATATTGACAAAAAATATTCAATCAAATCATTGCAAACCAAACCCATGAACACATCAAAATGGTCATCCATCACGATCAAGGAGACTTCAAAACAGGAATTCAAGGATAGTTTAATATGGAATTCCATCAACATAATCCACCAGATAATCAAACTGAAAGAAAAAAATGATATTTTCATCTCATTAGATGCTGCGAATGCATTTGACAAAATAAAACACCCCTTCATAGCCAAAGTCTTACAATGATAGAATTCATGGCCCATACTCAACAACAATAACGTAATGGACAGCAAACCAGTAGCCAAATATCAAACTAAATGAAGAGAAACTTGAAGCTCTTCCTCTAAAATCAGGAACTAGACAAGGCTATTCATTCTCTCCCTACTTATTCAATATGGTACTCCATGTGCTAGTCTGATCAATTAGACAACAAAAGGAGGACAAAGGGATACAAATATGAAAGGAAGAGGTCAATATATCACTATTTGCAGGTGATATGATAGTATACTTAAGTGACTCCATAATTTCCACCAGAGAAATACTGCACGTGATAAACAGCTTCAGGAAAATCCTGGATATAGAATTAACTCAAACATATCAGTAACATTCCATGAATAAACAGACCAAGAAAGAAATTAGGAAAATGACACTCTTCACAATAATCACAAATAACAAAAAATAACTCCGTGTAACTCAAACCAGCCAAGTGAAAGTGCCGTATGAAAAGAACTTACTTTCTCTAAAAGAAGAAAATCTCAGAAGATGGAAAGACCTTTCATGTCCATGGATTGGCAGTATTGATATAGTAAAAATGGCCCTTTGCCAAAAGCAATCTACAGATTCAATGCAATCCCCAAGAAATTTTCAACAAAATTCTTCATACAGTTAGAAAGAGAAATATGCAAGTTCATTTAGAATAAGAAAAAAAACAAGGAAGTTGAAACTATTCTCAATATAAAGAAATTCTGTGGAAATAAACATCCCTAACCTCAAGTTGAATATCCAGCAATAGTGATAAAAATTATATGGTATGGGTACAGAGACAGGCAAGTAAACACCTGTGTTGGTTCATCTAGATGTCAGCGTGTAAATTATTGTAAATCCATCTATTCTTATCACGCTGTACAAAGCTGAAGTCCAAGTGGATTAAGGGCATCCAGAAAAAAGAGATAAACACAAACCAATAGAAGAAAAAGTGGGGAAAAGCTTGAACACGTGATGACTATGGAAAATTTCTTGAACAGAACACCAAACCAGTGGCTTATGCTTTACGATGAAGAGTTAACAGATTGGACCTTGTCAAAATGCAAAGTGTCTGTAAGGCAAGGAACACTGTCATTATGACAAAACGGCAACTAATACCTTGAAAAACAATCTTTGCCCTTCTATACCTGAAAGAGAACTAATATTCAATATGTACAAAGAACTCAAGAAGTTATACTCCAGAAAGTCAAATAGCCCCATTATAAATGGGGCACAGATATAATCAAATAATTTTCAGCAGAAGAATTTTTGATTGGATGAGAAATACATAAAGAAATGTTCCACATCATTGTTCATCAGGGTAATGCAAATCAAAGGATACACCAGGCAGAACGGCTAAGATCAAACATTCAGTTAACAGCAGATTCTGGTCACAATGTGGAGAAAGAGGAAGACTCCTCCATTATTGGTGGGATTGAAATGAGGTACAATATTCCGTAAATTACTCTGGGCTTTCATCAGAAAATTTGACAAGTATATGCTGAAGACTTAGCTATCCCACTCCTGGGCATATTACCAAATGATGCCCCAACATATAACCAGGAAAAATGTTGTTCTACGTTTATAGCAGCTGTATTCATGATAGCCAGAAGCTAGGAAGAACCCAAATGATTTGACCACATGAATGGATACAGAAAATGTGGTTCATCTACATAATTGAGTGCAACTCAGTAATCAAATACAATGACATCACGAAATTCATAAGTAAATGAATGAAAGTATAAAATACCATCTTGAATGAAGCAACCAAATCACACACACACACACACACACAAAGAAACAAATATAAAACACACATACACGCACAAACACACACACACACACACACACACACACACACACACACACACACTCACACACACACACTATCCCAAAAACTTGAATTACACAACATACAATTCACATACCGCTTTAAGTTCAAATAGAAGGATGATCCAAGTGAGGATGGTCTGTCTTAAAAGGGGAAACAAAAATATTCATAGGACATGATATGGAGATTAAGTTTAGAGCAGAGACGGACGGAATAGCCCTTCTGAGCCTAAACCACCTGGGGATGCAGCCCACATACATACAGCCCCCAAACCTAAACAACATTGCTGAGGCCAACAAGTGCATGCTCACAGGAGCCTGATAGAGCTGTCCCCTGAGAGGCTCTCCGAGATCATGACAAACACCGAGGCTGATGCTTGCAGCCAACCATTGCACTGAGAACAGGGTACCCTTTGGAGAAGAGAGAGAAAGTATTGAAGGAGCGGAAGTGCCTTGCAACCCAGGAAGGACAACAGGGGTCACGAACCAGAGCTCCGCGGGACTAAAGCACTTCCTGAAGACTGCACATGGATAGACTGGCGTCTCCAGCTGCATATGTATCAAAGCATGACCGTGCTCTGCACCAATGGGAGGAGCCCTTGTTCATGCCAAGGCTGGACCTTCCAGGAAATAGAATGTCACGCTGGGAAGGCAGCATGGGGATGATTTTGCGGAGGGGAAGCACCTTTGAAGAAGACAGGGCAGCAGAAAAGGATAGGGATGGGGGTTTATGGATGGAGGCCTCACACATGGAGTCTTTATATTTTCTATGCATTTAACAGCTCAATGGCAAGGCCACTTCCTAACCTCCGATTGGCTAAACTATCGCCCACTGATATTCCCACGTTATTATTTGCTAAAATCTATATCCCAACTTTCTTGCCCTGGACACCATTGGGCAGCTATCCTGGGTCTGCTTATTCTCATGCTCTTCTATGTCAGCTGCTTCTCTGTCCTGAACGACTCCCCTCTGCTCCTGTCCTGGAGAATCTCCATGTCTTCTTCCTCTCTGGTCCTTTGTCCAAGCGTCCAGAGACTCCTGCACTGTCTGCTCTGCCTAGACACTGGCTATCAATATCCCTATTTTCCAATCAGACCAACTGAGGCAGGGTCCCTGATTCCTAAGTTCAGGACACTGTGATAAGCATGAGAATAAAATCAGCTACAATAACTATTTGTATGTGATTTTCTGGCAACAATATTCCCCAAATTTTAATATTCTGTTAAAGTACTAGAATCATAGAAAATACCAAGTAGACACATAATAACAATAATAACAATAATAATATAATATAATATAATGTAATAAAAGTGATAATAAAAATAATAATAAATATAATAATAATATAATTAATATAATAAAATGATAATAAAAAGAATAATAAATATAATAATATAATATAATAAAATGATAATAAAAAGAATAATAAATATAATATAATATAATAAGATGATAATAAAAAGAATAATAAATATAATAATATAATATAGTAAAATGATAATAAAAAGAATAATGAATATAATAATTATAATAATAAATAATAATAAAATAAAATAATCATCATCATAATCATCATCAAAGCCTAAGTGAACAGAGAAATAAATATACAAAAACTGTGAAGGAAAAAGACCAAGTCACAAATAAAGCTGATCACATTAGACTAACACCTGAATTTTCACTGGATAATCTATAATATCCATTGAATATAAATATATAATATAATATAATATATATATATATATATATATATATATATATATATATATATATATATATGGGCTTGGATCACCTTTCAACACATTGTCAGAGAATACAGATACCAGTCTCAAATTTATTACTGAGCAAAAGTATCGTTCACATCAACCCGAGAGGAGAAACTTTACACAGCATAATCACCAGGAAGCCATGTCTCTTCAGCAACCTTAGTCTAAAAATGGGAAACCGCATTCTGAAAATAAGGGATATTCTCAGGAGGACAGAAATGGTAAATAACCCTGTAGTAATTCATCAGAAGTGGGAAAAAGTATGGGGCATCAACAAAATAAAAAAGACTCATAAATACTCCTCATTAATAACGCTAAGCATAGGGTTTGGGGATTTACTCAGTGGTTAGAGCGCTTGCCTCGCAAGCGCAAGGCCCTGGGTTCGGTCCCCAGCTCCGAAAAAAAAATGCTAAGCATTAACTGTCCCACACCAATAATATACAGGCTATCAGTTAGTATAGGAAAACAGGTTTATTTCTCCTACATCCAAAAAGTACATTTGTTTTAGATACAATTGCATACTCGTGTTTAAGATGCAATTGCCCATAATTCTTTTACTTTTTCTTTTCTTTATTTTTTTGTAAGTATATTTATTATTCATTAGTTTTTTTATAAAAATCTAGCAGATTTTCTTTTTAGTGGTAAGTGTAGAATTTTCATTTATTGTTTTTCTTTTTCTTTTTTTTCTTTTTTTTTGGGGGGTGTTCCCCTCCCCATCCTCCCCCCATTACCACCCTCCCCCCAACAATCACGTTCACTGGGGATTCAGTCTTGGCAGGACCAAGGGCTTCCCCTTCCACTGTTGATCTTACTAGGATATTCATTGCTACCTATGAGGTCAGAGTCCAGGGTCAGTCCATGTATAGTCTTTAGGTAGTGGCTTAGTCCCTGGAAGCTCTGGTTGCTTGACATTGTTGTTCATATGGGGTTTCGAGCCCCTTCAAGCTCTTCCAGTTCTTTCTCTGATTCCTTCAACGGGGGTCCTATTCTCAGTTCAGTGGTTTGCTGCTGGCATTCGCCTCTGTATTTGCTGTATTCTTGCTGTGTCTCTCAGGAGTGATCTACATCCGGCTCCTGTCGGTCTGCACTTCTTTGCTTCATCCATCTTGTCTAATTGGGTGGCTGTATGTGTATGGGCCACATGTGGGTCAGGCTCTGAATGGGTGTTCCTTCAGTCTCTGTTTTAATCTTTGTCTCTCTCTTCCCTGCCAAGGGTATTCTTGTTCCCCTTTTAAAGAAGGAGTGAAGCATTCACATTTTGATCATCCGTCTTGAGTTTCATGTGTTCTAGGCATCTAGGGTAATTCAAGCATTTGGGCTAATAGCCACTTATCAATGAGTGCATACCATGTGTGTCTTTCTGTGATTGGGTTACCTCACTCAGGATGATAAATTCCAGTTCCATCCATTTGCCTATGAATTTCATAAAGTCATTGTTTTTGATGGCTGAGTAATATTCCATTGTGTAGATGTACCACATTTTCTGCATCCATTCCTCTGTTGAAGACAATTGGGTTCTTTCCAGCTTCTGGCTATTATAAATAAGGAATTCTGCACGAAACACATCTCGATCCGGACTCTTTTCGGTTGGGAGACCTTTAATGACTGGGTCTATTTCCTTAGGAGTTATGGAGTTGTTTAAATGGTTTATCTGTTCCTGATTTAACTTTGGCACCTGGTATCTGTCTAGGAAATTGTCCATTTCCTGCAGATTTTTAAGTTTTGTTGAATATAGGCTTTTGTAGTAGGATCTGATGGTATTTTTTAATTTCCTCTGATTTTGTGGTTATGTCTCTCTTTTCATTTCTGATTTTGTTAATTTGGACACACTCTCTGTGTCCTCTCGTTAATCTGGCCAAGTGTTTATCTTGTTGATTTTTCAAAGAACCAACTTTTGGTTCTGTTGATTCTTTCTATGGTCGTCTTTGATTCTACTTGGTTGATTTCAGCTCTGAGTTTGATTATTTCTTGCCTTCTACTCTTCCTGGGTGTATTTCCTTCCTTTTTGTTGTAGAGCTTTTAGTTGTGCTGTCAAGATGCTGACATATGCTCTTTCCTGTTTCTTTCTGCAGGCACTCAGCGCTATGAGTTTTCCTCTTAGCACAGCTTTCATTGTGTCCCATAAGTTTGGGTATGTTGTACCTTCATTTTCATTAAATTCTAAGATGTCTATAATTTCCTTCTTTATTTTTTCCTTGAACAGGTTATCATTGAGTAGAGCATTGTTTAACTTCCACGTATATGTGTGTGTTCTTTCCTTATTGTCATTGAAGACCAGCTTTAGCCCGTGGTGGACTGATAGGACGCATGGGATTATTTCTATCTTTCTGTATCTGTTGAGGCCTGTTTTATGACCAATTATTTGGTCAATTTTGGAGAAAGTGCCATGAGGTGGTGAGAAGAATGTATATCCTTTTGCTTTAGGGTAGAATGTTCTATAAATATCTGTTAAGTCCATTTGGTTCTTGACTTCTCTCAGTCTGTCTATGTCTCTGTTTAATTTCTGTTTCCATGACCTGTCCATTGATGAGAGTGGGGTGTTGCAATCTCCTACTATTATTGTGTGAGGTGCAATGTGTGCTTTGAGATTTAGTAAGGTTTCTTTTATGTATGTAGATGCCAGTTATGGGAACAGAGTATTCTGCTCTCAGGCATGTAGTTGCTCCTGTTCACTGGGTTTCAGCTGTCCTTGTGGGTAGGAACCAGCAGGACGTGCACCTACTTCTCCTAGGTTCCCCTGGGGGGGAGGGCGGTACAGATGGGACAAGGTGTTTTCCTGTTGAGTCAGGAATCTGGGCAGAGAATAGTCTCCTTTGGTTTCCCAGGAGTTCCTGTTACTCTGAAGTTATAGTTCCCCCACCCTCAGCATTTGGGTGCAAGGAGCTATTTGATTAGTTCAATTCAGAACCAGGCACAGTCTGGAACATGATGGTCCTGCAGCTTTACTCCTCCTATATTCCTGTGTCCAGAGGCACTAAGCAGTTTTGTCTTGGGCCAGAGATGTGGGCAATGGTAGGTAAAAGTGTCCATCTCTCCTGCCCTGTAGTCTCAGTTTACCCTACACTCCTGGATGATCAGCTCTCTCTCCAACAGCATCTAGGAGCAGGGAGATCTGGGCCAGGATCAGCGAGATTCAGTTGCAAACTAGAAACTGGAAGCACCCGGTCCCAATGGAAATTCTGCCTTTGCCTTTCCTGAGTCCATCAGGCAGGACACTTGGAGCAGAAAAGTTGGTTTCACCTCTGGTCTCAGGCCTGAAGTCACACCTCGGGCTGACTTTCCAGTTTCCAAAAGAGCCGCAAGCAGAAAGGTCCTGCCCGTAATGCTCCTAGGTCCCTATGCACATTAGTCCCAGATGGACCTAGGTATTTTTTTCTTGAGTCAGGAATGTGAGCAGAGTTCTCAGGGGTTTCCATCCCTCTGATGGTTTAAGTCTTCCCCACCCCACATGAGATTTGGGTGTAGGATGCATTTTGGAACAATTCAGATCCAGGTGCTGTTTGGACTGCAGGGCTCCTGATGCTTGACTGCTCCTATATCCATGTGTCCAGAGGCACTATGCAGTTTCCTCTTGGGCTAGGGTTGTGTGCACAGGTGGGCAGAAGTGGCAGTCTCCCCTTCCCTGAAGTCTCAGTATTGCCCACTCTTCTGGGTGATCAGCTTTCTCTCCCACAGAGTTTCCAAAGGAGTTTCAAATGTTCATTCCCTTCCCTGCATATCTCTAATCTTTCCAATTCTCCTCCATATTGTGTTGGAGAAGACCCCTCTGGCCAAGGGGAAGTTCAACAGTCCACATCAGACAAATAGGGCTGCAAAACTTCTTCTCTCAAAGGTAATCTGAGTGATTTCTCATATTCCACAAATGAATGAAGTCCTGCCCTCTCTCCACATGAGACATTAATACCTTCGCCAGCTGCCAAAGCTTGACAGAGAGCTATGTCCACACATAAAGTCAGTCAAAGATGTCCCCCATCTCCACCAAAGTCCCTTATGAAATCTGCTTCGGGTAAAGTGAGTTTGAAAACTGATTCTGCTGACAAAGGGGATTTCAGAACTTCCCTTTAAACCAAGAGGACCTTCAAAGTCCTATACTATTAAAAATGGACTTAAATAATGACTTATGGTCCAAGGGGGACAAAATACAGTCACCAATCCCCAAGTGAACCTCATAACACACGAAACAGCCCAAACAGAGACAAAACTTTCTGCATGTACACCACTAGATCAAGGACCATTGCCAGGTTCATAAAGGGTTCCTGACAGTACCCCACCCATGCAAGATGTGGTAGAAATTTCTGAGTCCACCCAAGGGACTCTTGTGCCTTCTGGACATAAAAAAAAGTGACCTACTAACCTCACCATCTCCCCCAGTGCTTCCTATGCCCCTATACAACAGAGAATTATTCAAATATCCTCTACCACCCGAAAGGACCCTCCTGACTTGTCCTCAGGCCCAAAAGAGCCAAGTTTATCACAACACACAATCAATGAGCCATGCAAACTCCATATATATACAATGTGCAGAGAAGGTAAAACATTCCCTACCACCCAGGGGACTCTAGGTCATTCTGTCCAAAAGGAGAGGCTCCAAAATTTTCCACATGTACATCAGAGATGCTAAATTTCCAAAAACTAAGCAGGATTCTCTGAGTAGTTCTCTATCTCATAAAGAGACTGTGGGATGAGAAACATCTACTAAAGACGTTCTACAAACAGCCACATCTTTAGAAACAGCTTGTGATGTTACACATATACAAAAGATATTCTTGGACATATTCCATCTGTAGAGAAAATTATGGGTCCATATTTGAAAAAGGAGTGGTAGAACATGATATGCAAACACCAGTGTCCGTAGCATCCTCGACATCTGAAGAAAGGGATTCCTTGTATTCCTTTTGTGCAAAAGAATGCATACGACCTCCGCAGATTTCACAGGAGGCTATAGGAACTTCCTTATCTCCTCAATATCAGCCATCTTCCCCAACTACAGAAGATGCTACACACTCTTCCAAATATGCACATAGGGTTTCCAGTCGTTCTGTGTACCCACAAGCAGACCCAGAACATCTGCCAAATACCTCAAAGGCTCTGTATTTTACCTTATCTCCTGAAGGGGCCTTGGAAGCCGTTTTGCCTATCAAGCAGGCTAGGGAACCTGACACTTCTATATGAAAGTCTGTTTCCACTTCTCCAGCAGAATAAATTTTTCTTGGAACATCCACAATTACACAACGATATCTAGAAACATCCTTATCTGCTCATGAGGCTCCCAGTCCTTTCACATATGTGCATGATGCTCTAGGAGAGGTCACATCTTCAGAGGTAACTCTAATACCTACTCCCGTTTCTGACGTCACAGTCAGGATTTCTACACATATACATGGTACATTAAGACCTTCCTCATCTGAGAAGGATGTCTTGGGATCTACTGCATCTGAACAGCATGCTTTACAACTATCCCCATCTACCCAAGTAGATTTATTTCACATGTCCATTCTGGGGATAAATTTTGACATTCTCTCTCTACCAAAATTGACCACAGGCATCCAGTTTCTAGAAACACAGGGTTAAGATTTGATCCTTCTGATGGAGTCTTGAGAAATTTCTCCTATAAGGAAGACAGTTTCTACATTCTCCCTTCTGCCAAAAGGGATCTTGTGCCATCTTCTGCTGCCAAAGAGACACAAAAAGCTACAACTACTCCTCAGGTGAGGCCCACCCCTTCTCCATCTGTACAAAGGGCCTTGGAATCTTCCAAAAATGACGAAGGGTTTGTGGAAAGTTGCCAATCCTAACAAGGGCATGTTGGATATTCCATATTGTCCCAAGATGCTCAAGTATCTCCTTCTTCTAACACTTAGCTTTTGGAATAAAGAAATGAATGGTGTAAGCTCTCTGATTTCCAGGAACCATAAGAACAGAGAAGTCCTGATGCTTCTGAGAGGCTCCCAGCTCCTGATTCCAATATGTGGAAGGCTCAGATCAATGCTTTCTGTTGAGCAATCCCACTCAACCCTACCAAGGAGTCAGTGAGCTTTCCCAAGAACACATATTTCTTCGTTTTTTTAGACTAAGACAGAAGGGGATCTTCCTTCTCCCCATTTCTGATCTCTTCATCCTCATTGTTCTCACTCCAAAATTGCTGTTTACTCTGAATTAGATGCCAATTCCTAGACCTTAGAGGTACGGAAGGAATACCTGAGAGGCAGATGCAGTCATAACAACACTTGGGACATCACAGAGATAAAGCTCTCAAGGTTATAAGAGATTTTTCAGAAAGGGTCTGATGATGACGTCACTGAGAACTACCAAGGCCTACCTGCTAAGCAGCTTTCCTTACATTTTGACCAGATTTGAGGGTGCTCTTTCCTGGTATGTGTCCTGTGATACAGTGAAACCTTTGTGTACTCAATCTCTCTAAAGCTAGAGACTTCTTTTCCTTTATTAGTTTTTACATGCTCTGAATGGAGAAAGTTAGTCAAGGGCTTGGAATGGGTAGAAAAGATCTTGTAACATGGAGTGGAAGAGATTCTTCTGGATATTAATTTTATTACCAGGGACATTTCATGAAATATAGTTCAATTTTGGAGTTTTTCTCAGTTTCCCAAAGGCCAGTATTATCCCGACAGACCTTCAATGGAATGAATATTGTACTTCACTTTCTTATTGTACATTCCTCGATATGGGACTTAATAAATATTGCTGAATGTGTACTCAAAAATTCTGTTTTCAATTCCATTTTCTGCAATGATTTTGGTAACAAAAGTGGCCAGGCTATAGAATGAGTATAACAGTGTTCATATTGTGAACATACTTGAAATGATAAAGTCCCAAATCCTTATTTTATCCCAAAATTACCAGACATCCGTAAAGCAAAGATAAATATGGACTATAGAATTCATTTCTCTAGCCCCATTTGATATCAGTTCTGCATTATCTACCTTAATGTGTTCCCAGGAAGAAACTTGAGGGTATTGGATGTTTTACCATTATTCTTTCTTCAGGCCAAACATAAGTTTCAGGAGGATATATATATATATATATATATATATATATATATATATATATATATATATATATATATACAGAGAGATAGCGATAGATAGATAGATAGATAGATAGATAGATAGATAATCAGCTACCAAAACTAGATAAGATTGATGAACCTTGGAATTGCATGATTAGAAGAAACGTATATATTTCTTTCCTGAGAGACACAGCTAGAGCATGTCAAATACAGAAGTGAATGGTGGTGGCAAAGCAGTGTACTGAAAACAGACCTCTTGTTGGTAGATTTTGTGAAAGGATTACAGGAGCTGAAGGAGCTTTCAATCCGATAAGTAGCAAACCAGAGTTTTTGGTCCTATACAAATATTCAAAGATTTTACATTGTAAACCTATGGCTCCAACTGCATATGTAGCAGAGAATGGCCTTGTTGGGCACCTATAGAAGGAGATGACCTTGGGGGCTGGGGATTTAGCTTAGTGGTAGAGCGCTTGCCTAGGAAGCGCAAGGCCCTGGGTTCGGTCCCCAGCTCCGAAAAAAAGAACCACAAAAAAAAAAAAAAAAGAATGAGATGACCTTGGTGTAAACTAGATTTTATTACCAATTGAAGGGAATGTAAAAGGGCAGTAAGGGGGATTATACAAGAAGTGTAGGGAGACCAGATAGCGATCTTATGGACAGGAAACAGAGAAAAGCCAAAATATTTGAAATGTAAATATGGATAAATCAAATTAAAAAAGCAAAAAAAATTGCTAAAAAATAAAAATATTAATAAGTTAAAAAATATGAAAACTGCCAGCTAATCAGACATATCGAATGAGAAATCTAAAGGGTAACTATCAGGCAATGGGAGTCAGAGTAATACTAGTGGAAAGACTGATATGACGAACTAGAATTACATCTCTCTCCAAAATACCAGTATCAGACACAAACTGCACTATAGGTATCCAACTAATTGAGGAGTTTACTCTGAGATGAGGACACAATACTTTTCTTTCACTTCTTCCTTAGGACCTGGGCAAAAAAATAAGAGCCATCAGCTCTAAGGAAAAGAATAGTGTCTTTCCCAACACCTGGCTTTTAGGATGAAGATATTAATGATATAAACTCTCTGACTTACAGGAACCACTAGAAGGAGGGAAGTCCAGATATGGCTACCTTCCTGTGTTCCCATGGCCAGACTTGATAGGCTTTATATGTTTTACCATGATTCTTTCTTAAGGCCAAATATAAGAAACAGGAGGATGGGCAGGGATAAGAAAGGCTTGAGGAACAGTGAAACCTCAATTTCAATACCTTCATAAGTAGAGGAGGGAATCTATTTGATATTGTCATTTGTAAATTCTACATTCTTGACCTAGTTGCACAGAATCAATGTAAATATTCTAAGTAACCTAATAGGTGTAGGAAGCATCAAAAGTGTATATATATATATATATATATATATATATATATATATATATATATTTGTAAATATATATATGTTTATATATTCAACCACCAAAACTGGATAAGATTGATGAAGCTAAGAAGTGTATTCTGCCAGGAAACGGATATAGATATTTCCTGAGAGACACAGCTAGAGCATGTCAAACTAAAAAGTAAACTAAAAAGTAAACTGGAAATGGAATTCCTGTTGGTAGATTCTGAGAAAGGATAACAAGAGCTGAAAACGCTTTTAACCCATAAGAACAATGCCAATGAAACAGAGCTTTCTGGTACGCGACCAATATTCAAAGATGGAAAATGGAAATACATATGGCTCCAACTGCATATGTAGTAGAGGATGGCCTTGTTGGGCACCAATGGAAGGAGAAGTCCTTGGTCCTCTCTTGGTTTGAGTTGCATTTAAAGGGAATGTGAAGGGAAAGTTAGGGTGGGGGATATAGAAAAATCAGAGAGGGACCTGTTAGGGATATTATGTTAGGAAATTCTTAAAGAAAACAATATTTTAAATGTACATATATAAATGTACATTTTTTAAAAAAATAAATACAATTTGTAAAAAATTAAAAAATATAAGAAATAAAAGAAAAGAAAACTACCAGCTATTCACAGCTATTGACTCAGAATTCTAATGAGTCACTCTCAGGGAATGGTAGTCAGAGAAATAATAGTTAAAAGAGTGAGATGGTGATATCTCAATTAGAAGCACTTCTCTCTCCATAATATCAGTGTCAGACACAAACTGCACTATAGATATCCAAAGCATAGAGGAGTTTACTCAGAGCTAGGGATCCAATACTTGTCCTTCCTGTCTCCTTTAGGTCCATTTTCTTGTCAAAAAGAATAAAGGCTATGTGCTCTCAGGAAAACAACTGTGCCCTTCCCATCACTTGGCTTTTGGAATGAAGAAATGAATGATATTAACTCTCTGACATACAGGAAGTATAAGAACGGGGAAGTCCAGATGCTTCTGAGAGACTCCCAGCTCCTGCTTCCCATATGTGGAAGGCTCAGATCTGTGCTATCTGTTCAGCGATACCACTCAACCCTACCAAGAACTCACTGAGCTTTCCCAAGGACCATGTATTTCTTCCTCTTTTTATACCAAGACAGAAGGACAGCTTCTTTATCCCCATCTCTGATCTCTTAATCCTCTTTGTTCTCCCTCCCAAATGTCTGTTTACACTGAATTAGATGCCAATTAGTAAACCTTAGAGGTGAAGAAGGAATATCTGAGAGGCATTTGCAGTCACAACAACACTTGTGACATCACAGAAGAAGCTAGTAATCTCCGGGTTACATGAGATTTTTCAGAGAGGGCTTAAGGATGATGTTACTGAGACGTGCCATGGCCTACCAGCTAAACAGCTTTCCTTACATTGACCAGATTCAAGGATGCACTTTCCAGGTGTGTCTCCTGTGATACACACTCCATCTCTCTAAAGCTACAGACTTTTCTTTGCTTCATTAGTGGTTACATGCTTTGAATTGAAAAATGTAGTCAAGAGTTTGGAATGGGTAGAAAAGATATTGTAACATGGAGTGGAGGAGATTCTTCTAGATAATAATTTTACTCTCAGGTACATTTCATGAAATAGAGTTCAATTTTCTAGATTTTCTCTGTTTCCCAAAGGCCAGTATTTTCCCTTCAGACCTTAAATTGAATGAATATTGTATTTCACTTTCTCATTGTAAATTTCTCGGTACAGGACATGATAAATCTTGCTGAATGAGTACTGAAAAAATCTGTTTTCCAATTTCATTTTCTGCAATGATTTTGGCAACAAATGTGGCCCAGCCATAGAGTGAATATAAGAGTGTAAATATTCTGTACCTACTTGAAAAGATACAGTCCCAAGTACTTATTTTAGGTAAAAATTGCCAGTCATCAGTAAACCAAAGGACAACATGGACTATAGAATTCAATTCTCTAGTCCCATTTGATATCAGATCTGCATTATCTACCACACTGTGTTCCCAGGGCCAGACATGAGGGTTTTGGGTGTTTTACCATGATTCTTTCTAGGGGAATAATACGATGCAGGAGGAAGGGCAGGGAGAGGAATGGTTGAGGTGCAGGAAGTTGAGTTGTAGTGAAATCTCAACTTCAGTATGTTCATAAAAACTGGAGGGAATCTTTGGCATTGTCATTTGTTGATTCTCCATTCTTGACTTCTTTCACAGGAACCATGTGAAAATTCCACCTATCCTCATAACTGTAGGAGCCACCCATGTATGTGTATATATATATATATATATATATATATATATATATATATATATATATATATATATATGTGTGTGTGTGTGTGTGTGTGTGTGTGTGTATGTATATATGTATATATGTATATATGTATATATATATATATATATATATATACACACACACACATACACACATCACTCACCAAAACTATATAAGATTGATGAAGCTAAGAAGTGCATTCTGTCAGGAACAAGGATATAGATATTTCCTGAGAGACACAGCTAGAGCATATCAAATACAGAAGTGAATGTGTCGTTGTAAAGATATAAAAATAAAAAAGTAACGTTGTCTTTTACCCTGCTAACTCTGGCACTGAAGTGTCTGAATTTCTCTGCTAGATATATTGGCAGAAACACATACCCACTCGTCGGATACCCAATGTTTTGTGTCGACCACACTTTCCTATACACAAACCCTCACATAAAGAATACACAACACAATAATCTTTGATCCAGTTGATTAGATATAATTGCCCACTTAGACATACAATTAATGTGATCCAACATGCAAACAAACTCAAAGATAAGGACACATGATCATTTCATTAGATGCGGAGAAAGCATTTGACAAAATTCAGCAACGATTCAGGATAAAAGTCATGGAAAGATCAGCAATTGAAGGCCCATATCTCAACATAGTGACAGAAATATACAGCACACCTCTAGCTAAGATCAAACTAAATGGAGAGAAACTTGAAGCAATCTCACTAAAATCAGGGACTAGACTAGGCAGACCACCCTCTCCCTAGTTATTCAATACAGTTATCCATGTCATAGCTGAAGCAATCAGAGAGCAAATGGAAGACAAAGGATACAAATTGACAGGGAAGAAATCAAAATATCACTATTTGCACATGATATGATAGTATACTTAAGTGATCCCAAAAGTTAAACCAGAGAACTTCTTAACCTGATAAACCACTTCAGAAAAATGTCAGGGTATAAAATTAACTCAAATATACCAGGAGCCTTCCTCTCCTCAATGTATCAATGAACAGGCTGAGAAAGAAAATAATGAATTCATACATTTCACAATAGTCCCAAATAAAGATATTATCTTGGTGTTAGATTAACCAAGGAAGTGAATGATCTGTATGACAAGAAGTTCAAGAATCTGAAGAAAGAAATTGAAAAAGGTCTCAGAAGATAAAAAGAGCTTACATGTTCATGGGTTGTCAGTATTAATATAATAAAGATGACCATTTAGCCAAAAACAATCTACACATTCAATGCAATCTCCATCAGAATTCCAAGTCAATTCTTTAATAGATGATGAAAGAGCAATGTGTAAATTCATTTGGATTAAGAAAAAGCCAGGATAGTGAAAACTATCCTCAACAATAAAAGGACCTCTGGGGGAATCATCTCCACAGAACTCAAGCAGTATTACAGAGCATCAGTGATAAAAAATGCATGGTGTTGGTTCAGAGTCAGACAGATTGACAAGTGGAAATGAATTGAAGACCCAGAAATGAACCCACACACCTATAACTTGATCTTTGGCAAAGGAGATAAAACCATCCAAAGGAAGAAACATAGCATTTTCCAAATAGATGGCTGGTTCAACTGGAAGTCAGCATGTAGATGAATGCAAATTATCCCATACTTATGACCATGTACAAAGGTTAAGTCCAAGCTAATCAAGGACCTACACATCAAACCTGATACACTCAAACGAAAGAAGAAAAGGTTGTGAAGAATCTTGAACACATGGGCACTGGAGAAAATTTCCTGAACAAAACACCAATGACTTATCCTCTAAGATCAATAATTGACAAATAGGACCTCATGAAATGGAAAAGCTTCTGTAAGGCAAAAGATACTGTCATTTGGACAAAACTTCAAACAACAGTTGCACCTAAATAAATATTCAACATCCTTAGTCATCAGGGAAATTCAAATCAAAACAATCTTGATTCCACCTCACATCAGTCAGAATGGCTAAGATATACATCTCGGATGACAGCAGATGCTGTCGAAGATGTGGGGAAAGAGGAACACTCCTCCATCGTTGGTGGGATTGCAGACTTGAACATCCCTTGTGAAAATCAGTCTGAAGGTCCCTCTGAAAATTGGACATTCCATGACCTTAGGACCCTAATATAACTCTCTTGGCATATACCCAAAAGACAGTCCAACATACAACAGAGAAATATATTCGAATCTGATCATAGCAGCCTTACTTATAATAGCCAGAAGTTGGAAAGAACCCAGATGCCCTTCAACAGAGGAATGGATACAGAAATGTGGTACATCTACACAATGGAATATTACTCAGCCATCAAAAACAATGACTTCAAGAAATTCTAGGCAAATAGAATGAACTATAAAATATCATCCTGCGTGAGGTTATTCAATCACAGAAAATCACACTCGGTATCCATTCATTGATAAGCAGATATTATCCAAAAAGCTTGAATTACACATCATGCAATGCCCAGACAACATGAAACTCAAGAAGGATGAGTAAAATGCAGATGCTTCACTCCTTCTTTAAAGGGGAATCAAAATACCCATGGGAGGGGATATGGAAGCAAAGTTTATTATAGAGACTGAAGAACCTGCCGTCCAGAGCCTGGCCCACATTAGCCCATACATATACAGACACCAAAACTAGATAAGATGTATGAAGCTAAGAAGTGCAGGCTGACAATAACTGGATATTGATCCATCCGGAGAGCCACAGCCAGAAAATGTCAAATGCAGAGGCAAATGCCATCAGCAAACCACTGAATCAAGAATGAGACCCCAGTTGGAGGAATTAGAGAAAGGACTGAAAGAGCTGAAGGGATTTGCAACCCAATAATAATATCAATGCCAACCACCCAGTGTTTCCAGTGATGAAACCACAACAGAAAGATTATACATAGACTGACTCATGGTTCCTACTGCATATGTAGCAAAGGGTGGTCTTGCTGGAAACAATGGAATGAGAAACTCTTGTTTCTACCAAGGTCGGAGCCCCAGTGTAGGGGAATGTGGGGAGGTGTGGGGAGGCTGTGGGTGGGAATGTGAACTCCCTTATAGAAGGGTAGGGGGAAGAGTTAAGGGGCTTATGGACAGGAAAACTGGAAAGGGAATAACATTCGAAATGTAAACAGGAAATATCCAACAAGGAGAGAGAGAGAGGGAGAGAGAGAGAAGAAGAAGAAGAAGAAGAAGAAGAAGAAGAAGAAGAAGAAGAAGAAGAAGAAGAAGAAGAAGAAGAAGAAGAAGAAGAAGAAGAAGAAGAAGAGGGAATTGAAACACAAAGAAAACTAAACTTTCATTCTTCACCATTCCCTGTCTTCCTCAGCTGTTGCTGAGGCAGTCATGTTAGTGAGAAGTTAGGAGTGTAATTTCGGGTGTTACTTTGAGACACCATCTCATAGTAAACTTTAGTCTCTTACAATTTTCTTGCCCCCTCTTCTGTAATGTTCCTCAGCCTTGAAATAAGTGACATTTTGTAGATAGAGGCATTGAGGCTGGATGTGAAATTTCTATCCTACATTTTGAATGGCTGGGATTTTCACTGTGATCTTTGTTGCAGAGACTGTAATTAATTCTGTATATAAGGCACATGGCTATGAGTGTTGTAGGTAAGATACTGGCTTAAGTAAGTAAGGGCTGTACATTCTCCTCCATAAACACAGCTTCAATATCCTTATATAAGTGGGTAAATTACCAGGACCATCCATGTTCATTGAACAGGACTTAAGCAAAATTACAGAGCTGTTGGTTATCACCAACATATTTATGCCACTGCACTGCTCTTATGGTTATCCTGCCATGTTGATCATTGTGTTTTACAGGCATGATGTGAACAACACTTGAAACTGACAAGACTGATGATTGTAATTACAGGTTATACTAGAAATTAGAACTGTGCCTGGCACATCTTCCTGTATAAGAATATTGACTTTCTGATAGGCAGGAGGGTTTAAAAGTTAAATTTAGTCTTAAACAAAAAAAGGAAATTAAAATTTTCCTGCTATAGCATGTATAAGTAATTGAAGCAAAATAATATGTATTTACTTGATGGTGGGGAAATATCATTTAACAATATAATACTAACTCCTTTTAAATGATTAAAAGTCACAATGTTCGATTCAGACTGGGAAACCAATGTTTTGTCTGTACATAAAAGTATGTTTTTTCTCCTCTAGAACCACTAAAAACTAAGCTTATTGGCCAAGTAACAGCAATTCACTTTGCAAAACACTAGCTGTGTGTTTATCTTCAAAGTCAACTTCCTACAAGCTTTTCCCACTTGGAACGAACAGAATTCGCCAAAGAATGAGAGATTCAGACTGGGAAAACCATGTTTTGTCTATATTGAAAAGTCTGCTTTTTACCATCTAGAACCATTTAAAAATAAGCTTATTGGCCTAGTAAGAGCAATTTACTTTGCAAATCAGTTGCTGTGTCTTTATCTTGAAAGTCAAATTCCTACAAGCTTTTCCTGCTTGGAACGAACAGAATTCGCCAAAGAATGTTCCAGTCAGACTGGGAAAGGAAACCCATGTTTTGTCCATATAGAAAAGTCTGCTTTTTACCATCTAGAAACACTTAAAACTAAGCTTATTGGCCGAATAACATCAATTCACTATGCAAAACACCAGCTGTGTGTTTATCTTCAAAGTCAACTTCCTACAAGCTTTTCCTGCTTCAAAAGAACAGATTCAGCATAGAATGTTCGATTCAGACTGGGAAACCCATGTTTTGTCTATATTGAAAAGTCTGCTTTTTACCCTCTAGAACCACTTAAAACTAAGCTTATTCACCAAGTAACACCATTCACTTTGCAAAACACTAGCTGTGTGTTTATCTTCAAAGTCAAGTTCCTACAAGCTTTTCCTGCTTGGAATGAACAGAATTTGCCAAAGATGTTCGAGTCAGACTGGGAAAGGAAACCCATGTTTTCTCCATATAGAAAAGTATGCTTTTTCCCGTCTAGAAACACTTAAAACTAAGCTTATTGGCCAAGTAACAGCAGTTCACTTTGCAAAACACTAGCAGTGTGTTTATCTTCAAAGTCAACTTCCTACAAGCCTTTCCCACTTGGAATGAGCACGATTCGCGAAAAAATGTTCAATTCAGACTGGGAAAGGAAACCCATGTTTTGTCCATAAAAAAAAGTATGCGTTTTACCGTCTAGAACCACTTAAATTAAGCTTATTGGCCAAGTAACAGCAATTCATTCTGCAAAACACTAGCTGTGTGTATATTTCAAAGTCAACTTCGTCTAAGCTTTTTCCCCTTGGAGAGAACAGAATTCACCTAAGAATGTCTGATTAAGACTGGGAATGCAAGTTTTGTCTACATAGAAAAGTCTGCTTTTTACTGTCTAGGACCACTTAAAACTAAGCTTATTGGCCAAGTAAGAGCAATTCACTTTGCAGATCATTAGCTCTGTGTTTATCTTCAAAGTCAAATTCCTACAAGCTTTTCCCACTTGGATGGATCAGAATTTGCCTAAGAATATGTGATTCAGACTGCGAAAGGCATGTTTTGTCTATATAGAAAAGTATGCTTTTTACCCTCTAGAACCACTTAAAACTAAGCTTATTCGCCAAGTAACAGCCATTCACTTTGCAAATCACTATCTTTGGGTTCAGCTTCAAAGTCAAGTTCTTACAAGCTTTTCCCCCGCTTACAAGGAACAGAATTCGTGAAAGAATGAGAGATTGAGACTGGGAAAAGGATTTTTAGTCTATATAGAAAAGTATGCTTTCTACCATCTAGAACTACTTAAAACTAAGCTTAATCACCATGTAAGAACAATTAACTTTGTAAAACGAAAAAAAAGGCTATTTTTTTTTATTCAAAGTCAACTTCTTACAAGCTTTTCCTGCTAGGAACGACCAGAATTCACCAAAGAATGTTCGATTCAGACAGGGAAAACCATGTTTTGTCTATCTTGAAAAGTGTGCTTTTTACTCTCTAGAACCACTTAAAACTAATCTTATTCGCCAAGTAACACCTTTCACTTTGCAAATCACTAGCTGTGTGTTTATCTTCAAAGTCAAGTTCCTACAAGCTTTTCCCTTTTGGAACGAATAGAATTCGCCTGAGAATGTGTGATTCAGACTGAGAAACGAATGTTTTGTCTATATAGAAAAGTATGCTTTTTACGGTCTAGCACCACTGAAAACTAAGCTTATTGGCCAAGTAACAGCAATTCACTTTGCAAAACACCAGCAGTGTGTTTATCTTCAACCTCAAGTTCCTACAAGCTTTTCTCGCTTAGAACGAACAAAATTCCCCAAAGAATGAGATTAAGAATGGGAAAACCATGTTTTGTCTATATTGAAAAGTGTGCTTTTTACCCGCTAGAACCACTTAAAACTAAGAATAATACCCCAGTAAGAGCAATTCTCTTTGCAAAATACTCACTGTGTGATTATCTTCAAAGTCAACTTTCTATAAGCTTTACCGGCTTGGAACCAACAGAATTTGCCAAAGAGTGGGAGATTGAGACTGGGAAAACCTTTTTTAGTCTCTATAGATAAGTATGCTTTTTTCCATAGAGAACTACTTAAAACTAAGCTTAATTGCCAAGTAAGAACAATAACTTTGTAAAACACTAGCTGTGTGTTTATCTTCAAAGTCACCTTCATACAAACCTTTCCTGCTTGGAACGAACACGATTCGCCAACGAAAGTGTGGTTCAGACTGGGAAATGCATGTTTTGTCTATATATAAAGGTCTGCTTTTTCTCCTCTAGAACGACTGAAAACTAAGCTTATTGGGCAAGTAACAGCAATTCACTTTGCAAAACACTAGCTGTGTGTTTATCTTCAAAGTCAAGTTCCTACAAGCTTTTCCCGCTTGGAACCAACAGAATTCGCCAACGAATGAGAGATTGAGACTGGGAGAAGCTTTTTTAGTCTATATAGAAAAATATGATGTTTACCATCTAGAATTACTTAAAACTAAGCTCAATCGCCAAGTAAGAACAATTCACTTTGTAAAACACTAGCTGTGTTTATTTTCAAAGTCAATTTCTTACACGCTTTTCCAGCTTGGATCGAACAGAATTCGCCAAAGAATGTTCGATTCAGACTGGGAAAGGAAACCCATGTTTTGTCCATATAGAAAAGGATGCTTTTTACCATCTAGATACACTTAAAATTAAGCTTATTGTCCAAGTAACAGCAATTCATTTGCAAAACAGTAGCTGTGTGTTTCTCTTCAAAGTCAACTTATTACACTTTTTCCCACTTGGAACGAACAAAATTCCCGAAAGAATGAAATTCAGACTGGGCAAACCATATTTTGTCTATATTGAAAAGTCTGCTTTCTTCCCACCAGAACCACTTAAATCTAAGAATATTTGCCTAGTAAGAGCAATTCACTTTGCAAAACACTCGCTGTGTGTTTATATTCAAAGTCAACTTTCTTCAAGCTTTTCCCGATTGGAAGGAACAGAATTCGCCAAAGAGTGAGAGATTTAGACTGGGAAAAGCTTTCTTTTCTATGTAGATAAGTATGCTTTTTACCATCTACAACTGCTTAAAACTAAGTGTATTTGCCTTGTAAGAGCAATTTACTTTGCAAATAGTTGCTGTGTGTTTATCTTCAAAGTCACCTTCTTACAAACTTTTCCCGTTTGGAACGAACAGAATTCGCCAAAGAATGTTCCAGTCAGACTGGGAAAGGAAACCCATGTTTTGTCCATATAGAAAAGTATGCTTTTTACCGTCTAGAACCACTTAAAACAAAGCTTATCAGCCAAGTAACATCAATTCACTTTGCAAAACACTAGCTGTGCGTTTATCTTAAAAGTCAACTTCCTATAAGCTTTTCACCCTTTGAACAAACAGATTCACCAAAGAATGTTCGATTCAGACTGGGAAACCCATGTTTTGTCTGCTTTTTCTCCTCTAGAACCACTGAAAACTAAGCTTATTGGCCAAGTAACAGCAATTCACTTAGCAAAAGACTAGCTGTGTCTTTATCTTCAAAGTCAATTTCCTACAGGGTTTACCCCCTTGGAAAGTACAGAATTCGCCAAAGAATGAGAGATTAAGACTGGGAAACCCATGTTTTGGCTATACTGAAATTCTGCTTTTTACCTTCTAGAACCACTTAAACTAAGCTTATTTGCTTAGTAACAGCAATTCACTTTGCAAAACACTAGCTGTGTGTTTATCTTCAATGTCAATTTCCTACAAGCTTTTACCGCTTGGAAGGAACAGAATTCGCCAAAGAATGTGAAAATGAGACTGGGAAAAGTTTTTATAGACTATATTGAAAAGTATGCTTTTTCCATCCAGAACTACTTAACACTAAGCTTAATTGCCAAATAAGAACAATTCACTTTGCAAAACACTAGCTGTGTGTTTTTCTTCAAAGTTGTTTTCCTACAAACTTTTCCCGCTTGGGACGAACAGAATTCGTCAAAGAATGAGAGATTGAGAGTGGGAAAACCTTTTTTAGGCTATATAGAAAACTATGCTTTTAACCATCTAGAACTACTTAAAACTAAGCTTAATCACCCAGTAAGAACAATTCACTTTGTAAAACATTAGCTGTGTGTTTATCTTCAAAGTCAACTTCCTCCAAGCTTTTCCACTTCGAACAAAGAGATTTCGCCAAAGAATGAGAGATTCAGAAGGGAAAACCAGGTTATGTCTATGTTGAAAAGTCTGCTTTTTACACTCTAGAGCCACTTAAAACTAAGCATATTCGCCAAGTAACACCATTCAATTTGCAAATCACTAGCTCTGTGTTTATCTTCAAAGTCAAATTCCTACAAGCTTTTCCCGCTTGGATGGAACAGAATTCTCCAAAGAATGAGAGACTGAAACCCGGAAAAGTTCTTATAGTCTATATAGAAAAGTATGCTTTTTCCATCTAGAATTACTTAAAACTAAGCTTAATTGCCAAGTAAGAACAATTCACTTTGTAAAACACTAGCTTTGTGTTTATCTTCAAAGTCACCTTCCTATAAACTTTTCCTGCTTGGAACAAACACGATTCGCCTAAGAATGTGTGATTCAGACTGGGAAATGTATGTTATGTCTATACCTAAAAGTCTGCATTTTCTCCTCTAGAACCACTGAAAATTAAGCTTATTGGCCAAGTAACAGCAATTCAATTTGCAAAACACTAGCTGTGTGTTTATCTTCAAAGTCAACTTCCTACAAGCTTTTCCCGCTTGGAACGAACAGATTCACCAAAGAATGTTCAAGTCAGACTGGGAAAAGAAACCCATGTTTTGTCCATATTGAAAGGTATGCTTTTTACCATCTAGAACTACTTAAAACTAAGCTTAATCGCCAAGTAAGAACAATTCACATTGTAAAGCGAAAAAAAAGGCTGTTTTTTTATCCTCAAAGTCAAGTTCCTACAAGCTTTGCTGGCTAGGAATGAACAGAATTCACCAAAGAATGTTCGATTCAGACTGGGAAAACCATGTTTTGTCTATCTTGAAAAGTCTGCTTTCTACTCTCTAGAACCACTTAAAACTAATCTTATTCGCCAAGTAACACCTTTCACTTTGCAAATCACTAGTTGTGTGTTTATCTTCAAAGTCAAGTTCTTACAAGCTTTTCCCGCTTGGAACAAACAGAATTCGCCTGAGAATGTTTGATTCAGACAGGGAAACACACTTTTTTTCTATATAGAAAAGTATGTTTTTTGCCTTCTAGGACCGTTTAAAACAAAGCTTATTGGCCAAGTAACAGCAATTCACTTTCTAAAACAATAGCTGTGTGTCTGCCTTCAAAGTCAACTTCCTACAAGCTTTTCCTGCTTGGATGAACAGAATTCGCCCAAGAATGAGAGATACAGACTGGGAAAACCATGTTTTTTCTATACTGAAAAGTCTGCTTTTTACCGTCTAGCTCCACTGAAAACTAAATGTATTGGCCAAGTAACAGCAATTCACTTTCCAAAACACCAGCTGTGTGTTTATCTTCAACGTCAGGTTCCTACAAGCTTTTCTCGCTTGGATTGAACAAAATTCCCCGAAGAATGAGATCCAGACTGGGAAAACCATGTTTTGTCTACATAGAAAAGTCTGCTTTTTACCCTCTAGAACCACTTAAAACTAAGAATATTCGCGTAGTAAGAACAATTCACTTTGCAAAACACTCGCTGTGTGTTTATCTTCAAAGTCAACTTCCACCAAACTTTTTCCGCTTGGAACAAACATGATTCGCCTACGAATGTGTGATTCAGTCTTGGAAACGCATGTTTTTTCTATATAGAAAAGTATGCTTTTTGCCTTCTAGGACCACTCAATACTAAGCTTAATCACCACGTAAGAACAATTCACTTCGTAAAACACTAGCTGTGTGTTTTTCTTCTAAGTCACCTTCCTACAAATTTTCCCGCATGGAAAGAACACGTTTTGCCAAAGAATGTGTGGTTCAGACTTGGAAATGCATGTTTTGTCTATACATTAAAGTCTGCTTTTTTGCCTCTAGAACCACTTACAACTAAGCTTATTGGCCAAGTAAGAGCAATTCACTTTGCAAAACACTAGCTGTGTGGTTATATTCAAAGTCAACATACCTATAAGTTTTTCCCGCTTCGAATGAACAGATTTCGCCAAAGAATGAGAAATTCAGACTGGGAAAACCCGGTTATGTCTATATTGAATAGTCTGCTTTTTACCATCTAGAGCCACTTGAAACTAAGCATATTCGCCAAGTAACACCATTCAATTAGCAAATCACTAGCTCTGTGTTTATCTTCAAAATCAAATTCCTACAAGCTTTTCCCACTTGGATGGAACAGAATTCGCCTAAGAATGTGTGATTCAGAACGCGAAAGGCATGTTTTGTCTATATAGAAAGGTATGCTTTTTACCCTCTAGAACCACTTAAAATTAAGCTTATTGGCCAAGTAACAGCAATTCACTTTGCTAAACACTAGCTGTGTGTTTATCTTCAAAGTCAACTTCCTACAAGCCTTTCCCACTTGGAATGAACACGATTCGCAAAAGAATGTTCGATTCAGACTCGGAAAGGAAAACCATGTTTTGTCCATAAAAAAAAAGTATGCTTTTTACCGTCTAGAACCACTTAAAACTAAGCTTATTGGCCAAGTAACATCAATTCACTTTGCAAAAAACTAGCTGTGTGTTTATCTTCAAAGTCAACTTCCTACAAGCTTTTCCAGCATGGAACGAATAGATTCACCAACGAATGTTCGATTCAACTGGGAAATCCATGTTTTGTCTATATTGAAAAGTCTGCTTTTTACCCTCTAGAAACAATTAAAACTAAGCTTATTGGCCAAGTAACACCATTCAATTTGCAAAACACTAGCTGTATGTTTCTCTTGAAAGGCAACTTCCTACAAGCGTTTTCTGGTTGAACGAACAGAATTCTCCAAAGAATGTTCGATTCAGACTGGGAAACCCATGTTTTGTCTATATTGAAAAGTGTGCTTTTTACCCTCTAGAACCACTTAAAACTAAGCTTGTTCGCCAAGTAACACCTTTCACTTTGCAAATCACTAGCTGTGTGTTCAGCTTCAAAGTCAAGTTCCTACAAGCTTTTCCTGCTTGGAAGGAACAGAATTTGCCAGAGAATGAGAGATTGAGATTGGGAAAAGGATTTTTAGTCTATATAGAAAAGTATGCTTTTTACCATCTAGAACTACTTAAAACTAAGCTTAATTGCCAAGAAAGAACAATTCACTTTGTAAAACACTAGCTGTGTGTTTATCTTCAAAGTCAACTTCCTACAAGCTTTTCCCGCTTGGAACGAACAGATTCACCAAAGAATGTTCAAGTCAGACTGGGAAAGGAAACCCATGTTTTGTCCATATTGAAAGGTATGCTTTTTACCATCTAGAACTACTTAAAACTAAGCTTAATCGCCAAGTAAGAACAATTCACTTTGTAAAGCGAAAAAAAAAAATGCTGTTTTTTTATCCTCAAAGTCAAGTTCCTACAAGCTTTTCTGGCTAGGAATGAACACAATTCACCAAAGAATGTTCGATTCAGACTGGAAAAACCATGCTTTGTCTATCTTGAAAAGTCTGCTTTTTACTCTCTAGAACCACTTAAAACTAATCTTATTCACCAAGTAACACCTTTCACTTTGCAAATCACTAGCTGTGTGTTTATCTTCAAAGTCAAGTTCCTACATGCTTTTCACGCTTGAAAGGAACAGAATTCGCCCAAGAATGTGAGATTCAAACTGGGAAACACATGCTTTGTCTATATAGGAAAGTATGCCTTTTACTGTCTATAACCACTTATAACTAATCATATTGGACAAGTAACAGCATTTTAATTTGCAAAGCACTAGCTGTGTGTTTATCTTCAAGGTCAACTTCCTTTAAGCTTTTCCCGCTTGTAACGAACAAATTCGCCAAAGAATGTGCTATTCAGTTTGGGAAATGCATGTTATGTCTATAAAGAAAAGTAGGCTTTTTACAGTCTGGAACCATTTAAAACTAAGCTTATTTGCCAAATACGAGTAATTCATTTTGCAAAACACTAGCTGTGTGTTTATCTTCAATGAAATCTTTGACCAGGTTTTCCCACTTGGAACCAACAGAATTTGCCGAAGAATGTTTGCTTCAGAATGGGAAATGCATGTTTTGTCTATATGGAAAAGTCTGCTTTTTACCATCTAGAACCACTTAAAACTAAGCTCACTTGCCAAGTAACAGCAATTCATTTAGCAAAACACTAGCTGTGTGTTTATCTTCAAAGTCAATTTCCTACAAACTTTGCCCTCTTGGAACGAACAGAATTCGCCAAAGAATGTGAGATTCAGACTGGGAAACACATATTTTGTCTATAGAGAAAAGGATGCTTTTTGCCTTCTAGGACCATTCAATACTAAGCTTAATCGCCACATAAGAACAATTCACTTTGTAAAACACTAGCTGTGTGTTTATCTTCAATGTCCTTTGTATTACTGGATATGTAGAAAGATATTGTGTAAATTTTTTTTGTCATGGAATATCTTAGATTCTCTATCTGTGTTAATTGAGAGTTTTGCTGGATACAGTAGCCTGGGCTGCCATTTGTGTTCTCTTAGTGTCTGTATGACATCTGTCCAGGATCTTCTGGCTTTCATAGTCTCTGGTGAGAAATCTGGTGTAATTCTGATTAGATTGCCATTATATGTTATTTAACCTTTTCCCTTACTGTTGTTAATATTTTTTTTGTGCCTTTTGTGTTTTGACTATTATGTGATGGGAGGATTTTCTTTTCTGGTCCAATCTATTTGGAGTTCTGTAGGCTTTGTGTATGTTTATTGGCATATCTTTCTTCAGATTAGGGAAGTTTTCTTCCTTAATTTTTTTGAAGATATTACTGTCCCTTGATGTTGGCAGTCTTCACTCTCTTCTATACCTGTTATCCTTAGTTTGATCTTCTTATTGTATCGTTGATTTCCTGTTTTGGGCTAAGAGCTTCTTCTGTTTTCCATTATCTTTGACATTTGTGTCAATGTTTTCTATGGAATCTTCTGCTCCTTAGGTTATATCTTCTATCTCTTTTACCCTGTTGGTGACACTCACATCTATGACTCCTGGTCTCTTTCCTAGGTTTTCCATCTCCAGGGTTGTCTTCCTTTGTGCTTTCTTTATTGTTTCTATTTCCATTTTTAACTCCTGGATGGTTTTGTTCATTTCCTTCTCCTGTTTTGTAGTTTTTTCAGTAGTTCTTTAAAGTACCTTTTTTTCCCTCTTTATGGGATTCTACTTGTTTACTTGTGTATTTTCTGTTGTCCTGTATTTTCATAAGGAAGTCATTTATGACCTTCTTAACATCCTCCATCGTCATGATGAAATGTGAATTTAAATCTAGAGATTGCTTTTCTGATTTGTTTAGATATCCAGTGTTTGTTTTGATGGGAGAATTGGGTTCTGATTAGCCCAAGTAGTCTTGATTTTTGTTGCTTGTGTTCCTGTGCTTGCCTTCAGCCATCAGGTTGTCTCTGGAGTTAGATTGTCTTGCTCTTTCTGACAGTGGCTTGACCGTCCTGTAGGCCTGTGTGTCAGGACCACTGTAGACCTGTTTTCCTGTTTTCTTTTACACAGTTATGGGAACAGAGAATTTCATGCGTGTAGTTTATCCTGTTCATGGGCTTTCAGCTGTCCCTGTGGGCAGGAACCAGAAGGAAATTCCCATACCTCTCCTAGGTCTCTCTGTTTGCGGGGAGGGGGCTCAGATGGCACAAAATGTTTTCCTCATGTGGAAATCTGAGCAGAGAGTAGTCTCCTCTGGTTTCCCAGGAGTGTCTGCTTCTCTGAAGGTCTATTTCCCCCACCCTCAGGATATGGGTGCAGGGAGCTGTTTGACCAGTTCAGTTCAGATCCAGGCAAAGTCTGGAACATGGTGGTCCTGCAGCTTTACTCCTCCTATATTCCTGTGTCCAGAGGCACTATGCAGTTTTGTCTTGGGCCAGAGATGTTGGCAATGCTGGGCAGCAGTGTCAGTCTCTGTGCCTTCTATACTCTGTATTGCCCACACTCCTGGGTGATCAGCTCTCTCTCCCACAGCGTCTAGGATCAGGGAGCTCTGGGCCGGGATCAGGGAGGTTCAGGAGTCAGCTAGAAGCTGGAAGTGCCTGGTCCCAGAGGAGTTCTGCCTTTGCGTGTCCTGAGTCCACCAGTCAGCTCACTTCGAGCAGAAAAGTTGGATTCACCTCTGGTCTCAGGCCTGAACTTGCTTTTTGGGCTGACTTTCAGCTTTCCATGAGGGCTGCAACCAGAAATGTCCTGCCCCTACTGCTCCTAGGTCCCTATGCACAGGAGGCCGAGATGGAGCTAGGTGTTTTTTCTTGAGTCAGGAATGTGAGCAGAGCTTTCAGGGGATTCTGCCCCTCTGATGGTCTAAGACTTACCCACCCCACACGAGATTTGGGTGTAGAATACTGTTTGAACCAGTTCAGATCCAGGTAAAGTTAGGAATCCAGGGCACCTGAAGCTTGACTGCTCCTATATCCATGTGTCCAGAGGCACTATGCGGTTTCCTCTTGGTCAAGGAATGTGTGCACAGGTGGGCAGAAGTGGCAGTCTCTCCTTCCCTGTGGTCTCAGTATTGGCCACTGTTCTGGGTGATCAGCTCTCTGTCCCACAGAGTTTCCAAAGGAGTATCAAATGTTCATTCCCTATCCTACAGGTATCCAGTCTTTCCAATTCTCCTCCATAGTGTGTTGGAGAAGACCCCTCTGATCAAGGGGAGGTACAAGAGGCCCCATCAGACAGAGAGGGCTGCAAAACTTCTTCTCTAAAGGTAATCTCAGTGATTTCTCATGTTCCACAAATGGATTAAATCCTGCCCCCTCTCCACATGAAACTTTAATACCTAAGCCAGCTGCCAAAGCATGGCAGAGAGCTATGTCCACTCACAAATACAGTCAAAGATGTCCTCCATCTCCACCAAAGTGCCTTATGCAATCTGCTTCATGTAAAGTGATTTTGAAACCTGATTCTGCTGATGAAGGGAATTTCAGAACGTCCCTTTAAACCAAGGGGACCTTCAACGTTCTCCACGATTAAAAATGGGCTTAAATCATCACTTATGGTCCAAGAGGGACAAAATACAGTCGCAAATCCCCATGCGAACCTCATAACACACATACCAGCCCAAGCAGAGACAAACCTTTCTTCATGTACACCATTAGTTCAAGGACCATTGCCAGTTTCAGAAGAGACTCTTGAGAGTTCCACACCCACACAAGATGTGTTAGGAAATTCTGAGTCCACCCAAGGAACTCTTGTGCCTTCTGCACATAAAATATATGTTCTAGCACCCTCACCATCTCCCCCAGTACTTCAAATGTCCCTATACTACGGAGAATTATTCAAATATCCTCTACCACTGAGAAGGAACCTCCGGATATGTCATCAGGCCCAAAAGAGCCAAGTTTACCACAACACACAGTCAATGAGCCATGCAGACTCCATATTTATACAATGCAGAGAGAAGATAAAATATCACCTACCTCCTCAGGGGACTCTAGGTCATTCTGTCCTGTAAGGAGAGGCTCCAAAATTTTCCACATGTACATCAGAGATGCTAGAATTTCCCAAAACTGAGCAGGTTTCTCTGAGTAGTACTCTTATCTCATAGAGACTGTTGGACGAGAAACATCTACAAAAGGAGTTCTAACCACAGCCACATCTTTAGAAATGGCTTGTGGATGTGACACATGTACAAAAGATGTGGTAGGACATATTCCATCTGTAGAGTAGGTTATGTATCCAACCATATGTGAACGTGGAGGAGGGGAACATGATATGCAAACACCAGTGTCGGTAGCATCCTCGACATCTGAGGAAAGGGATTCCTTAGATTCCATTTGTGCAAAAGAATGGATATGACCTCCGCAAACTTCACAGGAGACTATATGAACTTCTTATCTCCTCAAGATCAGCCATCTTCCCCAACTACAGAAGATGCTACACACTCTTCCAAATATGCACATAGGGTTTCCAGTCGTTCTGTGTACCCACAAGCAGACCCAGAACATCTGCCAAATACCTCAAAGGCTCTGGATTTTACCTTATCTCCTGAAGGGGCCTTGGAAGCCGTTTTGCCTATCAAGCAGGCTAGGGAACCTGACACTTCTATATGAAAGTCTGTTTCCACTTCTCCAGCAGAATAAATTTTTCTTGGAACATCCACAATTACACAACGATATCTAGAAACATCCTTATCTGCTCATGAGGCTCCCAGTCCTTTCACATATGTGCATGATGCTCTAGGAGAGGTCACATCTTCAGAGGTAACTCTAATACCTACTCCCGTTTCTGACGTCACAGTCAGGATTTCTACACATATACATGGTACATTAAGACCTTCCTCATCTGAGAAGGATTTCTTAGGATCTACTGCATCTGAACAGCATGCTTTACAACTATCCCCATCTACCCAAGTAGATTTATATCATATGTCCACTCTAGGGAGAAATAGTCGACATTCTCCCTCTACCAAAGTGTACCACAGTCATCCAGTTTCTAGAAACACAGGGTTAAGATTTGATCCTTCTGATGGTGTCTTGAGAAGTTTCTCCTCTAAGGAGGACAGTTTCAACCTTCCACCTTCTGCCCAAAGGGAGCTTGTGCCATATTCTTCTGCAAAAGAGACACCAAAAGTTACAATTACTCCTCAGGTGAGTCCCACACCTTCTCCATCTGTCCAAAGGGCATTGAAATTTTCCAAAAATGAAGAAGGTATTGTGGAAAGTTGCCAATCCTTACAGGAGCATGCTGGACATTACATATTGTCCCAAGATGCTCAAGTAACTCCTCCTTCTACCAAAAAAGGCATGTTCACCATCTGCCCTAGGATTTCAGGGAATTTCTTCACCCCTCTCTAGGGCTCCAGAAAATGTTCTCCATGCTCAAAGTGATTTGTCATTGTGAAAATTAGACTTCAAAAATACAAAACCATTTTTATATTCCCAAAGGTCTGAGGGATAGTCCACATCGAAAAAAAATCATTTAGACATTGTGTCATTAGCCAAATTATATCAGAAAAATTCCATGTCTTCTAAAGCATCTAAAAATCAATCTGGCTCTAGCACCCCTCCTGGGAAACACAGGACAATCGGAATCTAAAAAGACGTATCTAGAAACTTTACCGTTTGCCCAAAGGTCTTTAGGATGTTCAGCAACTTCTCCAAGAGCTCGGTGAACCTAGAGAACAAAAGAACTAAAGCCATCTGCCCAGGGTGTTTTCCCAAGAACCACATTATTTCTTCTTTTCTTTTATGCCAAGACAGATGTCCAGCTTCTTCTTCCCATCTCTGATCTCTTCATCCTATTTGTTCTCGCTCCCAAATGTCTCTTTACTCTGAATTAGTGGCCAATTAGTAAACCATAGTTATACGGAAGGAATATCTGAGAGGCAGATGCAGTCACAACAACACTTGTGATGTCACAGAAGAAGCTAGGGCTCTGCAGGATACAAGAGATTTTTAAGAGAGAGCCTAATGATGATGTCACTGAGAAAATCCATGGCCTACCTGCTGAACAGCTTTCCTTACATTGACCAGATTTGAGGGTGCCCTTTCCAGGTATGTGTCCTGTGATTCAGTGGAAACCTTTATGTACTACATCTCTCTAAAGCTAGAGACTTCTCGTTGCTTTATTACTGGTTACATGCTCTGAATGGAAAAAGTTAATCAGGGTCTTGGAATGTGTAGAAAAGATCTTGTAACATGGAGTGGAGGAGATTCTTCTGGATAATACATTTATTCTCAGGTACATTTCATGAAATACAGTTGAATTTTTTAGGTTTTCTCTGCTTCCCAAAGGCCAATATTTTCCTGCAGACCTTCAGTTGAGAGAATATTGTATTTCACTATCTTATTGTACATTCCTCGATATGTGACTTTATAAATATTGCTGAATGTGTACTCAAAAATTCTGTTTTCCAATTTCATTTTCTGCAATGATTTTGGCAACAAATCTGGCCCAGCTATAGAATGAGTATAACAGTGTAAATATTGTGTACCTACTTGAAATGATAAACTCCCAAATCCTTATTTTATCCCAAAATTACAAGACATCAGTAAAGCAAAGTCCAACATGGTGTATAGAATTCGGTTCTCTAGTCCCATTTGATATCAGTTCTGCATTATCTACCTTACTGTGTTCCAATGACCAGACGTGAGGGTGTGGATATTTTACCATGATTCTTTCTTGAGAAATAATAAGATACAAGAGGAAGAACAGTGAGAGGAATGGCTTGAGGTCCAGTGAAACCTCAACTTCAATATATTCAAAAGAACAGGAGGGAATCTATTTGACATTGTCCTTTGTGGATTCTACATTCTTGACTTAGTTGCACAGAATCCATTTGAAAATTCCCCCTACCCAGGTAGCAGAAAGTGCCATATATATATATATATATATATATATATATATATATATATATATATATCACCAAAACTAGATAAGATTGATGAAGCTAAGAAGTGCTTTCACCAGGAATCAGATATAGATATTTCATGAGAGACACAGCTAGAGCATATTATATACAGAAGTGAATGTGTTTTGTGAAAATATAAAAATAAAAAAAGTAAAATTTTCTTTTACCCTGCTAACTCTGGCACTAAAGTATCTGAAATTCCCTGATAGATATCTTGGCAGAAACACCTTCCCACTCCTCGGCTACACAGTGTTTCATGCCATCACACACTCTCCTATACTCAAACCCTCGCATAAAAAACACACAGCACAATAATCTTTGATTTTGTTTATTAGATATAATTGCCCACATAAACATACAATGCCGGGTACCATCCATCCCTTAGGAACATTAATACAGACATGTAAATACGCAGAGAATAATCTTAAATTCACCTACCGTGGCTTCTCACTCTGTCATCTTCCTTTCCTCTTTTTTCCTCTAGTCTCCTCCTCTTCCTTCAAACTTCTCTCCCGCCCGTTCTTCTTCTCCTCCCATGATAACTCTCGTTCTATCCTGTTACTGCCACTGACATATACTTTACAAATTAAATGGGGAGGTGATTCTGGTGAAGTAACCTGAGTCCTGAGTACAGGACTATGCTGCTGACCTTGGGGCAGTGGAATTAGCATCAAACACAGATAACTTCAGGGTAAACTATAATATGAACCCTAGTGGCAAAACAGTGACCTGAAAACGGACTTCTTGTTGGTAGATTTGGAGAAAGGATTAAAAGAGGTTAAGGTGCTTTCAACCCCATAAGAACAACAATGCCAATGAAACAGAGCTTTCTGGTAGTAGACCAATATTCAAAGACTATACATGAACAGACCTATTGCCCCTACTGCATGTGTTGCAGAGGATGGCCTTGTTGGGCAACAATGGAAAGAGAACCCTTGTTCCTGCCTAGGTTTGACTCCCAGTTCAAGGGAATGTCCAGGGTCAGTAAGGGGGTTTATAGGAGAAGGGTAAGGGGACTGGTAATGGATCTTATAGTCAGGAAACTGGGAAAGGAAATATTTTAAATGTAAATTTAGAAATTTCCAATTTAAAAAGCAATAAAATTTGTTTAAAAATTAAAAAAATGAAAGAAATAAAAGAAAAGAAATCTGCCTGCTAATCACACCTATTGACTCAGAATTTTAAGGGGTCACTGTCAGGGAACAGTAGTCAGAGTAATACTAGTGTAAAGACTGATATAATGAAGTCTCATCTAGAAGCACTTCTCCCTCCCAGATATCAGTGCCACACAAGAACTGCATTATTAGAATCCAATGCATGGAGGAGTTTACTCTGTGCTGAGGACACAGTACTTGCCTTACCTTTCTTCCTTAGGATCTTTTCCTTCTTGGCAAAAGGATAAAAGCTATGAGCTCTCAGGAAAAACTATAGTCCCCTTCCCAACACCTGGCTTTTGGGATAAAGAAATGAATTATATAAACTATCTGACTTCCAAGAAAAATGACAAGCAGGGAAGTCCAGATGTTTCTGAGAGGCTCCCAATACCTGATTCCCAGATGTGGAAGGCTCAGATCAAGGCTATCTCTTCACTGAACCTACTCAAGCCCTACCCAAGACTCAAGGAGCTTTCCCATTGACCACATATTTCTTCATTTTTATACCAAGAAAAAGGCCAGCTTCCCAAACCCCATGTCTGATCACTTCATCCTCTGTGTTCTCCCTCCCAAATGGCAGTTTTCAGCAAATTAGGGGCCAATACATAAACCCTAGAGGTACTGAAGGAATATCTGAGAGGCAGTTGCAGTCAGGACAACACTGTGACATCACAGAAAAGCTAGGGCTCTCCAGGATACAAGAGATTTTTCAGGGAGGCCTAATGATGATGTCACTGAGAACTGCCATGTCCTCCCTGCTGAACAGATTTCCTTCAATTGACCAGATTTGAGAGTGCCCTTTCCAGGAGTGTCTCCTGTGACACAGTGGAAACCTTTACATACTATATATCTCTAAAGCTGGAGACTTCTCTTTGCTTCATTAGTGCTTACATGCTCTGAATGGACAAAGTTAGTCAGCGGCTTAGCATGGCTAGAAAAGATTTAGGAACATAGAGTGGGGGAGATTCTTCTAGATAATATTTTATTCCCAGGTTCATTCCTGTGACATACAGTTCAATATCCCAGGATTTCTCTATTTCCCAAAGGCCAGTGTTTTGCCTACAGACCTTAATTAAATGAATATTGTATTTTATTTTCTCATTGTACATTCCTTGTTAAGAGACTTTATTAATATTCCTGTATGTGTATCCAAAATTTCTGTTTCCAATACCATTTTCAGCAAAGCAAAGGACAAATTAACTATAGAATTCAGTTCTCTAGTACGATTTGATATCAGTACTACACTATTTACTTTCCTGTGTTCACATTGCAAGCCTTGAGGGTCAGATGTTTTACCATGATTCTCTCTGAAGGCGAAACATAAGATATCGGAGGATAGGCAGGGTGAAGAAAGGCTTGAGGACCAGTGAAACCTCAACTTCAATACGTTCATAAGAACAGGAGGGAGTCTATTTGACATTGTCATTTCTGAACTCAACATTCTTGACCTAGTTGCTCAGAATCCATGTTACCATTCCACCTAACCACATAGCTGTATGAGCCACCAAAACTATATATATAGCCACCAAAACTAGATAAGATTGATGTAGCTAAAAAGTGCATTCTGCCAGCAACCGGATATAGATATTTCCTGAGAGACACAGGCAGATCATGTCAAATACAGATGTGAATGCTAGTGGCAAACCAGTGAACTGAAACAGACCTCTTGTTGGCAGATTTTGAGAAAGGATTACAAGAGCTGAAGGAGCTTTCAATCCCATAAGAACAACAATGTCAATGAACCAGAGCTTTCTAATACTAGACCAATGTTCAATGAGTGTACACGGACAGAGCTATGGCTCTAACTGCATGTGGCAGAGGGTGGCCTTGTCATCAGGAATGGAAGCAGAAGCTATTGGTCATCTCTAGGTTTCTCGGCCAGTCAAGGGAATGTGAAGGCGCAGTCAGGTGTTAGAGAAGAACGGGAAGGATACGGGTAGGAATCTTATGTTCTGGAAAATGGGGAACGAAATAACATTAAATGTAAATATAGAAATATTAAGTTAAAAGAAGCAATAAAAATTGCTAAAACATAAAAAATATGAAAGAAATAAAAGAAGAGAAAACTGACAGCTAATCCTACCTATTGACTCAGAAAAGTAAAGTGCTAGTCAGTCGAAATATTAGTGGAAAGACTGAGATGATGAAGTCCCAACTAATAGCACTGCTGCTTCCCAGACTGCACTATAGATATCCAAAACATGGAGGAGTTTACTCTGAGCTCGGGACACAATACCTGTCTCTCCCTTTTTTCTTAGGACCCATTTCTTCTTGTCAAAAAGAGTAAAGGCCATGAGCTCTCAGGAAAACAACAGCGTCCTTACCAACACTTGGCTTTTGGAATAAAGAAATTAATGATACAAACTCTCTGATTTCCAGGAACCATAAGAACAAGGAAGTCCAGATGCCTGTGAGAGGCTCCCAGTTCCTGATTCCCATAGGTGTGAGGCTCAGATAAAGTCTGTCTCTTTAGCAATCCCACTAAATCCCTACCAAGTACTCACTGAGCTATACCAAGGACAATGTATTTCTTCCTTTTTTTTATACCATGACAGAAGGCCAGCTTCCTTCGCGCTCCCCATATCTGATCTTTTCATCCTCTTTGTTCTCCCGCCCAAATTGATGTTTACTCTGAATTAGAGGTCAATTAGTAAACTCTAGAGGTACTGAAGGAATATCTGAGAGGCAGATGCAGTCAGGACAACACTTGTGACATCACAGAAGAAGCTAGGGCTCTCCAGGATACAAGAGAGTTTTCATGGAGGGCCTAATGATGATGTCACTGAGAACCGCCATGTCATACCTGCTGAACAGCTTTCCTTACATTGACCAGTTTCGAGAGTGCCTTTTCCAGGAGAGTCTCTTGCGAAACAGTGGAAACCTTTACGTACTGCATCTCTCTAAATCTAGAGACTTCTCTTGTCTTCATTAGAGGTTACATGCTCTAAATGGAGATAGTTAGTCAGGGACTTGACATGGATAGAAATGACTTAGGAACATAAAGTATAGGAGATTCTTCTAGATAATATTTTTATTCCCAGGTTCATTCCTGTGACATACAGTTCAATTTTCTAGGTTTTCTCTGTTTCCCAACAGGCAGTTATTTTCCCTATTGACCATTAATTTATTGAATATTGTATTACACATATGTGATCATGTTCTTCTTTTCTTCTCTTGCTTAGTGCTGAAAAAAGGTGATACCTAATACTGTATTAGAACAAATATTACATAGTACACCTAAAGAAAACAAATTGCTCCCAAGGCCAACATAACTTCATAAGTAAGCAATTTGAATTTACAGAGAAATGGTTAAGTATTGTATTATTTATCTTTAAAAGTACTCTTATAAGAACCTTTAAAAAACCAGAAATCTAAACATCTGTATAAAAATGTTATCTCTGCTTTAAATGATCAGAATGCACACCTGTGATTGTCAATCCTTATTAAATCCTATCAGGAAGCTGAGGGTAAAACTGGGTCAGAAATCAGTCATCAACAGTCCAGCCTCTGTGACAGTCACACCACTAGCCTGTGCCGCCATTGTTCTTGATCCCTGACCTTAAAAGGTCCCATCTATTCTGAACTTAAAATTGTTCCATAAATTGTTTTTTACATCAGAGTCAGTAGGGAAAACATCTTAGCCAACTTCACGAAAATTTTATTTTTCCAAATGCTTTTTAAGGGTGGTGGTTGTCGCTGACCATCTACATTTCCTCGGGCAAAGATAGAAGCACTGATCTGCCCCAGAGGCAATTGCTAAAAGACCTGGACCACTGTTATTGCAAATGCCAATGGCACTTCCCTCTGAGTGGTGGGAAGCTCCATGAGGATTTTCATGAACTTCTTAGATTAAGAGAGATATGAATGCAATAACTGAGAGACACTATGCAAGAAGTCCTCGTTGGGTTCGTGAATCTCCACGGTCCAAGAAGGCTGTGCTGAAGAGTGGGCCATACCCCAGGAGTTCTTTTTTTTTTTTGTTCTTTTTTTCGGTGCTGGGGACCGAACCCAGGGCCTTGCGCTTCCTAGGTAAGCGCTCTACCACTGAGCTAAATCCCCAGCCCCTACCACAGGGGTTCTAAAGCTCTGTGCTATTCCTCCTTCACAGGCATTGGCCATACCCCATGTCAGAACCAAATTTGAACCATGCTTTTACCCTGGATAGAATTTCAAATACTATACTGAGTAAGGAGTGTGGGCAGGATTACATTGTCCTTGACTTTAATGGAATTGCTTTACGTTTCTTTCCATTTAGGTTGAAGTTGAATACTGACCTGCTGTCCATGGCTTCTATTATGTTTCTGCATAGGACTGGTATCCTTGATCGCTCTCATGCTTTTAACATGAAGGGGGGGTTGGAATATTTTTGCAGGTTTTTTCAGCATCTAATGAGATTATCATGTGATTTTTCTCTTTCAGTTTCATTATATAGTGAATTATATTGATGGATTTTCAGCAATTGAACCATCCCTCCCTCCCACAAGAAATTAATAATTGCACAGCGTAACCTACAGATGGGATCTCATATCCACATGCATACTCTAACAGCTCCCCCAAAAAAACAGAAACAAAAACATGCAAACCAAAAAACCATGCACCCTACAGAACAGACCTAATACTCACATACACACTCAAACATCCCAATCGAAAAAACAAAAACCAGAAAACATGCAAGAAAAAAAAAACCCTGCTACTGCAACATCAAAATTGCATGAACTAAAGATCACTTCTCATTAATACCTTTAAGCATTAATGGCCTCTACTCAACAGTTAAAGGACACAGGCTAACACAATGAATTTAAAAACAGGATCCATCCTTCTGTTGCACTCAAGAAACACAGGGGTTGGGGATTTAGCTCAGCGGTAAAGCACTTGCCTAGCGAGTGCCATGCCCTGGGTTCGGTCCCCAGCTCCGAAAAAAAGAAAAAAGAAAAAAAAAAAGAAAAAAACACAATCTAGCAACCAAGATGGACACAACTTCAGACTAAGTGATTGAAAAAGGATTTCCAAGCAAATGGACACAAGAAACAAGATGGTGAAGCCATTCTTACATCCAGCAAATCAGACTTTCAACCAAAAGTAATGAAAAGAGATGGAGAAGGACACTAGGACACTTCATATGGATCAGAGGAAAAATCCACCAAAATGACATCTCGATTCTGGATGTCTATATGCCAAAGACAAAAGCAGGAACAATGTTGAGAGAAATATTGCTGAAGCTTAAATATTACATCGAACCTCAAATATTAATAGTGGGGAACATCAATGTCCCACTCTCACCAAGGGCAGATCATTGAGACAGAAACTAAAAATAAATAAATAAATAAATAAATAAATAAATAAATAAATAAATAAATAAATAAATGTTGTAACTAAATTGACCTCACTGATATCTACAGAATATTTCACAGGAACCCAAAAGTACACTCTTTTCAGTACCTCATGGAACCTTATCCTATACTACCATGTTCTCCATCACTAAGCAAGCCACAGCAGATACAGAAAGACTGTGCTAACCATTGGATCTTCTCAGAATACCATGGATTAAAACTGGACTTCAACAATAAGAAAAAGTCTATAAACTCATTGAAATTCAATAGCTCATAACTGAAGAACCACCAGTTCAGAGAAGACTTGAAAAAACAGGGTTCCTAGAATTTAATGAAAATGAAGGCACAGCGTCTCCAAACTTAAGGGACTTAAGGAAAGCAGTGCTAAGAGGAACGTGCACAGGAACAGCACAGAGTGATTTCATAAAGAAACCAGAGAGACCCGACACTAAAACTTCCCAGCACACCTGAAAGCTCTAGAATAAAAAGAG